>NC_090924.1:500585394-500891698 GCF_040938575.1 Ambystoma mexicanum
CCTTCAGAAGTTTCCCTGGACTGCTCAGTGGAGAAACTAGCTTCCATTGTGCGATACCTTGGCAGAATAGTCACCGTTAGCATTCAAGCCCAGAACCTTTGTTGTCACCAGCTTGTGCCATAAGTCACCTTCTCCCAAATGTTCAGCTCCAATAATCGGGGTTAATTGTCCTGGAGCTGCTTCTTGGACCGTCACTGAAAGGATACCTGTTGTTGCTTGCAAAAGGTGATTGTCGCTGGAACTCTGCTTCCTCCACCCTGTGAAGTGTCCTGAAGAGGTCTGTCTGTCTATCTAGATTTATTCTATTGCACCACTAACCCATAGGCCTCAGGGCGCTCACAGGAGGAGTCACATACAAAGACAATGACATAGGCCTAGGCCTAGAAGAGGAAAGACGCTATCTGCATCGCAAAGGTCTGCATTTCTATATCAACTAGGCTTGGATCTTGCAGTTGAACCTGACCGAAAGAGAACTCAAAGCTGCAACCTCTGGGCACCTCTCACCCTAACCAAGGTCAAAGGTCTGTGCTCCACCGACCCCCAGACGATCCATTGTGTGACCCCTATGAAAATCGAAGTGGGCAGGGTAGGTAAGCATACCTGTGCATGTCCGCACTACCCCCCGCTCCCCTGTCCTCCATAGGATCCCATTGGTTGCAAAGCCCTTTGTCTACCATCTCCTTCTTGCTTACCTTTGGTCAGCGAACCTATATCAAGTATCCTGCCCCTAGGTTCGCCTTGGATCTGGAAGAGAGAACAGAATGTAACAGTCTTCTGACAAATTGTTATTGAACTTTGAACTGGTGTTGAACTATTTTAAATTTCCACCACAAGATGATTGCATCAATACAGGGAATACCTTCCTTGGATAAACCTTGTACTGGAACCTATGGCTTTTGGGCACTAGGCTCCATACATTTTAGGGCTGGACTTCCTAAGAAAAGGGAATTGTACTTGTGACTGGTTCTCATAATTTTACCTACATCGGAGTACTTAGTTGTTTCACCTGGTTAATTTTGTGATTTATTGTAAGTTAACCTACTGATGAATGTATGTTTGGGTTATATGGTTTTGTGTGATATTACTGCCTGCTAGTTTCATTTCTTGGTGTGTTCTTTAAGGCCATGATAACTGTATTTTTATAACTGTCAGTCTAAGCTGAATATTTGTGTTTTTTATTCCGTGTGGACTCATTGGGCCCCTGACCATGATCACACTCTTCCCCCGAGACTAAGCATTGACTGCTCTTCACTGTACCTTGATTGGGTTTTGGATAAACTCTGAGTCTCCCTGTTCACCATAACTGCCCACCAGGGTTGATTTTAGAAATCTATCTAAACAAGTATGCACACTAGTAAGCAATCCCGTGTATTGAAAACATATGGGCCTTGTCAATGTAGCTACAGGATGGGTAAATGGAGGAAATTATTTATAAACCAAAACAAGTGAAACCAAAACCTCCAAAGCCTGTACTGCGATGTCAGCGCATGTTTAGGGAGTTATTAGGGAGGAATGCTCTCCTGCACAGTACCCATCCCGTGTCCACGGGGCAGTTCACAGTCCTCTGTAGCGAAGTGCTCTGAAGGGAGGCTAGTTGCTCTCAAGTCTCTGCTCTTGTCCCACTATCCAGGCATGAATGAAGACCCTCTCACGGCCAGTGCAGTTTTGTCTCGCAGATGGTTTAGCCGTTTACTTCCTATGGTCAATGCTGTTTTTTCCTTCCTTCAACCGAGATTAACAGTCCCCTAAATTAAATTTTCTAACTTCCTGGTGTCTTTGAAAGTGTTTTTTTCCCCCTTAGACACATGCAGGACTTCCGCCATCAGTGTTTTCCATACTAGATAAGAGTTAAACGGGAATGAAGAAAAATGTGTAAATCTGTACTGCTCTTTAGATTTCTAAGCTGAAACGTTTTCCTTAGTCTGCCCATTGTTCACAATTGAAGACTGTTTCTGTTGTTGAAAACCATGGTTCTTTTTTCTGAGATGTTGCATTTTTATTGAAAGACTAGTGCACAGGCCCATGTACATGGGCCAAAGTGCAGGTTTTTATTAACGCAGTAGGACCACTATATATCCCGCTTACAACTCCCTCTAGCGGTGACAAAAGGGGAAGATATGAGAATTGGAACACTGTATTTTATAAGGCAACAGCTCCCTCTAGCGGAGCATTTGGTGTGTTCGCGCAGCTTCTATTGCGGTTGATGGCTTTGGACCAACATACATCTGGCTTTTTATTATTTAGGATATATGTAGGATATGCAGCTTTTATTCTGGTGTATACGCTTAGGGCTCGAATTTCACAAGGACCCTATGCCGATGTTTATCATCTTTATTCCGGGATTGCCTTAAAGATTGGGCAACATAATTAAATGAAAGGAAGATTGTGCCAAACAAACACAAGGTCAGGTTACTTCACTCTTCAGTGGGGATGGATCGCTTCACATCACCCAGTATTCCTCTGTGGTATGTGATTATGTTGACCATCCTGGCCTCAGAATTAAATGTTCCCAGTCCAAACAGTTTAACGGGTGTTCTATCACCCCCTCTAGAGTGTTAGGCATTTGGTTGAGCTCGAACCCTCTTCATCTTCCTCAGACCTGTTGCAAGCTTTCCAGTGCAACAACAGTTTCATTTGCATAGTACGCTATTCAAGGATGTGTAATAACACACCCCAAACATGCCTCGCACTATTAATGGATTCTGGTCCTTTTTACAGACACTGATAACCTCAGCCTATGGTTCTGGCACACCACAATTGGACTCCCACCATCTGGAACAAGAAACACGCTGTATTGTAACAATGTAGTTCCTTTTTTGAAGCTCAAAATGACAGTTGGCAAGTGTTGCCAGAACAAGCAGAATACATCACACTCTCAAAATGAATATGTTCTGGCTAATTGCATCTTTCTGTGAACATTTACAATACAGTTCCGTTGGCAATCTTCATTGAAAACGAGCCGGCACCCTTCTATAAGTGGCTGGACATTTATTTAGAAAAATACTGCTTTCTCCAGCATTGGATCTTTCATGGATTCACATGCTTAGAATATTCCCCGTCGTCAGGCTGGGAATCCCCGGTACATTATATAGACCCTTTCCCGTAGGAAAACCTTTTCGACGCTTATGCGTCCTATCCACCTCGTTTTGTATCATGCGTGCCCGCGCCGTCAGGGCGTCATGATATAAATACAGGTCCCGCCCCCGCGCTCCCTCAGATTTCAACCGTCTTTCAAAGTAGTGGGATCCTCGTGTTTTACTACTAGTGAAAACTAGGTTGTTTTTGTCTGTTTCGCTTCGGCGAAGTTCAAATTCTGGAGAATTATGTCTGGAAAAGCGTTATTTCGCCCGTGTGCAACCTGTGGCCTCAAAAAGGTTTATGAAGGTGATGGCCACATGGACTGTATCTACTGTCTCCACCCGCACCACTCGGCGGATACATGTGAAATTTGTCAGGGTTTCTCCCAAAAAACCCTTAAGGACCGAAAAAGAAGGCTGGTCGACTGGCTTAATGACGGAGCAGGGGCCTACCCGGCTTCGGAAGTTGGCTCCACGGCCTCCAGGAGTAAGTCGGAACCTCCATCGAAGAAGGTGCGGCCAGCTGAAATGCGCTCTGAGGACAAGCATAAGAGGAAACAGGATGGATCCTCCTCATCACATAAAAAGTCCTCCTCCTCCTCATCATCTAAGACGGAGAGGCTAGCGCTGTCGAAATCCTCCTCAGGGGACCGTCCCAGGTCTTCCATGAGTCGGGAAGCCTCAGCCGGGAAGTCGGCATCCAAATCGAAGACGAAGTCTAAGGGCTCGACGACGACGACGACTTGCTCGTCGACCTCGGTGTCATTGACGATGCCTATTACCGTTCAAGCGGCAGCGGTGGGCATTCCCCCGTCGACGGAGACTCAGTCCATGGCTTGGCTGCCCGAGGTCTATGACCCGATCCCCCCGGAAGTCTTACTGCAGCCAGACACGGCCGGCTCGGCGGAAGGTGAAGGTGATCTGGTTCTGCAGCCATCGGATTTAGGCTTACGGCCTTCCACGTCGACTACGACGGCGACGAGTGCAAACGGGGGTGTGGTACCGCTATCGTCCATGTTATTGACCCCCCCAGACAGTTTTGTCTCTGGATGTGCTTAATACTCTTCAGAAGCTCCTGCAGCGGCTGGATACGCAGTTCCCTCAGCCCGGGACGTCATCGTCACTTTTGTCTGTACCTTCCGTCGACGAGCAAACTTGTACGGCTCGATCGACGACGAAACACCCATCGGCTCCCCAGGCAGTAAAAGATCGTCCTCGAGCACAGGAGGAGGGTGAGTTGTCGGAGTCCGATTCTGTACTGGGTGACTCAGGGTCAGACATCTCCCTGTCACCTTCGAAGGACCCAACATGGAATTCGGATGTAGAGGTAGAGTCTACGAGGAGCCAGTCACAGCCGTCTCCCCCGGATGATGTGGGAGCCTTCCATGCAATGATGGGGAAAGCTTGTTCCGAATTCGGCTTGATTCCGGAGGAGCAGAAGAAAGACTGTTTCCTTTTTGACCATATGGGTCAAAGGAGAAAATCGGTTTTTGCCATCCCGATCCTAGACCACGTGTGGCAAGAAGGTCTCAAAACGATGCGCCATCCGTTCTCGGAGCCCGCCATAAAGGGACGGATCGAGAAAAAGTTTAAAGCTCCGGAGTCCACTCCAAAATGTCTAACATCACAGCCTCTGTCTGACTCGGTGGTGTCGGCGGCAGCGGCTAGGAAGGCCAGGGTCCAGCAAAAATGTTCAACGCCACCTGAAAGCGAGGCTAGGAGACAGGACGCCTTTGGAAAGAAGGTGCTCTCGGTCGGAGCGACGACGGTAAGAGCAGCCAATTCCTTAGCGATCGTGTCACGATATGATAGGGAAATGTGGCACAAATTAGCCACTATCCTAGAACACCTGCCAGACGAACACCGGAAAGCAGCTATGTTACTGGTGCGGGATGGCGAAGAGGCCTCGAACCACGCTATCAATATCGCAGTTGACCTAGCAGAATCTGGGTTCAAACAAATCAACCATGGAGTAGTGCTTCGTCGGCAAGCGTGGCTCAAATGTACTACTTTCCGTCCTGAAGTACAGTACAAAGTCCTTGACATGCCATGCGAAGGGGAACACCTGTTTGGCGAAAAGGTTGATGAAGCGCTGAAAGGGATGAAAGAAGACACGGATACTGCTAGTTCCCTCGGCGCCCTTCAAACTGGTAGAAAAAAAAAAAAAAGTTGTAAAAAAGCCAAACGGAAAATGGAGGCCCATTCTCGACCTGAGGGTACTCAACAAGTGGCTAAAGAGCCTAAAATTCAAAATGCTAAAGCTCCAAGAGGTTATCAGGTCGGTGCAACCCATGGATTATCTATCATCACTAGACCTTCAAGATGCTTATTTTCACATTCCAATACGCCCACGACACAGGAGATATTTAAGATTCGTCGTCGGGAGAAAGCATTTTCAGTTCAAGGTCCTCCCTTTCGGGCTCAAGTCCTCCCCCAGGACGTTCACCAAGTGCTTGGCCCCTATAGCAGCCCATTTAAGGAAGGACGGTCATCATGTCTATCCATATCTAGACGACTGGCTGGTCAGAGGTTCATCCAAGGAACAAACACGAGACAGTCTACGAGCCACAATGTCCCTCTTGCAGGAACTGGGCTTCGCAATAAACTTCAACAAGTCCTCCGTAGAGCCTTCGAGGACCTTGGTCTTCCTAGGAGCGGAGTTTCATACACTCACAAGCCTGGTGAGACCATCCAGCGAAAGAATTCAGAAACTTCAAAACAAGGCGTCGGAATGGAGAGGCGGTACCAAGGTCTCGGTGCGCAAGTACATGTCCCTGCTAGGGACCATGTCGTCCTGCATTCCGCTAATAAACAACTGCCGTCTGTTTATGAGGCCTTGCCAGGAATTTCTAGCGGACCGTTGGGCGCAGAGCCGAGGTCGCTGGTCCGACAGACTGGTCGTCGACGAACAACTAGTTCAAGCACTTGGCTGGTGGAGAGTGTCTACTCATCTAACGAAAGGGATGCCTCTACTGGAACCAGAGTTTCAAAAGACGGTGGTGACGGATGCATCGCTGAGCGGATGGGGAGCTCATCTGGGTACGTTACAGGTACAAGGCCGGTGGTCCGTGCAGGAGTCCTCCCTGCATATCAACCTGCTAGAACTGAGAGCAGTGCGATGGGCTCTAAAATCTTTTCTTCCGCAACTGAGGGACTCGGTGGTGCGTGTCATGACGGACAACACCACTACGATGTTCTACTTGAGAAAACAAGGAGGGACACGTTCCAGATCCCTATCGACGGAGGCACAGAAAATCTGGCATTGGGCCCTACAACACAACATGAAAATCTTAGCGTTCCACCTACCAGGAGTGAGAAACGTGGAAGCAGATGCCCTCAGCAGAGAAATGAACGAAGTTCACGAGTGGGTACTGAACGACCAGCAACTACAACAAGTATTCAAGAAATGGGGACACCCGTCCATAGACCTGTTTGCAACGAAGAACAACAAAAAATGCCATCAGTACGCAAGCAGATGGCTTCAGAAGGGCTCTCTGGGGGATGCGTTCTCCTTCCCATGGACGAACAAATTCATGTACGCATTCCCTCCATTTCCCCTGGTCTGGAGGACATTGCAATGGATACTCAGGTACCCATGTCGTGTAATTCTGGTGGCCCCATACTGGCCCAGACAGGTGTGGTTTTCAGACCTGCTACACATAGCGGCGGCGGAACCGATGAGATTCAAGAAGACCCCCGACCTTCTGTCTTGACAGGACGGTGTTGTTTGGCATCACGACCCGGACAGCCTCCAGTTGACGGCCTGGCTCCTGACTTTGCCGAATTTGGTCGGCTAACGATTCCGGAGGACTGTCGGCGTATCCTACAAGCGGCAAGAGCACCTTCCACAAACGCCTCATACGCGTACAAATGGAAAAGTTTCTGTCAATGGTGTGAGGATCAACCAGGCTTGGCCCCGCAATCGATTAAGCCAGAACAGCTCCTTCCATACTTGCTGCTCTTAGCTCAAAAGGGCCTGTCGGTATCTTCAATAAAAGTACACCTAGCAGCCATTTCCAGGTTTACTCGTCGACGGCACTCGGCACCTTTGTTCAGCGACCGCCTGATTAAACACTTCCTTAAAGGCCTCTTTCGGAGTTTCCCTCCAGAGAAGAAATTTCCGCCGGAGTGGAGCCTCAATCTGGTCTTAACATCTCTTATGAAGCCTCCTTTTGAGCCAATGTCATCATCGTCTCTAAAGTTTCTGTCGTGGAAATTGGCCTTCCTAGTGGCCATCACTTCAGCACGACGTATTTCAGAAGTTCAGGCTCTAATGGTAGACCCACCATACTTACGATTTTTCAAGAACAAGGTAGTCCTAGCCACTAACCCGCAGTTTATACCAAAAGCTCCTTCGGTGTTCCATAAACACTCCTCTATTGTGTTGCCTACGTTTTTTCCGGAGCCATGCTCGGGAGCGGAGCGCATGCTACACACATTGGATGTAAAAAGGGCTCTTAAGTTATATCTCCATCGTACGCAACCGTTCAGAGAAACGAGACAACTGTTCGTGGCCTATGGTTTGGGTGCTAAAGGAAAAGCCATTTCAAAGCAAGGACTGTCAAGATGGGTGTCATCTACCATTTCGTACTGCCATTCTAGGGCAGGGAAACCTCTTCTACGACGGCCAAAAGCTCACTCAACTAGAGCAGCGGCATCGTCGACGGCACTGTGGGCCGGAGTCCCTCTGGGGGACATTTGCATGGCGGCTACCTGGGCGGCTACACACACCTTTACCCGCCATTACTGCCTGTCGCAGCAACATGCCGAAGATACCCGGATGGGACAGGCGGTGCTTCGACACCTATTCCAGTAAGGTAAGCCCCGGCTGAGGGGTTGCATCCTATGGAATTTGTAACTGTATGTGGTTCGTTTTCCTGTGTTAACTATTTCTGATGTATACATGATCATAGGGAACGGGCTTTGCGAACAGAGTATATGGGTTTGCATGCATGCCTCCTCTTTGGGGGTGGTACTGCTGTGTAATCTATTCTAAGCATGTGAATCCATGAAAGATCCAATGCTGGAGAAGGGAATAGTTTCTTACCTGTAACTCCATTTCTCCAGCATTGGTATCTTTCATGGATTCACATGCGCCCACCTGCCTCCCCTGAACATGCAAACCGGTTCCCCCACTACTTTGGGGGCCGAAATCTGAGGGAGCGCGGGGGCGGGGCCTGTATTTATATCATGACGCCCTGACCGCGCGGGCACGCATGATACAAAACAAGGTGGATAGGACGCATAAGCGTCGAAAAAGTTTTCCTACGGGAAAGGGTCTATATAATGTACCGGGGATTCCCAGCCTGACGACGGGGAATATTCTAAGCATGTGAATCCATGAAAGATACCAATGCTGGAGAAATGGAGTTACAGGTAAGAAACTATTCCCTAATGTTGGAGGTAAAATAAAAAAGCAGAATTTGTTTTTTTTTTTTTTAACTTTTTGAGTCTCTTGGAAAAACCAAATATTTTAAATATTTTTGAATGTCACAAATCCTCTAAATCATGAAATAAAAATAGTAACGTGATTAACAAATTGCCCTTTTATGGGAATAAGACATTCACTTATGGCAAAATCCCTCACTTCTGTTGTGTTTCTATTTGCAGTGCAATCGAACTGGTTCATTTTGAAATAATGTATTTTTCGTGGAAAATTGATCTGTGAAACTAGCTCACTCACAGGTGTCCGTGGGGATTTTATTCCCCTTCCAACACTCCCTTTTTCTAGTCTGTGTAATGTGATGAATCTGAGGGTGTCATCACTACTTTCCCGGCGGTGACCTCTCCCCATATGACCTGGCGACAGCAGCCACTACTTGATCCTGATCCTGTGGGCGCCTATATGAGGGAGGATCACATGGGGGGAGGCAACCTCCCTAAGAGTAGCAGGGCACCATCGGATAAGGCATGTTATTTCCTTTCCTCTCTGTGGGTGCGATTTCTCGCCGTCGCCATAACCAGTACAATGAGGGACCCTGCAATAACTCAGACAGAAAAGAGCCAAGTAAACATTACTTTATTAATGCACAAGCATTCGCGAATGGGCTGCAAGTTCAAACGTCTCGCAAAGCAAGTCGTCGAAGTGCCGCGCCTTCCTCTACACACCATGCTCTTTTATACTTTTCTGTTTACATTGCCTTGCACATAGAACACGTCCACCCCAGGGCGGATCTCCAGTTGGAGTTTATCTGAAGTATCCAGTTGGAGTTTAACGAACAACCATTGCACATTTGCTATCGTGGTTTATCGTGGTTTCCTGTTATCCCGGTCTTCACATTCTTTTGTGCCCCTTTGTGCCCGTATCTCTGTGCTCAAGGCTATGCTTACTCATTCCTTCCCCCACCCGTAATCTGCAGATAGTTTTAGCAGGCTCAGCATGCTTCGACATACAGTGACCAAACACAATTCTTCTGTTAAAAACAAGTTCTTTCCAGGTCAGCAGGTCTTAAACACCGCTGTATAAAGAGAATGCCTCTTCTTTTAACAAAAGGGTACATTCTTTTAACGCATATGGTGATTAGTACAAACTCCAAGTGTGAGCACAACATTACATATGCATGCGTACCTTCAATCCACCCTTTGCTCACACTTGAGCATCAATCTAAACAGTCCTAGTATAAGCAGATGGCAGGAAAGCAACATCATTACATACTGTCTGTACCATAATCTTCTCCAGGCCTCCCATGTCAAAAAATTCCTGTTGTACATGGCTTTTATCCATTGGATTTAGGCGCGTTATGCTGGAAGAACACATGGAAACACAGCACGACACACACACCGGGAAGCATTGGATGCAGAGACAAATTCCTACAACTATTGCCGCTAGAACCAGTATGGGCGTAAGGAGCTGCCACCCGATTTCTTTTAGGAGCTTCATCCACCAGCTATCTCCTGACCCTTCCTCCTGGTGGATACTATCCGCTATTTTATGTAGTTTGTTTATTCCATCTAAGATTCCTGTACTTTCTTCTGGTATGTAAACACAACATTGGGACCCCACCATGAATTTACTACCCCATATGTTGTGTTTATTATCTTCACGTATTCATTTTTAGCATAGTCTTCCGGGTCGTGTTGGTCATAGGCATCTCGATTCTTGCTCTTGACCCGATCTATTCTCCCTGTTCCGTTTGACACGGGTAACAAGTTCTTTAATTCATATCTAGATGGATGTTCCAAATACCAGAATAATATGGCGAACACTATTAATACTACTATCGAGCATACAAAAAATAAGATTTTGTTCCTTGTGGTGCAAAGTGGTGTTTTTCTCTTACCTTCTGTGTTTGGGGAGCATACATTTATCTGCTCAGGGATTAAACCAGCATATACGGGTGCAGACATAATTCAGTATGTGGCTCAATTATAGTTACGTATGCGTATCAGATGCAACCTAGCGATATAGCTGTATCCCCTATTTAAAGCACCAGTGTCCTTATTACTCTAATAGTGGTAGGTCTCACTGAAAACCTTCATCCGATCTGTCCCACATCTCGTAGTGCCTGTCCCATGAGGGGAACGCCGGAGGCCCTTCAGGCTACAAGCCAGTTGTCTTCAGTAAGGCACAATCCTGCTAAAACCAACAAGAGAGTCCAAATGTTCATCTCCCTAATGATCAAAGTTCAAAACAGTGTCCTTACACGTTGTTTGGCACATACACGTCACGGGATCGGAGACGATGGGCACACCTACTAATGGCGTCTGGCAGTACTGTTGCAACCTGGGGTTGGTTGGTTCCCTTTTCTGGAGGAATCAGTAATGGAAGTGTCTTCTTGACGTGATTCACGTGGTACCAGTGCGATTTGCCATCAACTTTTACCGCAGTTTGTGTTGCGAGGAGCACCTGAAACGGGCCCCTGCATCTGGGTTGCAGTCCGCTGGTGCGATCGAAGGCTTTTATACCAACCCAGTCACCGGGCTGCACGTCGTGACCTTCTCCTATCAGAGGAGATGGAGCTACTGCGTTCACCTGTGCATTAATAGAAATCAGTCTATTAGTTAACCCAATACAATACTGTTGTAATGCAGGCCATGCTTGCTCAGACAATCTCTTAGGTGATATGGGGGTCCCAATACTTGGTGGACGCCCCATAACAATTTCGAAAGGAGATAAACCATGTGTACGCTTAGGCATAGTACGCATACTCAATAATGCAATAGGCAATGCATCCGGCCATTTCAGTCCCGTTTCAGCACAAGCCTTTGCCAGTTTCTTCTTCAGTACCTTATTTGTGCCCTCTATAATCCCAGCTGATTGAGGATGAAAAACTGCGTGGAAGCGTTGATCAATACCAAGGGCCTTGCGAACTTTGCGTACTACTTCACCAGTAAAATGAGTCCCATTGTCAGACCATAGATATCTGGGGACCGTATACAAGGGCACCCAGTGTTTCAATATGCATTGTGCTGTGGAGGTGGCACTATTGTCCCGCAGGGGATATGCTTCCACCCATCCTGAGAACCCACATCTCATCACCAAACAGTAGGAATGTTTATTTACAGGCTCCAGCTGTATAAAGTCCATATACACCACCTCAAAAGGGCAGGTGGGTAACTTACTGTGGCCCTCCGGGGCTGGTACACCTTTCCCCACATTGTATAGAACACATATTTCACATTGTTTTGCCCATTGACGACAATACATTCCCAATCTTTTGATGTACCACACAGCACTCAAAACTTCTTCCATAGTCCTTGCGTTAACGTGAGTTGGACCATGAGCCACACTCACTATCACAGGTAAGTATGCATCAGGTAGTACCCAAGTATTCGTATTGGTATGTGCCCATAGCCCATCTACCGTCTCCTCGTATTGATCATCCTTGTGCCAAGATAGTCTTTCTTCAATGGTTGCATCTGCTTGGATTTCCTTTACGCGCTCCTTCGTCCCTTCCATAGTCACATCCCTCCCCACTATGAGTTGCCGGGCCTCCCACCGTGTATCCCTTGTGGCAGCTAGTTTAGCCATCTGGTCGGCTAAGGAGTTTCCTTGCGTGACATAATCTAGAGTCCTTTTATGCGCTGGGCATTTCACTATGGCCACCATCTTGGGCAACGTAAGGGCTTGTAATAATTCAGCAATCAATTGGGCATGTTTAATAGTATCACCATGGGAGGTTAAAAACCCACGCTCTCCCCAGAGTTTACCAAAACTGGAAACCACACCATGAGCGTAGGCTGAATCAGTATAAATTGTCACTTTCATACCGCTGCTTAACACTAATGCTCTCGTTAGCGCAATCAATTCGGCTGCCTGGGCCGATTTTTCACACACTTTCCCACTCTCAATCAACCGCTCCCTTGTGGTTACAGCATACCCTGCTGTTGTCTCCCCATTTGGCAGTTTGAAACAGGAACCATCACAGAATAATATACCCTCATCATCAACCAGCGGGGTGTCTTGCAGGTCTGCTCTACCCTTAGTGTGTTCTTCCATTTGGATCACACAATCATGCCTAATGTCATTAGTTGAGACGGGCAAAGGAAGCAGTGTCGCTGGATTCAAAGTGTTACATCGTTCGATTTTTACATTACTGGCAAACAGAATCATCTCATACTGTGTGAGTCTAGCTGTGGTCAAATGCTGTGTATGCACTCTATTCAGGAGAACGTCCACCGCATGTGGGACTTTTACTGTCACTTCGCTCCCTAGGATGATACCTGCACTTTGTTTTAGGGCTGTCGCTGCTGCGGCCACTGCTCTCATGCATGGGGGTAGGCCTCGAGCTACTGAGTCCAGAGCACTGGAGAAATATGCACATGGTCTCTGTTTACCCCCTTGTTCCTGCGTTAAGACTGACACAGCACAACCTTCCTGTTCATCAACGAAAAGGCAAAATCTCTTGGTATAATCAGGTGTGCCTAAGGCCGGTGCGTGGCATAGAACATCTTTCATAGCTGTCAGGGCTTTTTCCATCTCAGGTGTCCATTCTAATGGTCCGTTTTCTTGTACTTCTTTTAAGGCTTTTAGCATGGGCTGGATCAATACAGAGAATTCAGGAATCCAGTGCCTACAATAGGATAAAACACCAATTATCCTTCGGAGACCTTTTGCCGTGTCGGGGCCTTTTATGGACTGTATCAAAGCAATGCGATCAGTAGACCGAGTTCGCCCCTCTTCGGACAACTCAAAGCCTAAATAATGGACCTTTTGTTTTACATACTGCATTTTGGCTAGGGCTACCTTGTGCTTATTCTCTGCTAAGTGCATTAGCACCAATCTGGTCACATAATGGCATTCCTATTCGGTGGCTGCACATAATAGCAAATCATCAACATATTGTATCAGAGCAGTGTTAGCGGGTAGGGCTAGGTTATCCATCTGTGTTTTTAGTGCTTGGCTGAATATAGCGGGACTTTCTGTATATCCCTGCCGGGCTCTAGTAAATTGGTACTGTCTATCTCGAAGAGTGAAACTAAACAGGTACCTGCTTTCTTCGGCAATAGGAATGCTGAAGAAGGCATTTTTCAAATCAATTACCGTAAACCATTTCGCTGTTTTGGGAATTAAAGTGAGTACACTTGCAATATTAGGGACAACTGGATATCTGGGTTCTACTATTTTGTTTATCTCCCTCAAATCAATAATGAAACGATAGGGTACCGCTTCATCACCTTTCTTGTGTACTGGAAGGATCGGAGAGTTACAAGGGCTATCATTTGTTGGCTCTACCACCCCTAACCGTATCATATCCTGTACTATTTGATATAGTGCCTGCTCTCCCTCGTGTGATATGCGATATTGTTTTATCCTGGGCAACCTGGCACCGGGCTTTAGTTTGATTACTACTGGGGAAACATCCAACATCCCTACATCATTCCCATGAGTGGCCCATAGTTCATTCGGGATGTCTTGGAGTTCCGGGGGCAGGGTTTGCGTTACTCCCATCATACCCCCATCATACCCACAGGTTTGCTTATAGTCATTCTCACCCCCTGAGGGGAGCAATATATTGTGGCCCGTAGTGTCTTTAATGCTTCAATACCTAACAAGTTTTCTGGGCAGTGATTGGTCAATAGCCACCCATTCTCCCATTTTACCCCATGAAGTTCCGCCTCTACTATTTCACTTACAGGAGTCTTTATTGGATTTCCCCCAAATCCAACTGATATCTTGCTTTTATCCGATAATGGGACAGCGGGGACGGCTCTGATATTCACGGAACTGTTTCCAGCTCCCGTGTCTACCAGACATCTCAAGTTTCGGTGGGGGCCGATCCTAATGGAGGCATAAGGCCCCCTCTGATCTATAGGTACTTGTACCACTCCCGCTGTCTCATTTCGGCCTCCTCAGGACATATCACTTGTGTTATCCTGGAAGTCGTCATTATAGTATACCCCTTCCCCACATCCTTTGCCCTGGCATACACCTTGTATTTGTGTTGTTTGTTGTGGCTGATACAGTAGATTGGGGGGAGGCGGGGCCGGCCAGGGAACATCCCCTCTTGCTTGTCCGTCAAAGGCATTGGGTTGAGGGGGTTTAAACATTCTATTGTCTTGATTGCCGTACCCACCAGTCCTATTTCCTGGGGCAAATGTTGTCTGTAAAGGGGGCCGTACGCCCCTCCCTCTCCCACCACTCTGGGGACACTGGGATTTCCAGTGTCCGGGTCTCTTGCAGAAGGCACATACATCTTGGGGTAGCCCATCCCTCCTCCCATATAGCGCACCTCCTTGCACTGTACCTCTACCTGTCCCTTGGCCCCCTATCATGTTGCTACTATAGCCCTGTGACGGGCCATTATTATTGTAGTTATACCTGCCTTGGGGCCCTTGATGCGACTGTTGCATCAACACTTTGGTTTTTAGATCCTTCTCTTGTCGTGCCTTTTGTTGTCCCTTTACTCTTTCTCCTCTTTCATAATACCTGGCCATTTCGAGGAGATCCCGGGGGTTTCTAGTCATCCACGTACTTTCTGCCTTCCTAATCTCCTGGATTGGCCCGTGGAGCCCTTCTATAAAGTTTGTGGCAAAGTACCGTTGGCCCGTCTCAGACCCTATCTCTAGCCCACTGTGTGCTTTAAATGCTGCTTTGTAACGCAGGAAGTACTGTGCTACTTCCTCACTTGCACCCTGTATCACAGCAGACAGTTTCTCCACATTCACATCAAATGGGGGGTAATACCTTTTCTAGAGCCCTCAGGACTGCCATGCCATGCCCCCTTAGGGGTTCGGGATATTCCTCATGCAGTTTCCTATTTTTACTCGCCTCCATTACATCTTTCCATTTTATTGTATCATTGTCTTTGGCACGAAAGGGGGTCCATATCTCCTCTGGGACAATAGCTAACAATATGTTATCTACATCCTCTACAGTAAATAACCCGGGTCTGAATAGCTTCCCCACTTCTTTGTAGAATCCTGCCGGGTCTATACGGGGTCGGGGATGGACTTGGTGATATGCATCAATTCTATTCGAGATAAGGGGACATACACATAGGTGCGCATCATGTTACCAGTAACTGCATCTATGGTGGGTTGACACTCTCTCATTGGCATTGATAGTAACTTTTCCATGTTTGTTTGTTCACTTACAAGGGCCTGCACTGGTGATGAAGCAGAGGACTGGTGACTAAGGTTTTTCTCTTTTATTTTTTTATAATCTTTTAACAGTTTCTCCACCTTAGCCATTCTCCATTCTTCCGCCCCAGAATCATCCACTCTTATATTAGATAGCAGTTTCTTATCCAATTCTGTCTTAATCCTATTCCACTGGGACACATATCTAGGCTCCTTTTCCTCTTCTATATCCTCCACCCTAATAAGAAGATATTTAATTACGTTTACTTGTATAGGCCAGCCAAGGCCCTCCATCAGACCCACCAGGGTGGACATGGACTGCGAGTGTATGGATGCTATCATACGATTAGCTACGTTTTGGCCCGCTTGGTCTGCATCTTTGAGTTTAGCCTCTCTTTCCTTCACCTCTCTTTCCCATGCCCTCTTTTCCTTCTCCCATTCAATACCTCCCCTTATGACTTCCGCTATTATGTCGGACATACATCCCCATAACTGAACACTGGACGCAGTCACTGGTAGTAATGCGACAGCGTCCTGATATGCTGAGGGCAGATCCGCAGTACTCTGTCCTCTCAATTTACAGTTACCCTCATAAAAGCTATATAGTTTAGTGGCCACTGTCCTAAATTCCAAAGGTGTCAAACGCCCCAATTGGTCCCGTAGGCTGTCATTGAGGGGTGTGCCATACAGCCCGGTCATAAGGATTTGCAAGTCTCCATCTCTATCCTTTTCTACAGTAGTCGTTCTCCTATGGTCTATCAACCTATCTGGGTCTCCATACTTCATTGGGAATTCCGCCCTCTCACCCTCACCTTCTCTCGAAGGAGCCGTAGCCCCTGGAAATAACAATTCAGTCGTTGTTTGTTCTGCTTCTAGTCCTATCACATCTTCATACCGAGGCGCCGGCAATGCAGGATACATACCCCCGCTATTCTTAATCCTAATACGTCTATCCAACTGGTCTAGTTTCTCATCCTTCTCTTTTATCTCTAGGTCACGTAATTTTTGATTTACTGTTCTCTTCTGCCCCTTTGCCTTTTGTTTGTTCTGAGCATTGCGCCTGCGCATTGCTTCTACCCTCCATAGTCGTATAGCCTCAAACTGTGCGGGTCTGACCCGTCTTTTTACTAATTCTATTTCTACTTTGGATATGCGGTCCACATCAAAGGACCCGGTGTCTGGCCATTTATGCTCAATCGAATCTTTTGTATATTCAGACCATTCTCTTAAGAACAATGTTGAATTCAATCCATGTTTAATCAACATATCAAATGCAGGGGTTCCTTCAAGAGGGGCAATAGTGTCTCTTGCCTATACCACTCTTGCTGGAAGCCGCTTGACCCATTTTGTTGGTATACCACAATTGCCTAAAAACACTCACCTTTCCCAAATGTGCATTAATAGGCTAACATTAACAGTACATCCTCCTGACATATATCGCCATACCAATATCAATACATCACTGTTTCATCATTATTATTCCATAGACGGACATACCACTGTCCTCTTCATAAACCCTAAATTGTTATTTCCTCATTCCATCATGCATCCATCCATACCACTTACCTTAAGGGTCCCGCCAGAGTGTTCCGGACCCGAAGGGCGACAGCCTGCTGTTCCACCACCGACGGAGCCGGAAAAACAAGGATGACGCGTTGGTTGCAATCAAAGGTGCGGATTCAGTTGTTGGGGCCCCGTGATCAATTCCTTCTCCGGTTCCGCCGCGGCGTTCCTCACCCAGTGACGGACTGTCGCTCCTTCGCATCCCACTTCTGACACCAAAATTGTGGGTGCGATTTCTCGCCGTCACCATAACCAGTACAATGAGGGACCCTGCAATAACTCAGGCAGAAAAGAGCCAAGTAAACATTACTTTATTAATGCACAAGCATTCGCGAATGGGCTGCAAGTTCAAACGTCTCGCAAAGCAAGTCGTCGAAGTGCCGCGCCTTCCTCTACACACCATGCTCTTTTATACTTTTCTGGTTACATTGCCTTGTACATAGAACACGTCCACCCCAGGGCGGATCTCCAGTTGGAGTTTATCTGAAGTATCCAGTTGGAGTTTAACGAACAACCATTGCACATTTGCTATCGTGGTTTATCGTGGTTTCCTGTTATCCCGGTCTTCACATTCTTTCGTGCCCCTTTGTGCCCGTATCTCTGTGCTCAAGGCTATGCTTACTCATTCCTTCCCCCACCCGTAATCTGCAGATAGTTTTAGCAGGCTCAGCATGCTTCGACATACAGTGACCAAACACAATTCTTCTGTTAAAAACAAGTTCTTGCCAGGTCAGCAGGTCTTAAACGCCGCTGTATAAAGAGAATGCCTCTTCTTTTAACAAAAGGGTACATTCTTTTAACGCATATGGTGATTAGTACAAACTCCAAGTGTGAGCACAACATTACATATGCATGCGTACCTTCGTCTCTTTAGGGTACTCCATCCACACACAATGCCTTAATGGCATGTTATTAAACCTCCCCTGGAAGAATATGGAAGCCCTTTTTTCAAGATCTGTGTGGAAGTCTCATGAAAACACAGTTTTAGAATGCCTGCAAGACATTCAGAGCTGACTTGCCCTTAAAAAACACTTAGCCAAACATTGTATGTAAAGCATCAAGAATAGACTACCATTCCCATAACTACAAGGATACTGGGACGAGGAAGATGAGCGGAGTAATGCAGAGCATAAAAGACCAAGAGTACAGGCTATGCTCTAGTTGTTGTGTGCATGCATACCTGTAGCCGGGAGATTTAAACAGCCTCAGGGGCAAACTGCTGGATGGAGAAGTCTGCTTGGTTTTGACCGTGAGACGGCTGCGGCGAGTGCGTGGAGCCATCCGGCTCAAGGAGGCAGAGAAGAAAACCTGTTGGCGAGGAAGAACATGCTGCAGGAACCCCAGAAGCCAGCACAGGGCTCCTGGGTACTCATGGGTGTTAAGTGGCAGCGTTTACCTCCGAGAAGCCGGCCACAAAGCAGAAGAGCCCAGCAAGAACTGCGAAAGGCAGAGTGGCTGAGGAACAAAGGTGGCAAAACAGGGAGAGACACAGACCGACGCTACAGGCTTGCAGTGGGAAGAATATATGCCAGTAAGAGCCATTGGCTCACTGAAAGGGAAACTCAGACACCACAGCATATTGGCAGCTTTTGCCGCATACAAATAAACAAACGGGCAAATCAAGTGCTGGAAAGAGAAGCCAGTGGGCAGTTTGTTGAATGGGAAAATGGAAGAAAATTAAGAGATGTGCGAACCCGGAAGGTGTCTCACCCACTAGGCCCCAGGGATCTGTCATCCAGGTGGCCAGGACATGGCCATCACTTTTGAATCCAGTTCCTGGGCATGGACCAGTGTGGGGGGGATCACTTAGGTGAGGAGACTTCAGAGAGTGGGAGTGGGACAACGGATGGAGAGACATGGTATTCCCTTCCCTGTAAAACCTTTACCCCATCCTGCTAAGTAGAATATTTCGGAACTCTACCCCCACCCCCTTTACAACACAAACGCTTTCACACAGCCCACTATGAGGGAAAACAGACCAACACCCGAGCCGTATACCTGACTTGTGCAGATACTATGGTGCGGCGCGGTCAGGTAATTTCTGATCATCACACACCTGACTTCCATTAAGCTTCTCCACACTGATAAAAGGCGAAGCACGAGAGCACACTCTGAGGCAAGGCACACGAGGAAACAGCAGTTCCGAGATGGCAGTTTAACGAGAGAAGAAACACTGCAAAAGAGAATGGGATCGCAAGGAGGAAAATTCCCTTGACCTTTTCAACAAGGAACCAATACTTTCTTGTAACCTCGAAAATAGAAAGCGTAAAACAGAAAACCAGGCTAAAGAATCTTGCGCCGTGTGTCGGAGGTACCTAGAGTCTTCCGTGTCAATAATCAAGGTGGGGAGAAGAGTCTTACTGTTTGATACCATTCCTTCCTTACAGAGACTTTCAAATCTGTCCTTGTATGCAGAACCCATTTAAGAAAAGTGCTGGCAGGTTAGTGTACCAGGCAGACAGACTTGGATAAAGCAAATAAAGAAAGATAACACGTTTGAAAATGTGTGCAGAGCCCATACGAGAAAAGTCCTGGAAGGAGAGTATACCAGGCAAAGTAATTTTGCAAGTGTGTGCATTTAAGAAAGCCCTGGCAGGAGAGTATAGCAGGCAAAATGAAAGAGTGTTCATGTGAGAAGGCCATGGTGTAGAAGCATACCAGGCAAGAACAAACTGAACGGTGTATTAGAAATAGATTATCTAAAGAGGTTCTGAGAAGGATACATCTGGGCTAGCAAAAGGCTGCCCTAAACCAAAGAGAAGAGATGTGAGAACTTGGTAGGAGAGTACCCCAGGTTTCCTACCAAGATAAAAAAAAACACAGCCAAGTCGTTTTGCTTATTATATGTATATGTGAAACAGAAAAGAGGAATGGAAACCTGATGAGGAAATACATGGGGTATCCTACCAGGACAAAGACAGATACAGATTTACAGTCAAGCTGTTTTTGTTTACCAGTTGTATTGCGGTTCAATAAGAGGAATGAAAACCGGTCAGGAGAATACACCAGGTATCCTAACAAGACAAAGATAGAGTAACGTTGTTTTGTGTACCAGTTGTGTTGTGAATCAGGGAGAACTCAAGGAACTGATATCTTTGAATATACTGAAGAGGGAAGAGAAATCTAGGGGAAGGGAACCACCCTCTGAAATAAGGAACGTTATCCTTCTTGAGCGTTTGTGTTTGAGTTAAACATTTTTCCTTTTTGAACATTTATAAACCACTCAAGGCCAAATACATTACCCTTTTCACCTTCAAATTTATTTTGTTACACTGTGAGGGTCAGAATAGTACTTTGGAGATGGGATGATTTTGCTTTCGACATCTTGACCTTGACAGACACTTCATTTTGGGTTTAGATTGGGAAAAACTACTATTGCTGGCACAAAGAGGCATTTCCCCACCCCATTTTATAAAAATATAAGGTTTTGACCCAAACCATAGGTCTGTCTCCTTGTCTCATTCCTGGTTCCTCACATTAAGGACTAGTACTTGTATTTAATTTCTTCAAATTATAGCGTTTCATGTGATCCAACCATTAGATTGTCAAGATTGAGTTGAGCTGTAAAAAAGATTTTTTTTTTGTAGTGTTATCTAAATTCTTTCCCAGATGATAAAACAGAATTACAGTAAAAAACAGTGTTTAAAATCAGCAGTACATTCTTTACAAAACCAGCATAATTGTGTTAACGTTGGAAGGAAATCTAGAAATACGTTTAGGAGGAAGGTTGGTGCTACTAAAATCAATACAGGCAGTCTTAGTTAGATTCATGGCTTCTAGATATCTTGCGGTCGTACATTTTCCCAAATGGCAGCAGTACATTAGATAGAAAGATAATTGATCCATCCATTTTTGACGTGTTGGTAAGCAATTTACACGTTGGAATCGGAAATAAAGAATTTATAAATCGTTGCAGCCTTAATGGAGACACTTGCAAGAAGATTCTGAAATTGTATGGTAGGGGTCCTTTGTGTAAGATTTGGTAATGACAAGGTAATTACTTTAGCAACCTCTGTATATACAGCAAAGTATAAAAGGGGCTTATAGTATTCTAATGCTATAAATGATGAATACAAGAGCCACCTTTACTATACCATCTGCAAATGATTTTAAGATCCACTTTCAAAGGCAGGCTCTTGTTAAACCATAGACCAACCTTGTCATTGTCTGAAATGTCAGCAGAAATGTAAAGTAGGTTTAACCAAGCAATCATAGGCAAGCACAAAGTAGGGAAAGTCGTTTTTAAGCTGCGCCATGCAGTCATGTTCAGAACTTCTAGATGTTTAAAAGGCGATACAATGTTTAATTCAATTCATGTATTTCAATGGTTAGGCTGATTTAACTAATATTTCCTCTCCCAGGTTATTTCACCTACTAGTCTTCATTGGGTTTCCACTAATATCTTCGAACTGGAAAGGTTTTGATCACTTAATATATTCGACTTGGTGAAATTCGATATGCTAAATTCACAGAATAGAAAAGGGTTGTACCGCTTCTCTAATTGTTATTTAAAAGTGGAGTCCACTGATGAAATATCTTAAAGTGTAATTTGATTAATCAAAGGTAAATATCCCAGAGACCTTGGCCTGGGACCCTTCTCATGTGGCCAGGGAAAGGCAGACTCTTTCTTATCCCGACCCTTGGGGTGGCGCTCGGCGGGAGGATAACATGGGAGGGAAATCAGGTCAGGAAAACTGGGATAATATCCTTAATAATTTCCCTAGAGACCGTACAAAGTTAATGGTCTATTGTTGAATTGAACCATGTGAAGAAAGAAGTAATGAGAACATTGGGGACTTAGTCACACAATATCCTAAGTACTGGGACGAGGAAGAGGGACCCTGATGCACTAAACTGCAGTATGCAGTCTAGTGGTTCTAATGACCCTCATCTGAGTTGGTCTTTTAAATATATAAGGCAGCCTCAGGTGCCGGTCATTAGAACAAGAGGGTGGAGTTGCAGAGACCTGCAGTGGAAGAAGGAAGAGTCTGGAGCCGCTATTTGTGGGCTGGATGTCAGTCCGGAGAGCGTCTCCAAGGTTAATAACTTGAATAGCAGAGGTCACAAAATGGTGTTGTGGCAGGCTTTCCCCTGGAGATATAGAGGCTGGCCTATTTGGGGTGCCCAGTGGCTAGCGAGCACCGGCATACACTAGGAGTGAGGAAAGCTCAGTTCTTGTTCGGCGTGGGCCGCGGAAACCCAGAAGCAGCCAGCTATGCAGATGGCCGTAAAAGCAGAGCAAGCTGTGGCAACATATCACACATACGCGTGCACGGAACCAGCGAGTTTTCCATTGTCTGGTAATCCCGGTATGCTCTGTATGCGACCGCTTACCCCCGACATTTATTTTAAATACCAAACTAATATAAAGAAGTCATATTGGCGAAATAGGAACTTTGTAAGGAGACAAGAGAGATTATAATCATTATAATAAAAGACAGCACCATTGCTTGCCAAAGTAAAGGGGCAATACTGAAGCAAACTAACCATAACCATTGTTGCCAAAGTAAAGAGGAGACGAGACCTTACAGAGCATATAATCGATGGTGGCTAAATAACAAAAGAACATTGTTGCAGGAAGATTGTAGTAAGGAAGAGGCAATATTTAAGCAAGACATCAACAAGCATTGCCTAACCCAAAGAGAAACAAGTGTAAGAAAGGAACATTGTCAGCGGTTAATTGATGTAAAAGTGGAAAACCAAAAGTTGCAGGAGAGAGGCTCTCCTGATAAAGAACATTCAGAGGAGAGGAGCATAACCTGCATTCCCTGTGGCAAAAACAAAATTGGAACTAACAGCATCAATGTGTAACATGTTTTCCCAAAAGAAGTTGTGAATGTCAATGTTTTTGAAAATTAAAAACTTTCTTAAAGATTTTAAGTAGACCTCACCACAGGGCACTTGTAGTAGTATTAGGAGCTTTTGTCCTGGCAGGCGAGTATACAAGGATAAAGGGACCTTTTAGTGGTAGTCGTGGCAGGTTATTGGACCAGGAAGGCATTATTGAAGTACTGCATTGTGGTTGGAAGGATATGTGAAGAAGTGGCAAGACCACTAAAGTGTTGTATGTATTGTTGTGGAAGCATTATGACAAAACTTTGATGCTGATATAGAAGAATTGTGAAAGTGTTTTATGTTCTCAAGAATAAGTTGTGTTGAACCTTTGCTATAAGTGGAAATATAAAAACTTTCTTGTGTAGTTCAACTGTTGATTAAAATGCAAGTGAAAGACTTTTGAAGCAGGAAGAACTTTAGTATCAGAACTTGGCTAAAAAGAAAACTTGTTTATTTGAATGTTTGCGTGAAAATCCTGCGTAGAATCTGGGGAAGGGGAGACGACCCAGGTTAAAAGGATATACAACTGTATTATTTTAGATTATTAGTAACTATTAGGTTTTTGTTGAATTTAACTGTTATTTATTTTACATTTTGAATTGCCAGGTGTTCCCTTTGAGTATTATATATGTGTGAGGGAAAGAGTCCTCTGTTAGTGTTTTCCTTTAGTTTGTTTTAATCGGCAGGGAGAAAAATCTGTCAGGAAAAGGATATCAAGGCATTTATCAAACCCTTATGATTTAAATAAATTGGCTTCTTGTGAAAAAACATTTACCAAGTTGGCCCCCTCACATTTCTTAACCCTCCAACTACTCTGTACATTCTTCTTACTTTGTTGCTTGAGTTTGTTTTGTTTGTTCTTCCTTCTCCTCTTGTGTCTTGTATTGCCCTGCAGAGTTATTGGCCTCCTGTGTTTTGCCTAGGAGAGCCTGGTTAGCACTTTTGAGTATTTGTAACCGCTAACAAAAAAGCATTATGACACATCTAGTACACATTTAAACATAATGAGCCATACATAATATACAAAAAATTAAAGTGTGAGTCTCATATACATGTAAGGCTTGCATTGCGCTGGGTACTCGGTCCTACTGGGTGATGCCTGATACCCAGGAGCTGGTTTTTACTCCTGCTCCTCAAACCTCAATTTTGGACCCTGTCCTGTCTGTTTTGTTCTTCTTTTGTGTTACTGTAGTCCTTTCAATGTGATTATTTCTCATCTAATGCTTCAATGAATTCTGATGTGGGAGTAATTTCTGCATTTATTGTAACCTTGTGTGAGACAAGCATGGTGACAAGAGAGACGCACACAGTAAGATTTAAAAACCTTTATTTAACGTGTCCGGGTTGGTGTAATACCTAACTAGCCCTAGCTCTAAAGGTATGTTTACCTGAAATGATCTGTCTAAGGGCCAGTCGGTGTCTGAAAGTCCAAATAAAAAGTCTGTCGGTGTCTAAACCTATGCTTGCCCTCAATCTATAAAAAAATGTGTTGGGGGTTCTATTGTCAAAAATGAAAAGTAGTGGTTCAACAGAAAAAGTATGAAACTGAGGTGTCATCCTTGCCAGGCATGGCTTTATAAAAATTAGTTCAATCAAACGGCTGCTTGCAAAACCTTCGACACAGGGCCCTTTCTATGAACTCCAATACCTTCAGGGTCTTGGGGTTCCCTTCCGCAAGCTTTAGTCCTTTTAGTACTATAAAACAAAACAGTACATTTCAAACTTCCAGCTTCCAACACAAATAAAATATATATATATATATTCTCTCTCTCTCTCTCTCTCTCTCTCTCCCCCTCTCTCTCCACCTCTCTCTCTTCCTCCCCCTCTCTCTCTCTCCCTCCCCCTCCCCTTAAGTAGACCTCTCAGGGTTCCCTTGCCTAAGCATAGGCCTCTTCCAATTTTAAACACAGAACAACATATATCACAGTTCCTCGTCAGGTTTTTCAGTGCGCCCTTCCCCTAGTTTAGACCTCTCTAATTTCAAACACAAAAATCAGCTGGTCAGGATATGCCCTTTTCTTGTTTACAGTTTTTATTGCATACAACCTTCTCATGGGGTAGAATCGGAGGCTTTCTTTCGCAAACACCAGGCTTTTTGATTTTTCTCAGCACAACCACTCTGACTCTTTGCCCCTCTGTGTTTCTTGGTACCATTTATCCTCTGGTATTTATTGTGCACACTTGCATCGTCTTTTATTGCTTTCACTTTGTGGCGCACACTTGTAAGTTCTTTTGCATTCTATTCTCTTCCTGTGCCTCTTGCACCTTCCTGCGTTGCCCCTCTGTTTTATTCACTTCTGTCTTTGGCTGTGCCCACTTGCACTTCTGTCTCTTAGCCGTGCGTCCTTGCACCTTTAATATTGTTGCATTCTTTTCTGTGCTCACTCGCATCTTTTCCTTATTTTCCTTTCGGGCCACTTGCCCTCTCTTGACTTCTCTTAACTTTCTTTTTGCCAACACATTTTTCCTTTGCTTCAATCAGCTTTTCGCTTTGCATCTGGCTGCTTGCCCTTTCTTTGAAATCAGTTTACTTTCTGTCGTCCTACTTGTGTGCCACTTGCGCACACCATTATCTTTCTTTCTTTTTTTCTTTCTTTCTTTCTATTTTTTGCTGACAGGTTGGTGCCGTTTTCTCAATGTTGCCTTTTTTCCCCCCTTTTCTGTTCCAGCCATCCACACGCTTCAGAGTTTCTCTCGCTCTGTCATGCGAAACTCAGAGTAGCGTTTCGCTGGCAAACAGTCTCTCCAGGATGCTTTGGGTCGAGGTCCGGGTCACATCAGCTGCCACTCAGCCACACTTGGGACCAGCACATGGGCCAAGGGAACAAGCACTCGCACAGACTCTGCCAGCAGAGTCCCAGCTGCCTCGCTCCGGTTCTCAGTAGATGGGGCTCGCCACCCACGCTGCAGCCCTCCTCACACACCGGGCCAGCGTTCCAGCATGACACACTCAAGATCCTCCTTCCTGCAGCTCACAGCTTCATGGCTTCTCCGGTCCAAAATGCTTATCCAGCTCGCCGATTCATCTGTGTTGAACTACAGCTTCTTATAGTGAATAAAACAGTCAAGTGGAGTCGGGTATAAATGGTCACTATAAACTGCCTGACTCGATTAGTGGGACAACTCGAGCTCTTTCTAGGGTAGGTTGCCCTTACCTTCCCAATGTTATTCCTGTGGGTAATCTGTATTGATCTTAGATGCCGCTCCCTCGTCTCAGTATTTGTTAAAAATGGGGAGGGAGAGATGGAGTGAGATTGGATATGTCCTTTACGGGTGGAATAATTATAGGATGACTGACAGAGGAACAAGGTGAATCCCCTGGCCCTGTTCCTATACCACTGGGGTGACTTGCTTTTTGTTAAGTTGTCCCCTGCCATAAAGGTACTGATCTTAACGGCCTCCCCTGGGGTCTGAAGGTTGAAGAGATAATTGGGTGTTATGTTTAAAGTCATATTGAGTTTCTTCTGACCCAAATCCCTACCTGTTTTTGTTTTAAGAGTATTCCTGCCTCTCTCTTGGATCAGGGATGATGGGGCATTCATACTCCATAAAGGCTTCAGGGGCTTCTTCCTCCTTGCCTTTTATCTTGTTGGGATGCTGTCTCTCATCGGGACATCTCTGTGATCACAAACCCGAACTCCCCTCCACAGGTGATCCTCCCTTGCTTGTCCACCCTCCGGGTTGGGATCCAAAAACGATGGCCACCTGAATAGCGGATTCTCAGGGTCTACGTGGGAAAATACTGCTTGGTTTCACACACTGGATACACTATGTTGTGCCTTTTAATTGTCAACTCAACTTATTTTTATCTTGGATTATTGATTAGCAAGTCTTATAATGTTATATTTATCCATTACAAAGCTTAATAAAAATTTCATAACCAAAAAAAGAAAAGAAAAACGTAAATCCCTGTTAATCACCAAGATTTGTTGCCCATCGTACCTAACAGTATTCTGCTTCTGTGAAAACCAAGGGCATTCGTGAATGTGCAACAAAAGAAGCCATTGCACCCTGCACTATATTAAATTGTTAAGTATTCTTTCAGGATATCAATTTATTTACGTGTAAGGTTTCTTTTGTGGACACAAGATAGCGGAACTCTGCCACAGGTTGGCCACTCTACTTGCACCACTGGCGAGACATGAGCAGGGCATTCAGCTACTCACAGGGACATTCTCCAGCTATTGGAGCACTGGACGGGAAAAAACTTCTTCCCCTTTTATATTTAGAGGCGCGCAGGGTGTTGCCCTGGGAGCATGCGCCCCCCTGACTCCACCCATCGGCACCACTCCCCTGTCCTCTTTATCGCGTCAATGGCAACAGACCACTTTCACCAGCGCTCTCGGGTTTGGCTTCAGACTTGTAATTCAACGCGCTCTTTTTGTCTTTTTTCATGCATGTCGATGTTCTTGGGCTTCAGCAGGTGTCCAGCCTGCGAGGGGCTCTTCCCCACGTCTGACACCCACGCCCTGTGCCTCTGCTGCCTTGGCCCAGACCATGGCTGGAAGGCTGTACTCCATGCAACGGGTTTACACCTCAAGCTCTAAAGAACAGGTTGCCATGGTGGAGGGAGCTCTTTGAGAAGTCGCCTCCAGAGGACTTGAAGAACTTCGTCAAGCACAAGTCAAGGCTGCTCTTTTCCATCACACCCCACAAAGGCGATTCTTTCCCTAGGAAACGTCCAAGCGGGAATACCGTTCAGGTTCTCACACCAGTGCAGGTATCGAGGTTCAACCAACAGGCGCCTCGACGGCAAGTACAGGCAGTTGGAGGGGGATACACTCTTGTTGTCGGCACACCCTCTACTTCACTCCTCTGTGATTGCCGCGGCTTCCATATACTCGAAGCATCAGTCTTCAACGGCTACCTAGCCCTCGGCTCTGCTAAGCAAGGAGAAGATCTTGGATGCATATGGAAAGAAGGTCTAGTCCAATGCCTTGGTAGACCTTCGTCAGTCTAATGCGGATGCCATGCTCGCAGCAGTTAACCAGAGGCTTTGGCGGGAAATAGCAGACTTCCTTCCGGAACTTCCGGTGCACAATCAGGCACACTTCAAGGCGGGGCTAGCAGAAGCAAAGATGGTGGCTGAAGACATCATGGAGTCCACAGTGGCGCATATTGACATCTCAGGCCGGGCCATCTGCTGTCTCTGATGGGGGGCAGACTTGCCTTTGAAGCACACAATTGGCACGCAAATCCCTGGATCCTATCACTAGTGTCCATGGGCTACTACCTACCGGTGCCTCCCTCTCCTCCCCTCCCACAGATTGGGACAGCAACTCTGTTGGTGGAAATTCGATCGCTCGTAGAGAGCCAGCAAGTGTAAGAAGTCCCAGCCTCCCAGTGGGGTATGGGCTTCTACTCCAGGATTTTCACCATAGGCAAGAAGAACCAAACTGGCCTGAGAGTTGTATTGGACCTTTGCTCCCTGGATCTGATGGACGCTTATCTTCATGTCCCATTTTGGCAGCCCCATCGGTCCTTCCTGCAGTTCAGGATCACAGGCTTCCGTTTGCAATACAAGCTTCTACCCTTTGGCCTCAATTCAGCCCCAAGGGTCTTTACCAGGCTTATGAATGCAGTAGCAGCCCTTCTCAGGTCCCAAGGGCACCATGTCTGTCCATATCTGGATGACTGGCTCGTCGGGACGAGATCCCCTGAGGCGGTCCACCATGCCTCCTCCACCCTCATCAACACGAGACACGACTTGGGATTCTCAATCAATCGCAAGAAATCCCAGCTGGAACCGACGCAGAGTCTAACGTTCCTGGGCCTCATCTGGGATACAGGATCCGAAAGTGTTTTTCCCTCAGATCGCAGCCATCAAGAGGGCCACAAGTCATTTTCTCAGCAGAGAGGTGACCTCACCATGGTGGTACAAGCACGTCTTGGGTATCATGGCGGAATGTCTTCTTGCAGTGCCTTACACAAGATTTAAAATGAGATTACAGCTGCACTTTGTGGCCTCATGGTTTCAGGAGCGGGTTTAACAGGCAAACTCGTCAACATTTTTCCCTTCCTACACCAGGACCTAGTCTGGTGGAGCATGGACTGCAACCTGAGGTTAGGCAGGCTCTTCCGACAACCAGCACCACAGGTTACCATCACCACGGATTCCTCCTTGGAGGGCTGGGGAGCAACCCTGGACAACTGCAGCATCCACAGAGTTTGGTCCCTTCTGGAACAGGATCCACATATAAATTGGCAGAGCTGAAGGCCATCTGGCTGGCTCTCAAGGCCTTCCTACTGCTCATCAGTGGCAAAATGATCCTCATTCAGACAGACCACTCCACCAGCATCTACAACCTCAACAAGGAGGGTGGCACCGGGTCCCTTCCTCTATGCAACCTGGCATACAACATCTGGGAATGGACCCTGGCGCACAACATTCACCTGACAGCGATCCACCTCCTGGGGGAGTCGAACCTGGAGGAGGACATGCTCAGCAGGTAGGGGGCGGACAATTACGAATGGCAATCGAACGCTCAGGTCCTTCAGGATATCTTCAGCAGATGCGTCATCCTCGGGTGGACCTCTTCGCCACCTGGTTCAACAAAGTGCCACCAGTTTGCATCCTGGCAGGGTCAGGGTCTAGCCTCTCTGGACGATGCACTACAGATGCAGTGGAAAGGCATGAAAGCCTATGCCTTCCCTCCCACTCCACTGGTAAACAGAGTGATCTGCATGATCTGAGAGTCCTAGCACCTCAGCATCATTCTGATAGTGCTGTGGTGGCCGACGAGGCCATGGTTCTCGGAGCTACTAAGCCTGTCAGACCAGCCTTCCGATGCACCTTCCACATCGCCTGGGCTGAATCGAAGGAGGTCGACCCTCTCACTGGACGATGTGCTATCCTCCTCAGCGCACCTTCTACACCCTGGAGTGCAGATAGACACATGCCGCACCTATCTGGCAGCCATCCGAGCCTACCGGAACTCGGAGGAGGACGTTTTTTCATCCGCCAATCCGGTGGTTAAGACATCTGACGGGCCTCACTATACTCTACCCGCCCCTCAAGAAGCCGCACCCCTTGTGGGACCTCAACATAGTGTTAGGCGCCTTGGCGCATAATCCCCTTTGAGCCAATGGCACCCGTGGACATCAGGCTAATCACCATGAAGACAGTCCTTTTGGTGGGTCTTCTGTCCGCACGTCGTGCCGGCGAGATCCAAGCTCTGGTGGCTTCTGAGCCATCCACTACCTTTCATAGGGACAAAGTGGGCCTCAGAACACATACCGCATTCTTAGCTAAAGTAGTCTTGGCGTTCGACCTAAATGAGGAGATAGTACTCGGTACTTCCTTTGCAGACCCAAAGGACGATGCTCAGAGGGCTCTGCACAGTTTATATGTTAAGCAAGCACTAAAGTTCTATCTGGACAGAACCAAGAGCTTTCACAAATCTGAGGCTCTATCACCTTTGGTGGGTCAAGGCAGGATGTCAGGAATCCAAGGCCTCCATAGCAAGATGGATGGTTACAGCCATTGAGGAGGCCTATTAGGGGCAGCACAAGCCACTTCTGGCAAACGTGCATGCCCACGCTATAAGGGCCAAGGCCACGGCGGTCGCATTCCAGAGACCAGTCACGTTGCAGGTCATCAGCAGGACCACTCCCTTCGCCTTTTGCAAGCACAACTGTTTGTATGCCAGCTCCAGGTCGGACGCAGCATTTGGGCAGGCAGTTTTAAGGAACTTGTTTTCTTAAGGAGGGTCACCTCTCCACCCTGGGGCTACATTCAGTTGTAATTGCCCATGCAGTATGGAGGAAAGGGGATGGGATGTAAGAGTCATTATAAATTACTCAGCATAGTGACTAACATACTCTTAGTCCAACGTCCCCTTTCCTCCATACGTTCCACCATCCTTCCCCTAATAAAACTGGTGTCATTAGGCAATGGTAATATTGTCGATGCATCTGTGGGGACTGAGTGGTGCCGGTGGGCGGAGTCAGGGCAGCGCATGCTCCCAGGGCTGCACCCTGTGCACCTCTAACTTTAAAAGGGAAGATTATTTTGTCTGGTAAAAAAGGTTCGGTCTCCCGTCCCTAGGAGGGATGCCCATGCAGTATGGAGGAAAGGTGACCATGGACTAAGAGTACGGTGAGTAATTTATAATACATCACTAGTATTCATCCAAGACCTTTTGTCTTCCTGCTTTTGATGCTTTCCACATTTCACCATTCTCTCACTATTGGCCCTTTTAAAGGAGGAATGCCCTGTTCCCTTATGAGTTATTTATGATGAAATTGTTTGTATGTATTCTCTATTTTGATTGCTCAGGTAGCATGAGAGTTTAACAAATTACACCCCTGAACCTGACTGGATAAGGTAATTATAATCAGTTGGGGATGGGAGGATTTCTCAATTTTCTGACTGCTTTACTGGATCAGAGATGACATGTTCCCCTATGAGAAAAATGACATCAACAAAATTACAATTGGGCAAAATAAGTATGCATTTAATACAATAAATGTTGTAACAGCTCAACTTCCTTTTAAATAACCGCATCATACTTTTCAGCGACTTGTTATCTGAGATGTGACTTATGTTTGGTTAGGACAAGTCCCTCAACTTGTAAAAATATGTAAGGCTAAAAGCAAGTCACACCCGTTTTACTCTTGCATCCAATTGTTCTGGCCATCTTATGAGTGTAAATGATTGATGGTAACCAACACTTTGTTACATGGAGTGGTGTGAAAAATGAGCACCAAGCCCTAAGGTAATGTGTACTATGAGATTCAGGCATATCTTCCCAAAACGTTTTTTGACTTCATGCAAAGAAGCGTGAAGCCCTTGTTTGCACTATTGCCACTATTTGCGCCCTCTACCTTGATGACCAAGGTATTTAGAGTACGATGGGAGTGGACCAGTCTGTCCATATTGGAATGTTAATCTTATTTTGAAAAATAATTAATGTGGTTATTCTAGGTTTTGATAATGTGCTTTTCAAGATAGTTGGAACCTTATCATGACTACAAAGTATACTGGAAGTAATCATTAGAAATTAAGATTGTAACATTTTAAAAAGAGTCAGTTTATAATATTAGCACAATTAAACCATTTGCTTTTTTGCCAACTTTTCCAAGACTGCATACCATTTTGCTTTCAAAATCTCCTTCCTTCTTGGAAAAGTTAGCACTCGGATTGAAACCAGTTGATCGATAGTTGGCATTTGTTACAATATGCAATAAACGAATTGTCAAAAAATAGAAAATAAATGTCTTTTTATACACTGTAGCCTGTTTCTCTGGTCCCTTAGAATCTCAAACATGGGCCCCAACAACTTCCTCTGAGACTTTCCATGTCCCACTCACCTTCCCCATATGGACAGGGTGACAATGTATGTCTGCAAATACCAGGCCGATTCCCACTTTAGGGGATGCCTATCACTGCTGCAGTCTCCCCCTCTCTCCTTCAAGGCAATTGTTTTGTTTCTGGTCATGCTGCAGTTGGTAGCTGCTGGCTGGGTTGTTGCTAGGTCTGGAAAAGATCTGGGGCTACACTAATGTCGGGACTGTCATGACTCAAGGCTAGATAGCTTTTTGGTTGTAACCCCTGAACTTCTATCCGGGGCTACAATCAAAAGACCCGGGGCTATAGCCCTCTGAGCCCCCTCCCTCCTCCCACCCTCAGCAACGACTCTGGCTGCTGGTCTGGTACTAACAAACTTGCAGCTCACAATGCAACTCTGCCCACAGCGAGTGAGGGAGAAAAATGCAATGCTGAGAGAGAGAGACCCCGCGCTAGTTTGACATTTAATATGCTGGATACAGTGAACTGTTTGTTTTGCCTGTTTCATGTTTGCAAACAACTGTCCCTTTTCCAACCTAGGCGAAGACAGGTTCACAAGCTCAAAGAGAAAACCTAAATATGTTGTTTTTCAAACAAGTCATGAAACTATCTGGTTTTGTTATCTAACGTTGAAAAGAATGTAGAGGATAAAATGCAATTCAAAGGCGGCCTGTGTGAGCCTATACTGTTTGACTGAAGACAATGAGATTACCGTTAACATGGGTCCCTGTGAGAAAGCCACGTTAATCACACAAAGAATGGCCAAAACATAAAGAAACAACCAAGCCCCTGGTACGTAGTAGAAATTGTCACTAGAAGGGCACGTCCAAGGCTGGGCTTTCTCAATATTTACCAAGTGTCACGGCCCTGCACAATGCCCCTCCTTAGTTCTCTTCTGCTGTTTTGGTGTAATTCAATCCTTAGTTCTCTTCAGCTGTTTGGGCTGAACTCATTGGTGAATTTCAAGTATTTGTAAGGGAGGGCAAGTGCCACAGAGAGGGGGAAGTTTTCACAGCCCTTTCAGCACCCCTTCTTGGTACTGGCTTGTGTCCACTCTTCCAAGTCAGTGGTGCTGTGGACTGGTCCTAGATGCACCTTCAACTGTGGCCCTGCCTCCCACTGCCCAGGTGGTTCCTGTGCAGCCCTGTTATACAAGTGTCTTATTACATTGTGAGGGATACGTGTGGGGATGGGGGTCATCGGCCTCCTCCTACCCCCACTGCCTGTGTGCACTGGCTTGTGCAGGCACAGTCAGTTCTTCACAGTGCTGACAATTTTTAGGGGTTCCTGCAACCAACCGAAGACAGGCCAACCAATAATGAAAGCCCAGTGGATAAGGCAGCATCTTGGTTGCACTTAAAGTTTGAGAACTTGCCACTGGTTAAACTAACTTTCTTTCTTATACTTATATTGAGGCAGAAATAGTATTGCTCATCCCTGGTTTATGTGTACATCAATAATCATTCAATAAGGCTGTAAAGTTCATATGCTAGCAGTACCCATGATTTTGCAGAACCCTCTCCCTCCTACTCTCAGCCTCATACTAAATGGAGTGAACTCTACTTTCTTGGGCCTGGTGCAGCATCGCTGATTAGCCATAAGAGAAGCCCTGATTCTTTGGCTCCACCTCCCCTTCTTTTGAGAGTGCCTTGTGACCAATCGAGAGTATTCGCCCCTTCTCCCCACGGGGACCCGCATCCTTTGAGGCTAGTGAGGTGAGCCCTCTCCGCAGGACCCTCCCTAAGGGTCTGGGCAAGTGGGACCTTGCTGGGAGCGACTTCCCTCTAGTGGACAAGGATTCATTCCCACAATGAACTCCCTATGCAAACAACACTCTGCCTACATGGGATTGCCTTCCATCAACAATGTGTCCTCCTGGTGTTTGTCCTGAGGTAATACTGAATCAAGTACAGCCCCTGAAGGTAAATGGAATCCCCCTTTGAATGTTAACGTGTATGTAACTGGGACAAGCCAATCGAGAAGAGGAATAGAGAGCCACATGCATGGGAAGCCCTCTGACATAGTGACATCTAGGACGGGCGGAGTAGTGTGGAGCCATGGAGCACACAGCATCCCACAAAGGAGAGAACACTGGGGGTCCAGCACAACAGACTGTGGGGAAACTACTACAAGGACTGAAGACTGGAGACCGCCCTAACCGGTGGCATGACCACAGAGAACCTGTGGTGTGCCTAGGGCCCAACGAACATAGGAGCAGGTAAATACGTCATCCCTAGCTCCTGCCCCCTCACCTCCATCATACTGGAACAGCAGGAGAAGAGCCCTATGTGGGACACCAGGCATCATCCTAATACCACATAGAGTGTATGAGAGACGATATGCACTCAAGACAACTATCGAATGAAGCCTTGCACCGAAAGGGTTTTGGCACGCACCATTGTACATCATAGAGCTATAAGTGAAATCTGACGAGGGCAGAGTGACGTCATGAAGAAAAGATACTGAGACGTAGTGGAATGATATACAAATACCTAAGAATAAAGATGTAAAGGAAGTAACGAGAAACATGTAATCAAATACCAAGAAATCATATATGCAAAGAAGATAAAGTAATCTGCTGACTAATTGTACATATGCAGCAATGCAAGGTAGACGAGACCTATAGGAGCTTACTGCAGAGGAAAACATAATGTGTCTATATCGGCCATGATGGGAAGATGGACACCGGACTTGTATTAATACCACTCAAACTACCTCAGAGACACACCTGGGCTGCAGAGTCAGGAGACGCTGGTGTAAAACTGCTTTGTGTGAGTAATAAAGGAGTCTGTTGGCCTGGGATCAAGGATGCTACTTCAAGGTATAATTGCAAAGCATAAGGGGAGTCAAAAGGATAAGCCATGTACATAAGACACATTTCTCTTGGATTAAGCAGAGACAAGTATTGAGCAATTAAAAGATGGGGAAAGCCTATACAAGGTGGATTGAGCAAGTCTCTAGAGGCTGATAGGAGTAATGACATCCAGTAGAAATTAATTAAATGGCAGTAAATAGAAGGTCGAGATGGACAAATTAGTGGTCTCCTCACACGTGATTCAGAAGTCGAAAAACAAGGGCTATTCATAAATCTGTAGACGAAGATAATGGTGTACCTACACTCCATTAATAGTTCCAGAATAGTTCCAGAATGGAGAACAGGCTGCAAGGTCAACTACAAAGGAGAAGCCCTGACTTAGGCCGGACCGATGAGGGATAATGGAATAATTGGTCAAGTGGGGAGTAGTCTGATGTTACCCTCGGCAGCTGGCGTCCATTTTATCTATGTCCTGCCAATGAACCGAATGATTGGTTGGCATGCTTTCCCAACCTTGGACTGAGAGTCTATGTAGCGACATGCTATACAATGTTGCAAAACCAACCGGCTGCCATTTTTTCACCATAATCAGTATTTTACATATTTAGAGGCAGTTAGGGGCGTGCCTAACCAATAGGGCAGCCAATGATGTTATTAACATTTATACATGCTATAGGTATATATGTTCTGTTAACTAATCCCTACTTTCAATAGGTTTTACATTTTGCCACGTAGGATGACGTCATAGCTGACATTCATAGATGTATACAACCTTTGTATAGTCAAGTTTGAGTGTGTGGACTACAGTTTTTTGTTCACTAGATTGCCCTACTTTATTTTATGCTGCTAATGAAGTAGTACTGTGCCATATTCTTTGAGTCTGTCCGGTTATTTGGATCTGAGATGGTAGTTCCATCTAGCACATGAGATGCTTTAAGGTGCTAGTGCACACTCAAAACCAGAGAAAGCAGGAGGAATGAAAGCCTCAGTCTGCAGCCATACGACAAACACAGCGAGGTGCAGAGAGCGACTAAACACCAAGAGAACAGACAGCAGAGACCAGGAGAAGAGGAAATCTACCAGTGTTGATGCCAATCCCTGAGAATCCACACCACAGAAGCGAAGGTACACGAGTGAAAAAGAGAAGGGCGTGGCAACCAGGACCACATATTAAGTGAAAGGAACTACAAAGGGAAATGTAGACTATTGAGTAAGCATGCATACGTATTTCGGAAAATCACAACATTATCCAGCATAATTGTGACAAAATCATTGAAGCAATAAGTGAGAGACTTTGAAAACCGATGTAAAGGTTTATTGAGAAGCCACCCTCAACACGAGTTCCTTCCCTCCCTGTGGTTATGCAACAAACTAACAGATTATTATTATTTATTTTTTTTGCCCTATCCAAATATCATGCCCCTTGGATCCCTCTCCCCTGAGCTAACAATACACTAAGAACCAGGCCGATGTACAAGAAATATTTTGGGTATTTATTTAAATTAAAAATAGAAATTAGCACGAAAATGTTAAACACCACTTTATCCATGGCATAACACAATCAACTTCGCAGCATAAATAAATCACACAAGTGAGTTAAAAAGAACACAGACCCAATTCTTACTTTCTGCAAATTTCACCTCATGAAATCATTACACTGATCAATGACAAAGGCTCTTATGTACTGTTGTGCGATTTTGATTTTCCTGAAGGCTTAAAAGGCTAGCAGTAGGATTTCCAGATTGGTTCAAATACATATGGCAATTATGATGTCGCCCACACCTTTGGTTTAAAATAAACACAGGGTGATTTATCGCTTTGTTTTTCAACTCCCCCCCCCCCCCCCTTACTTTGGTTTATGTTGGGAAGTCAGACAGAAAAATTGGAATGCTTTGGAAAATTTTGGATTTCAGACCGCCCCCTTAGTGAAAGGCCTGTGTTGGGGAAGCTGGATAAAAAGGTTGGACCGATTATAAGGACTAAGACACCCCTCTTCCTTAAATTTGTCAGGGTCAGCTGGACAACAAGAATTACCCTATTAAATGATAGGCTATAGTTTTCAGCGCACACTGGGAATTGAGCTTTGTTATAGGATTTACAGTTTGCCCCTCATCCACTATAAAGGCAAAGGATTCAAGGCAAGCACAATCCCTCCCACCTTAAGGTTTTCCAGGGCCTAGTTCTACTTGCAAAGAAAGCCAGCTGCATCTTAGGACACTCTGGAAAGGTAGGGCATGGGTCTGGTCACTCCACTCTCAAAGGTGACCTTCCGCTCTCCACCACAGGACCCAGTCAGCTTTGAGGCCTTCCTAAAGATAGACCGCTCCACCCAGAGGCACTCTCAGCAATCTCCTCTGTTGTCTCCTTACAGCTGTCAGATAGTAAGTTTCAGCAGCTTTCCTGATGGTCTGTCTCTACTCTGTCCTCCTGTCTTTCTCCTTTTTCTGTCTCCCCGTTTTTTGTGTGTCCTCTGTCCTAGTGCAGTCCCCCTTATATAGCAGCAATGACATTACCAATTTTTCAATCTTGGGGCAGTACCCTGCAATAATCCCTGCCTCTAGGATTGGACAGTTACCCACTCTCTCCTCCCTACCCCGCCTCCACGTCAGGATTGGTTTAGGGATCTGGAGCACCATATGGCAATTCCCACTTGTAATCGCCCTTCTGTTCTCCTTTCGACCTTTTGGCAAAAACTAGTTATGTATCACAACTTCATAATTTTACTAGCAACTGCCATATAACACGATTTTCCTAAAAACGTAACCTAATTTTTGACGCCATAATCAATTCTGATGGAAGACCATTTTACATTTTTTGCAGGGAAACATCTAAAGTTTATTTCCGTTTGGTCATACAACAGAATGTGCAAAGCAGCAGTATGTAATAGTTTTGAAATGGGAGTTGGTAATGATGTTTTTGGTCGTGCTATTGGTTTGATATGTTGTTTCAGGCATGTCCCAAGTATGCAAATGCATTGCTTTCAAGTGTAAGTTTTACAGTATTATTCACTTTCCGTAATGTCTAACACACATATCACAATGCCAAGTCACATGCGTGAGCTGGATGTTGAAACTAAGCTCTCTGATTGGTTAAAGAAAATCACGTTTTTACACGTCCGTCATTGCTCCCAGGGTTATGGCACTCAACCAAAAATCGCTCTCACCTTGTTCGTAATACTTTCAGCCTCCAACAAAACTCGTGAGGTCAATTTCCTTTTCACCGATGAATCTGCGTCACAGCAGGTAATCTGCTGACAGACGAGATGAAGGCTTTTGTGTTGATGCGAACAAAAGAACATACAAAACATTCTTTAGCTTTTTTGCAGTCACAACATCCAAACATCCACTTATTCTTTTTTAGAAAAATAGACCGAGTACCTAGAAACACCAGCTGTCAAAAAGGAAATTGAACTGCAGGGGCAAAGTAACTACTTAGGAAATACCTTTGCAACTTGAACAAATTTTCTTTTTATCTTTATTTTTGCTGTCGAGCATCAGTCCCACTAAATCCTAAACGTTGTCTGTGGATGTAGTGACTTGGGTAGAGTTACAATGATTCAAAGGAAATACATGTACTTGCCATTGCCTATTAGTCACACTTGCTGAAAATCTCTTTTCCCTTAGCTCCATTTTATTGGAATCTGGATGCCTGGATGGCCTGCCCTCCCCCGCCAACCCATAGATTTAATTTTCTTCCTCCCTATAGTTCTTTCCCAGGCAGTCTGTTCACAAATCTAAGGCACCCTTTATGCGTGAGTTGCAGGTTAGGGCAGCGAGGACTTCAATTCCTTATAACTTGGAGTGTGGGGCAAATAATGGATTGCTAGCAAATCCTGCCACCATGGGTGTTGCTGGGACTGGAAAGGGTCTGGGGCAATGCTAATGTTGGTCCTGTCAGGACTCTGGCATAGCTTTTAGCCCCTGACCTTCTATCTGGGCTACAACCGAAACACCTGGTGCTATAGCCCCCTAAGCCAACCCAACCCAACCCCTAGCAACGGCTCTGCCTGCCACTCTATGCAAGGGACCATGTTTAAATGATCTGTCCGCTGCAAGTGACAGACAATGGAATCTAGCTAATCTAGCAGCGGCCGACTTGAAACCAATGATGGATGCAGATTGACCTGTATACCACAAGGACACCCACAGACTAGCTCAAAGAGTAGCATTTTTTAATTTTATTTTTTTTGGAGTGCTACGTGTTGCCTTCCAGCTGCTTACACGTACCTGTCTATGGGGTCAAAGTGGAAGCTCCTCTGTCTGTTTAGTGGGTCCTTTCATCTTTTTGAGCTCATTGGGCATTGGTGGTGTCGCTAATCTTTTCACATCAATGCCCCTGTGCCAGGCGTTTGCTTGGTCAAAGGTTCTTTTTGGGAACCCACAGAATTTTCATTGCTGATATTACTTAAGACAAGAAGTGACACCTACCAGTATGATATAATTTACCGCAATTGGCTGTTAACCGACCCTTTCGAGGACATGAAGTCTCAGTAGTCGGTTACAATTAACTTTTCATCCCATTGGCCCAAAGTCCATCACGTACGTCCCCTCTGTCTGAAATGGCATTAGAAGGTTGGATATTTTAGGATCTTGAGAAGTTGGAAGAGGCTTAAAGACCAACTTAAAAAGTAGAGGTACTCTATTATTTTTGTTTGCCCCTTATTGAGACTTCAACAAGCCTTGATAGAAATTGTTCATGTCACTGGTCTCCGGTTATTACTTAATATAATGGTCAGTGATGTTTATATCCATCCCCCTTCTCCCAAGAGTTTGTGCAATTAGTTTTGTAGCCATCATTGCAAACCAGAATACACATTGTTTCTTTGCGAAGCTCTGCCTGTGTTTATACCTGTAGCCAAAGAAAGACTAGGTGGTTCTGTTAATCACTGGTTCCCTAAAATAGGTTTGCCATCATTTCAGTGAGGTCTTTTCTTTGAAGAGGCAAACTCTCTATTGAGCATCATATGTCTAGAAGTACTGCAACTCATGACTAAATGGCCTAAGCCCTTGACCCCTTATCTTAAACATGGCTTTTCAATGTGGGAATGCAAGGGCCCTACCACTCCTCACCTGTCCTATTTTCTCTCCTTACCTACTTTCTTTGAGATTGTTGTTGCGGTTATCCTCTCTGTTGTAGGAGGACGCTTTTAAAAGGAAAGAGTTCTTGAATTATTCTTTTTGCAAACGTTGTAATACAATTTTTCATAATCCTTTACCCAGTCTGGCTGTGTTCCCAATTAGCTCTAGATAAAGCACAATTTGGCTACAGCAAATGTCTATTCATTTTTTGTTTAACTGCACCGGTTTAACGTTCTTTCCTTCGACTGACAGTTGACTTGTCTTCCGTTTCTCTCGGAGTGTCGAAGTAGCTCTAGACACATCTGGCACGTTTGTTTGCCCAAAATAGCACCCTGAGGCCCTGGTCGGATATGAGTGAGCAGTCTCTTGGTTTAATTTCCGAACACTGATAGCCAGATAGAAATTACCTTGTAGAGTTTCTTTCTGGCTAACTGATAGTTGGCGAGGGGAAAATGCTTCGATACAATAGTCTTACAGACAGTGGTTCCACAGAAACTTCTTATAGGACAAGCACAAAATAAAAAATAATGTTCTGCGTTTGTGTGGTGGTTTATTCAAAATTCGAGTTTATATGTTTTGTATGCAAGAAGTAGCATGTGTTGAAACCCAACAAGCATGTCATCAATGCCCAACAATAATTATACATGGACTTGAAAGTACCACTTTATGCACAACATTTCGAGATGCAGATAAAATTACTGCTGAGACCCGAAAAAGCACTGGATATGTATGATATGCATGACCTTTTATGTAATCTAATTGCAACTGTCACAATATACCATCTAAATATTGTTTGCTTGCGACTTCCTACAAGACCTGTGCAAACACCACAGTCCAATGAAGAGCCTTTAAAAAAAGATATCGTTACAATTGAACCCTGATCAAGCACCAGTTTGGCAGGAAAGCTACATTGGCTATTTTTTAAAATCCTTGAATACATACCTGGCACACACGTTTAAAAGGTGTATTCCTTTTATGTATGAGTAATGCACTGTGTGATCATGCTTTTCCCATAACTTGTAATTAAGAGTATTACCTGAGAGGTGGGATGGAATGAGAACTCTTTTAAAGAACTGTTATAGTAAGTCTCTACCAGAAACAACATTTAAGCAGGGGAAACCGGTAGGTTTCACAAAGAGGCCGATATCTGGGCAGGTGTCAGTTACAGAAGAGGGTTTATTGTGCTCAATGGAATACTAAGTACTAAACAATGATGACACAATATCTGCCATAAATAATGAAGAAAGTCTCTTACAAGGGTTCCAGCAATGGATTATGGTCCCTCCCTGCTTGAATGTCCAACTGATAACCCTTTTACTTGTCTTCACGATGTAGGTTTTCTGGGTTCCCAAATCCTCGTTGAGTAAAGGGAGGGTGTCCTGCTGCAGGCACATTCCAGGCTTGTACAAGTTGGTCGGTCTCGTCCAGCACGTCAAGCTACCGGTTGACCTTATTATGGGCTGACTTACTAAGTCTTTTCGGTTTGGGCCTGCGCTGCTGATTGCTTGACCACCTTCCTGCTCTAAGGTCCGTGTCCCAAAGACAGTCTAGCTGATTCATCCTAGTGTAGTTCCTTTCCCTGGTGGGAAATCGCCATCACAAGGCCCATCCTCTAGTTTCAGCACTAGATGATGTGGTCTGCTTGAACCGCTGTCTCTTTAGAAGACGTACCTATTCTTCTCCTCTGGTATACCATTGGTATGTCCCACTTTCCTATCCTCCTTGGATGTTGAGGGCTTCAACTTCTTTTCCCCTCCTGGTTGGTTGGTCACCTTGGGTATCCCTTCTTCAACCGCCATACAATTCTCATACTCTCGTGTCCCACCTCCTCTCCACAATAACTCTCTTCTTCTGATGGTAACTTTCTCTTCTTGAACCTTCTGTATATACACTTTTTCTCTTCTTTATATGATCCACCTACCTCCACTCCCCAAGAACTCGCCTTCCTCTGATCACACTCCTCTCTTCCTCCAACCTCCTTGTGACTCTCCCTGTAACCTCCATCCCTCTACTCCTACTCTCCTCGCACTACTTTCACTACTCTCCGCCAAACTCATTACTCGATCCTCCTGTTCCTACTGAACCTCCCCACCATGCCAGATTGAACTGGCAGTCTTCTATATCAGGGTCGTTCTCCACCTAGGTGGCGCCTAATGCTACTGAGAACACCCGTAGACTGAGGGAAATGCTGTTAGGCTTTTGTGCAATGGGTTAGCGGTCATGTTCCTTCCAAGAGGGCTGACCTGCCATCTTGGATTTAAAAAGGGCCATTGACCGGTGTGAATTCTTCCTTCATCCGCCTGAATACCCCATGGCCATTGCCTGTTAGTCTGGGTCACTCTGCTTCCCTGGTGTGTTTGATGTCGTGGCGTGGATGTCCCTCGAGAGCTGCTGTAGAGCTGGACGTCATCCATAGCATAAATTGCTCGATCCATGCCCGTTGGCTTCAGTTCTGTTTTTCCAAAAGCTTTTGCTTCGAGTGTGTGAAACGGCGCTTCAGTTTTCATCTAGATGCCTTCATCTTCTAATCCTTGAACACCAAAAACTGGCATCAAAAAATGTCATCACTGATCCCCATCGCGCCTGCCTGTGGTATCTGGGTCCCAAACATCGGGCTGATGACTGCGGGTCCTGTCAGGCAATGACAGGAAAAGATCTCAAGGAACGCTGGGGTAAATTGGCAGTGGGGAGGGAAACTTCAAAGGCTTCTTCGTAGAGGAATAAAGACTCTGGGGACTGTAGGGCCTCACCACGGCGTAAATTGAAATCTCGATCGAGGAGTCGGTCGAGAAAATCTTCGTCTTCATCGAAGAAGGCGAAGAAGAGACGTCCCTGATCTCCCTCTTCTTCTTCGTCTTCTGACTCTACAAGGGTTATCACTTGTCCAACTAAAAATGATTCCCCAAGAAAATGGGAGGCTTTCAGGGCCTCAATGATGCAAATCTTCGAGAATGTGGCCTGACCCCCTTGAAGAAGTCAGGCGAAGACCATGCCCCAGCTCATCCTTCAGAGGAGAGGAAGGTCACAGGCTACTAAAAGCTCTAAATTCGGCAGGAAATCGTTGAGGGTACTGTCTAGAGAACCTTCTCCAATTCCTCAAAAAAAGAGCAAGTTGACAAGCCTATCGGTGCATAAATCGAAGGCAACGCCGGACAAAATGGCGTCTGGTTCCAAACCATCGACACCAGTCTCGAAGGTTTCGTCGACACCATTCTCTGACACCTTTGTCTAAGGCACCTTCGACTACATCGAAGCCAGCGTCAGCAACATCGACACCTATGTCGAAGACGGTGTCAATTCCTGTAGCGTCATCGATGCCATTGGCGAAACCAATGCCGATGCCTTCATGGCCTCAACCCACGGGTAAGGTTTATACCCATTTGCCAGGAAAGACCTTTTCAATTCTATGACTTCTATTCATGAGGAGGAGCAATGCTCTGAGGAGGATTCTTCCCCATTTGGGTTGAAATATGGAACAAAGAACGCTCCCGAGGAGCTGGTTGATCCAGAATCGAAGAGGTCTGATCTTGCCCGAACTGGAGTTTGACAAACATGATCCAGCTGATCATGCTGATTCATCATACAAGAATATTATGAATAAGGTTGTGGAGTTCATGGGCTGGAGCAGGAATTGTCCTACCTACGAACAAGATGACATGACCGATATTCTGAGCCAGGGTCTTCAGAAGGATACAGTACTACCTTTTCATGCAGCCCTTCAAAGGAAGGTCATGTCCAACTTGGAAACTCCAGAATCTGGACCTGCAGTAAACAAAAATGTTGCCAGAAAATATAGACCTTCATCCTTTGATCCAGACTATTTAACTAAGCACCCTACACCTGAAAGCTTAGTGGTCCAAGCAGCTACATCCACCAGACAGTCTGCTTATCCCTCTATTCCCCCGGATAGGGATGACAAGAGGATTGATGCCTGGGCTTGCAAGATTTTTTTGTTTGAGCACGATGGCTTTAAAATCAACTAATGTTACTTGCACCCTTTCGAGGTTTACCTAGACCCTGTGGGACTGTGTTGGCATGGCGGCTCAGCACATTCCGCAAGGGGAAGAACGAGACGGCTTCCTGGCTATTCTGAAGGATGGAAAGGAGGCATTACCGAATGTCTCCAGAAAGGACTGGACACTGCTGACAGCATCGTCAGGTCCATGGCTTCTAGCACCGTGCTACGCAGGTTTGCATGGCTGAGAAAGTCGGGCTTTGCACAGGATGTGCAGGTCAGGCTACTCAATATGCCCTTTGTTGGCTTGAGTTTGTTCGGCAGCAAGGAGGATGAGAAGCTGTAGACCTCTAAGGCGGCAGCTAAGTCACTTAGCGCCTGCATAGGTCAACCTCTGCAACACTCCTACTCAGGCTCTTCTTCCTGGAGTGGTTGTCCTTTTCATTGCTATTCCTCATTTGGAAGGGGAAGAGGACAGGCTAGTCACAGGACAAAAAAGATTCCTTTGTGGTGGATGAGGAAAGAATGCTAGCTCTGCCCCAGCAGTGGCAACTGTCCCATCAGCTGCTGCTTCAGCCGCCTCTAAGCCACTCAGAGGTCTTGACCCACAAAACCCCACTGGGAGGCAGAATCACTCAGCATCTGAACAAATGGCGGGGCATTACTTCAGATGCTTGGGCACTGGAAACAGTAGCCCAGGGTTACTGCCTTCCTTTTCAGAAAAGGCCTCAGGATCATCCACCGGGATATAACTCTGTCAAAATTCTGCATCCGCTCCTTGTGCAGGAAATTTGCTAGAGAAAGGTGCAATAGAACAGGAGCAAGGGTTGGTACTCCTTCCCACCCCCCTACTTTCTCATTTCCAAAAAGGACGGAGGATTGATACCCATCTTGGACTTAAGAAATTTGAACAAATTCCTCTGGAAGGAGAAGTTCAAGATGGTAACCCTTTCTCCGATCCTTCAGGCTCTCGACTCCAAGACTGGTTGGTGGTATTGGACCTTCAGGGTGCTTACTTTCATGTGCCAATCCATCTCAACCTTAGGTTCGCGGTTGGCAGTTCTCATTTACAATTTTGAGTTCTGCCATTCGGGCTGATCTCTGCCCCAAGGGTTTTCACCAAACTGATGGCGGTAGTGGCAGCCAGTCTTGAGAGTGGGGGGCATTCACGTCTACACCTACCTGGACGATTGGTTAACAGAGCTCATTCACCCGAACAGGGCCAGGAACAATTGAGGATTACCTGCCACTTCCTACACAGACTTGGCTTCTCCCTCAATTACAAGAAGTCTCATGTGATACCATTCCAAATACTCTAATTCATCTAAGCAGTCCTAGATATTTCCTTGGGGAAAGCCTCGCCTCCCGAGGTGAGAGCTCAACACATTTTGCAGATGGTTACAAAGTTCCAGGATGCCCAGCATCTGCCAGCCTTTGATTTTCTGAGGTTGCTCGGCCTCATGGCATCCTGCATTTTTCCGGTGCCAGAGGACAGATTGAGAATGAGATCCCTTCAGTGTGCCCTCAGGACTCGGTGGTTCCAATTTTTGGGGAATATGTCAGATCTTCTGCAAGTTCCGAGCAGAGTGGCTCAAGACCTTCTATGGTGGGTTTGCAAGTACAATATTCTCAAAGGAGAATCTTTTTGGCAACCATGGCTGGAGATAGCGGTAGTGACGGACACCTCACTAACGGGGAGCGGAGCCCACACCAGCGATCTGACAATCGGCGGTCGTTGGTCTCCATTGGAGTCCAAACTACACATCAACCTTTTTGGAGCTGAGGGCAATCAGACTAGCGCTGAAGGCCTTGCTGCCCTCTGTACAGGGAAAGAATGTCCTGATAATGACGGACAACACAGTGGCCATGTTCTACCTCAACAAAATAGTAGTAGGGCTACCTCTCGCATGGATTCACATGCTCATGAATATTCCCCGTCGTCAGGCCGGGAATCCTCGGTAAAGAAAAAATCCGTATCAGTTTCGTTTCTGATTTGTCTTTCTCAGTAGTAACCAATCACTGGTCTCTGGGTCATACTGCCCTCTCCCTAAGCCCCGCCTCTGGCAGCCATCCTCAGATTTTTACCGCACACTCAAGTGTTGGGAGTCCTTGTGTTTAGCTCTTGAGCTTTTGCTGCATTTTCGCGCTTTTTCAAAGAGAATCTAATTTTTCGGTCAAATAGAGCCTCAAGCTCCACCGTGTCTACATCTGATTAACGGGTATCCGTGTCGGATTTTTTTCTACGCCCCTCAAGGGTGAAGATTCTGTCGAGTTACGGTTCTTGGGGGATTCCAGAAGTTTCAGCGGCCTACCCGAACATGGCCCAGGAGAAAGGAAGCTCGACGGCCGGAAAGCTGTTCAGGGTTTGCCCTGGATGCCAGCTACAGAATGTGTTCAAGGAGGACGAGCATTCGAAATGTCTCTACTGCCTTCATGAGGACAAAACTCACGTGGAGAAGGACTGTGCGTTTTGCAGGAACATGTCGGAACGGACCATCAGGGATCGACACCTTCGTCTCTCCAACTGGCTGGAAGGAAGGAGTCTGTCAGGTAAGAAGAAGAAGAAGAAGTCCGAACGGTCTTCCAAGTCCTGTGAAGGCGCCCAGGCGACAGGGGCCCAACAGAAGGCAAAGCACTGCGAGTGCGCGGGCACCAGGAGCGCCAAACGGTCGGGCTCTTCGGCTGCCAGGCAGGGCGCGCCTTCCTCGGCACCATCGACCACGAGCCAACGCTCTGGTTCGGGGAAGAGGAAATCCGAGAACCCGGGTAAGCTTCTGGAGAGGCCCTGGTCGATCTCAAAGGATTCGGCCGAGGGGGAGCGAGGCGGTGACCCTCCCCCCAAGGTGAAGGTCTCAAGCACGCCTAAGGCGGTGAAGGCCTTGATGCACCCGGCCAAGGCCTCTATCGAGGGAGTCGCGGTGGCCCTGGCGCAGGCTGTGGAGGCTACACCAGTGGCGGCGACCTCGGGGCCCAGAGTCTCCCTGCCTCCGTGGAGGGAAGCCTCTTTCAGACCCATCGAAAAGACCCCCGTGAAGACCCCGGCGGAAAAAGAGGGGGGGGCGGTGGCCATTGTGGACACGGACACAACATCCGAGGAGGAGCTGGTAGAAGTCTTAGAGGGCCTCGACGATGGCGTCGAAGAGGCCCGTCCCCACGGGAAGGATCCCGACGAGGGTGACGACGAGAGTGACGGCGGCACCGGCGAGGTTCCTAGTCACCCGTCGCTTCCGGAGCCGCAGGATAACTCAGCGGCCATTTTGTTGGCAATACAATCCATATGTTCGGAAATAAGCACGAGATTGCCCTTACTACCGACGGAGGAACCGGAACCAGGCTCGACGGAGGAACCAGAGCCGGGCACGGCGGGAAGCCCCCCGAACAAGAGAAGACGGATCCATCCAACCCGCCTTCTCAGTCCTCGCGACCTGCTCGGCCTTTACCCGCATCCCCCCGTCCCTGGGGATGACACGGCCACAGACACAGACATGGCCACGACAGGTACCGACGGCGGTGACGATAGGATGGAGTTCCCATCGCCAGCCCGGACCCCCCTGTCCGACGAGATCGGATCTTTCCATGCAATGATTGCCAGGGTATCCGAGCTTTTTCAGCTCTGCCCCGAAGAGAAGAAGGAAGGTTTCCTTAACCAACGGCGCAAGGCCAAGAGGAAGGCAGTCCTCACCGTGCCTCTGCTGGATGACATCTGGGACGAGGGTCTCGCCCTTCTCAAGAACCCGTCTATGACGCCTGCCAAGAGGGATCGGTACGAGAAGAAGTACCGGGTCCCCAACGCGGCCCCTTTGTGCCTTAGGGCACAACCGACCCCTGACTCGGTCGTCTCAGCGGCGGCCAAGAAGGAAGCGGGGGGGGACATCGGCCTCAACGTCAACTTCCCCACCTGACGGCGAAGGGAAGAAGCTGGATGCAATGGGACAGCGAGTTATCTCGTCAGCAGCAACAACGATTAAGGGGGCTAACGCCCTTGCGATCGTGGCCTGCTACGACAGGGAGTTATGGTACAAGATCACCCCCCTGTTGGACTTCCTACCGGATGACAAGAGGGCGAGGCCCTGGAGATCTTGCAAGAAGGCGAAGTGGCGTCGGACCACACCATTACGGTGGCAACAGACATTGCTGACACCGGTTTCCGCCAGCTAGGCAACAGCGTTTGCCTTAGACGACGAGGTTGGCTCAAGGTGACGGATTTCCGCCAGGATGTACAAGCCAAGGTGTTGGACATGCCGTTCGAAGGGAACAACCTGTTTGGGAAAACGGTGGATGAGTCCCTCCAAGCCATCAAGGCGGACACGGAGACAGCTAGGGCCGTCGACGAAGGCCGTCCTTTCGGAGCACCGGAGGCAAGCAGGGTGCCTCCAAGGGATTCGGCGGTGGCTCCTCTACGTACCGCCAAGCGGCCTGCTCCTCGTAACAGGAAGCCTACAGAGGACGAGGCAAGTCGGGTTGGCCCCGCCGTCGTCGCCAGGGAGGCCAAGGGGGCAAGGCGTCCTCCGAGCAAGATTTGACCGACAGCGGGGTCGGGCCCCCACTGAAGCACCCCGGTGGGAGGCCGGCTGGCGAAGTTCGGCAGTGTGTGGGAGTCCATCTCCACCGACGGTTGGGTGCTGGACGCACTGCCCCAGGGGCACGCCCTCGAATTTCTAAAAAAGTGCCCCCGCATTCCACCCGTGGTCAGGAAGGAATATCACGTCCCTCAACTGCTATTGGAGGTAAGAGCGTTGCTCAAAAAAGGTGCCATCGAGCTCGTCCCGAAGAGGCTCCAGGGCTCCGGAGTATACCCAAGGTACTTCCTAGTGAAAAAGAAGACAGGAGGATGGCGCCCCATCCTGGACCTGCGACGACTGAACCAGTACATCAAGGCACAGAAGTTCTGGATGGTCACCCTCCAGCACGTGCTGGGACAGCTGGAGGAGGGCGATTTCCTGTCATCGTTGGATTTGGAGGATGCGTACTTCCCCATCCCCATTCTGAAAGGACACCGAAATTTCCTCAGGTTCGTGGTCTAAGGACAGCACTACCAGTTCAAGTCCCTCCCGTTCGGATTGAAGTCGGCACCCAGGGTGTTCACCAAGTGCCTCGCACCGGTGGCGGCACGGCTGCGCCTGCAGGGGATCCACGTCTACCCCTACCTGGACGACTGGCTCATCCGAGGAAGGACAAGGGAGCTCGCCGTGGATCACACAGCAAAGACCGTCCAGCTGCTCACGGACCTGGGATTCTCCATCAACTTTCTCAAATCCCACCTGGTCCCGTCACAAGTCGCACTGTTTCTGGGAGCCAAGCTCGACACAGTGTTGCGTCTGGCCTCGCCATCGGCGTAAAGGACGAAGGCCATCCTGGGCAAGGTGCAGCGTCTGCGGGCCACGGATGCGACCAGGGTGAGGTCCATCAAGTCCCTCCTCGGGATGATGTCCTCCTGCATATATCTCGTGCGCCTGTGCAGGCTTCGGATGCGCCCTCTGCAAGAGTTCCTCGACTCCCGCTGGATCCAAGTGACGGGCAGCTTCGAGGACAGGACCCCGCTTGACGAGACCTTCCAACGAGCGATCCGGTGGTGGGCACCCGCGCTCATCTGACTGCGGGCACATACTTTCAGACCCCATCCCACCAGATAACGGTGATGACGGATGCCTCCCTAGAAGGGTGGGGAGCGCACACCGGAGAACTCCACGCGAGAGGCCTTTGCCTCCCGGAGGAGAAGACGCTCCACATCAACATCCCAGAGCTCCGTGCAGTGTTCTGGGCCCTCAGGTCCTTTCTCCCGTCCCTCAAGGGCAAGGTGGTGAGAATCTTCACCGACAACACCACCACGATGTTCTACATCCGGAAGCGGGGAGGAACCAGATCCCCAGCCCTCTCCAAGGAAGCCCAGGATCTGTGGCATTGGGCCGTCGCCCAAGGGATGTTTCTGGTGCCCTTTCATCTGGCAGGGATAAAGAACACCATCGCCGACTCACTCAGAAGGGAGCTGCGCTCGTGCCACGAGTGGAAACTACATCAGGATCAAGTGGATCGACTCTTCCGTCGATGGGGAAAACCGCGGATTGACATGTTCGCGACGGCGACGAACTCCAAGTGCCAGAGGTTCGCCAGCAGGTTTTCCCCAGCCGAGGAGCATGGGTGATGCTTTCTCGTTCCCCTGGGACGGCCTGTTCCTATACACGTTCCCTCCGTTGCCGCTCCGACTCGTCAACCAGCTCAAGAGGTCCCGGTGCAGGATGATCCTAGTCGCACTGGTGTGGCCGAGGCAGATCTGGTTCCCGGACTTGTCAGCGTCCCCACCAGTCAAGCTGCCGATGGACGCGGATCTTCTCTCCAGAGAAGGAGGTGCCATATTACATCACGACCCGGAGTCACTGAACTTGCAGGCCTGCCTCCTGCAGCACTAGAGTTTGTAGGGTACGATGTCCCGGCTGACTGCAGAGAGTTCCTTGCAAAAGCCAGGGCGTCCTCAACTCTCAAGTGCTACGGACATAAGTGGAAGAGGTTCTCTGTCTGGTGCCGTGCACAGAAGATTAACCCTCTGCGGATTACGGCCCCTCAAGTGCTGCTGTACCTACTGTCGCTGGCCAAAGCTGGACTGGCTCACGCCTCCTTCAAGATGCATCTGGCTGCGATCTCCCAATACACCAGAACCACATGACGGGCGTCCTTGTGGTCCCATCGCCTGGTGAAGGAATTTATGAAGGGACTGTTCTGATCGTTCCCGCCGGTGAAGGCCCCTGCCCCAGCGTGGGAGCTCAACGTGGTGCTGACCAGGCTCATGGGTGCGCCTTTCGAGCTCCTGCATTCGGCACCGTTGAAGTTCCTGTCGTGGAAGACTGCGTTTCTTGTGGCCATCACGTCCGCTCGATGAGTGGGAGAGATCCAAGCCCTATCCTGCAAGCCTCCATACTTGCCTTTTCACGACATGAGGGTGGTGCTGAGGACGCACCCCTCCTTTATGCCCAAGGTGTCATCGGACTTCCACCTCAATGAGCCCTTGGTGTCATGATCACTGCTTCCAAGGAGCCAGGACCAGCCCAACGTCCTTGGAAGCAGGCCCCTAACCCTAATCCTAGGCACCAGCCGGTCCCCACGGGGACCTTTTGGACCATGTCCTGGCGCCGGTGGCACCAGGCTCATCAGAATCATCGGTCCCGGCACTGGAAGCGCCGGGCTCATAATATGTGTGCAGATGCTTGGGTGGATTTACCTGCAGCAGACCATGCTGCTTACTTACCAGCCTCTTAGAAGTCCTCTGTGAACAGGGACTACTTTCTTACCTGGGTGGGGCAAGCTCCACTCCCTGGATTCAGCACTGGAAAGCTTCTGGAACTGGAACTCTTTTCTTACCTAGGCGGGGCCCTGGAGGAAGATTCCTCATCACTCCAAGGCTATTTAAACCACACCCGATAGACGAAACGTGCTTCGCGTTATTCTGCATCTGCAGCAGAACGCTCACCGAGTCTGTTCCAGCCTTTCTTCTTACGATCCCGAATCTGCAAGAGTCATACTCGCCATTCCTGCATCCTGAATCTGCAAGAAGCATACTCACCATTCCTGCATCCAGTCGACAGCAGCACCTGCAGAGACAAGAAACAGCAGGTTAGCAAGGCAGCCTTATCTCGCAGTGCTACTCACTTGATCCATCGGCTGTGGTCATTTTCGGCACGCTGCACCTCCGCCTGCGAAGACAAAAGCATTGTCACTACTTACCGGCACTCTGTGAATTCTGGATTTCTTCACACTGCATCGCCGCCTGCGGAGATAAAAGCATTGCATCTACTTACGGACATTCCGCGGACTCCGGCGCTGCAAACCAACTTCTGAAAGACAAAAGAAGAGACATTAAACAGGTATTTACTTACGCCCATCGCGCTCTTCGCAATAGAACGCCTGCTCTTCAGCACGAACTACGCTGCAAGGAAAAGACAGTTAGAGCGCTTGCATTTACTCACGCATTTCCAGGCGCTTCACTCCATCTTCCTCAAGAGTCCTGCAAGACAAAAGGGTGAAAAGCATTATACGAAGTCCTGTTCAATGTTAACGTGCCTTGCACCTAAAGACTATAAAGACTAAAAAGGTGTCTGGAAACTCACCGCTCGTGCAGTTAACGACGGTAACGGTCTTCTGAGTCCAAGAGGCCTATGTTTCACCAGTGAAGGAACTGGCAACAGCGCCCTGCTCCAGACGCAGATGGAGAGCCCAGCATTCACCTATCTAAGGTGAGCACGTTGACCTGGGGGCTCTACGGAGAGGGAGAGAGAGGAAGAGGGACATTGAACAACCCAGACCATTAACCCCCATATTCTTTCACCTGCAGAAACCTCACCCTACGAGTTCGACACACAGTGCGAAGAGGTTCGACCCCAGAAGCCCATCGGGTTCTGCACATCACCTTTCGAGTCAGACACCTTCCTGCCAAGATCAGCGCCTCCGTGGGAATCAGGTGAGCGTTACACTTGGTGTTACCTGTTTTCTTCCCGTCCCCTTCGTCGCCGGCCGAGAGGACTTTGCACTCGCTGGATGTGGCTAGAGCACTGAAGTTCTACGTGGGCCGCACAAAGAGTTTTCGGAAGACATCACAGCTATTTGTGAACTTTGGACCTGTGAACCAAGGGAAGGCTCTCTCGAAGGCTTCCATTTCCAGATGGCTCTCCGGCTGCATCATGCACTGTCATCGGTTGGCAAACCGGCCGTTGCCTGGCCGTCCAAGAGCCCATTCGACCAGAGCTATCGCTGCTACCACAGCGTTCTTGTCTGGTGTGCCCCTGCTGGACATCTGCAGGGCTGCTACGTGGAGGTCGACGCACACCTTCACGAGATTCTACTGCGTCGACTGGGATTTGAGGGAGGAGTCCAGGGTCGGCCAAGCAGTGCTGTGCAACCTGTTCGCCTAAGGTGAGCCTGGTGAGGAGGTAAGAATTGCCTAATGTTGAGCCTTTGCCACCTCCCGTTGGTTGTGCATGTGGGTACTGCTATGTATTCTTATATTCATGAGCATGTGAATCCATGCCAGACCCCATGCTGGATTAGGAACAAGTTACTTACCTGTAACTGTTGTTCTCCAGCATGGGTCTGGCATGGATGCACATGCGAACCCTCCCTCCTACCCCTCTTCACTTGGTCATACTGCCACTTTGCGTGCTACCAAATTTGAGGATGGCTGCCGGAGGCGGGCTTAGGGAGAGGGCAGTCATTGGCTGGGGGCAGTATGACCCAGAGACCAGTGATTGGTTACTACTGAGAAAGACAGATCAGAAACAAAGCTGATACTGATTTTTTCTTTACCGAGGATTCCTGGCCTGACGACGGGGAATGTTCATGAGCATGTGAATCCATGCCAGACCCATGTTGGAGAACAACAGTTACAGGTAAGTAACTTGTTCCTACCACTGTGCAGAGAGGCAATGCAGCTCTGGTTCTGGCAAATACAAGAAGAAATCTCTCTATCAGCTGTTCACCTAACTGGAGAGAAGAACACAGCGGTGGACGATCTGAGCAGGCAGAGCACAGTCTCCCACGAGTGTGAACTAGCTCAGGAAGTCCTTCAAGAAATCTTCACCCCTAAAGTGGATCTGTTTACGACCAAGGTGAATCGGAGTGTGAACAGTGTTGCTCAAGGGAATTTCCTCCGAGAGGAACTCTAGGGGATGCGTTTGTAGTGGACTGGGAATTCCCGCTCCTGTACGTGTTTCCTCCTGTCCCCGTCATTCCTCACGTGATCAGGAGGATGAGAAAGTTCGGGAAATCCATGGTCCTAATTGCTCTGGATTGGGCCAGGAGGATGTGGTACCCGGACCTTCTGGACACATACATTTGCCCTCCAATACATCTTCCACAAAGAGAGGATCTTCTCTCGCAAGAGGAAGGTCTGGCTTTCCATCCAGAGGTCAAGACACTCAGCCTACACGCATGGCTTCTGAGAGGCTGACATATAAAGATTGGGACCTCCTGGACGATGTAAAGGAGATTTTGCTTTCGGCCAGCAACAAAACCCTTGTACCGGTGTCATTGGAATAAGTTCACTAACTGGTGCAAGGATAAGAATGTGGATCCATTCCTATGTGACACACCTATGGTGCTTTCTTTCCTATTACATTTAGCCAATCTGGGACTTCAAATAGTTAAAATAAAAGGATATCTAGCAGCGCTTTCTATCTTTAAGCGCTCCTCTGAAGAAGTATCTTATTTCAAGATACCATTGATTGTACAATTTTTGAAGGGTCTCACTAACGTATACCCCCAGTCCCATTCCATGTCCTTGTTCGGGATCTAAATTTAGTATTAAAATTCCTTACATGCATTCCTTTTGAGCCTTTGCATTCTTGTCCTCTAAGGCTTCCCACGTTGAAAACAGTCCTACCAGTAGCTATTATATCAGTCGGCAGGGTGAATGAGTTACAGGCTCTCTTGTAAGCCTCCTCACACCATTTGCCATAAAGATAAAGTAATACTCGAAGTCAAACCTTCATTCCTACCCAAGTTAGTCTCCGACTTTCATTTGTCTCAAAAATCACATTTCCATCTTTCTGTCCGCCCCCTCATGCAGTTAAGAAGGAAGAAAGGCTTCACAGGCAGGACCCAAAAAGGGCTCTCGGCTTTTAATATTTCTAGACCTGCAAAGTTTCGACAAAGTGACCAACTTTTCATTGGATATACCGGCCACAAATTGGGCCTTGCAGTAACAAAACAGATGGATAATTATGGCAAATGGAGAATGTTACAAACTGACGGGTAAATATCCTCCAGCTGGGCTAAGAGCTCGCTCCACTAGGGGCATGGCAACTTCAACGGCTCTTCAAAGCGGTGTCCCGGTGCAAGATATCTGTGCAGCAGCCACCTGGTCGTCTATGCATACATTTGTGAAACATTATTGTTTAGATTCAACTTCGTCCCAAGGAGGTCTTTTTGCTAAGGCAGTTGTTCAAAGGGTCCATGATTAGGGTTATTTGGTACTCCCTCCTCCAAATTCTCAATACTTTGCGAGTCTATCAAAGATGAGGAATAACTTGGAGGACACAATCCATTCGAAGAAGTTACTTACCAACTGGTAACGTTCTTTCGACTGGATGTTCCTCCCACGTATTCCTCATTGACCCTCCTAGTCTACCCTGCCGTACAATTTACGTGAATTACACTCTGTGTTCTTTGAGATCTTGCGGTCTAAGGGTACGCCTCGTCAACTCTTCAGTTGAGGATATCGAAAAAACAACTGAAGCCAATGGGCACGGCTCAAGCTATTTATACTATGGATGACGTCAACGCTCTACGGCACCCTCGAAGCACATCGATGCCACAACATCGAGCACAGCGCCCTCTAGTGTGGACATTTTTTTCCGAAGCAGCGAAGCGGATGATACGAATATCAAAGATGAGGAATACATGGGAGGAACAACCAGTCGAAAGAACGTTACCAGTTGGTAAGTAACTTGTTCTTCTCTCCTCATCCCACTAATTTCTGTACCGTTCAATTCACATTTTCTCCTTACACTAACCTCTTTACTCACTCATCACCCACTCGCACTGCAGAACCACTTTCACTCCTAAACCAATACCTCACCTGCTCCAAGAACTTCCTCCACAAGCCACTGCTCCTACCTCCTGGACCAAGAGGTCGTCCTCCACTTCTGACCTCTCACAAAGAAAGCACACTTCCTAATTCCTGTAACCTATTTTAAGAACCCTCCCCATGTGAGGATTGATCACCTTTCCCTGGCCAATCGGGCCCTGTTTTCCCCACCTACAGTGTATATTTGAGAGGAGATATCTTGAAAAGGGGGCTAAATCTCTCTTTCTCTCTTTCTCTCTCTCTCTCTTTCTCTCTCTCTTTTCTCCACACCACCACTCCACAGGTTTGCTACATCCAGACATGGCAGCCCAGGACAGACTGTGTCGTTGTTAGTGTTCTGGTAGCTATGGCAAGTCTGGAGGAGGACTTGGACCAGAGGACATTTGTTAAAGAGTTTTATTTAACTTAAAAGAAAACGCTTTTCTAGCCCTGTTGCTAACAGGGGAGTTCCCTTCTTAACAAACAATACTAAGGTGCTCATCAATAGTCAAAATAAACAAATAGTCCTTTGTCCAAATCCATCCCATAAACTGGCGCTACCACTTAGAGAAAATGTAAAAGAAAAACTAGGCAGTATGCCCTGCTGACAGAGCTGTTCATCCCGATCTTTCTCTGGACTACCAGGAATACCTACTCATTCCGGATCGAATGGTTAATAATAGAGAACACTTCTTCCCTGGTTTAACACTTTCAACAGCCTGTCGCAGCTCCAAAAACGTCATCAAGTTTAGCAAACAAAACCTGAAATTCCAAAAAAGAACAATGTCCAAGTTGTCTTAGGTGGAGAAATATTGCCCTGATACCACTCCACCACTACGGTTGGTTTCTCACCACTTGGTTCACGTCTTTGGTGCCTTTGTGCTCCCCTCAAATTTGTTCTTCATTTGTGTTATTGGGCCACACTGGCTCCCTTGGATCTCTCTGTCCCAATGTCTCGCTTGTCTCACTGGAGTATCAATAACTACTCTTTCCATATGCCTCCCTTGGATCTTGGGAGTTTTTGTGAGCCGCTTGTTTAATTATATTATTCAGGTTTATTCGGCTCCCATAACCCTTGTTGTTACTTGGTTCCTTCTCTCTCTGGGCGTTCCTTCACTACGCCCCCTCCACTCTGAGCAACATGGGTACCTTCTATGTCGCATGGTCTGCTCCATTGAGGTGGCATCTGCTCGATAGCAGTGGCATTCTCCACAGCTTTCTGGTAAGCCCCATAGAGGGTTTTTCTGAGCAGGCTCAACTCCCTAGCCTGAAAGTGGGTGGCTAGCCTCCAGGGAAAAAGGGACGAAGCCTCTAGATTCATCGCATACCCTGAGGTTTGTATTCTTCTATTCTCTTTCCCTATTGGTCTAGGCCGGTGGTCTGGATGTTGTGCATCCTTGCTCGTTCTTACTGTGAGGTCCGCTGAATGGCTGCATAGGACTGCAGCGTCTCTCCCTCCTGTTCTCGGGGTGTGGGCATCTCTGCAGTATGCTTGCGTTGGGGCTTCTGTTCCCTGCCGCAGTGGCGTCTCTCTTCTCGCTCTTCCCCGCAGCCGATCCTTCCAGCTGCCTGTCTGTTACATCAGTTCAATGGGTTACTGCTGCTGTGCGTGTCCTGCAACATATAGAAAATGTCTGACAGGTATCAGACTTTAGAGTTAAGGAAATAGATAAGGATCTGCAAACAAACATACTGGTATATATGATATGATAGGGTATTTATAACACGCTGAATATTGAGGTTTCTAAGCGCGGACCCTGGGATCAAACCTGTTGTGCTCTGTGTCGTCTTGCTTCCAATGGGAGCACATTGCCCCTGAGCTATCCTCCCGGTACCATGGGGTGGGGAGAACCGGACCTAGGGCCTTCTTTTCTAGTGCTACTAAAGTTAGGACTGGTTCTGAGCATCTCCGTATATCTCCCATCCTTATGAGAGGGGGCTCTCAGATGACAAGGACAGGTTATACTGCCCTTGTCACATAAGACATTGACCCAAAACAGTCGGGAGTTAGCCAATGGCAGACAGTTGCACTCCCCGATTTATAAGTGGAATCAAGGACAAAATACACTGCGCCATTTAAAGTTCGTGAAGAGGTTTCAGCTATGGACCCCACCTGTGCACTAAAACAGTACACAGCCACCATATTTCAAGATTATGCAAACCACCTTGATGGGAACTAGAATGCTTTAATCTATGCCTGGGTCGGAGAATAAGTATCTTGCCTTTATATTGGAAAATAACATGTTCCATAAAAGTACACACACAGTAAAACGTGATTATATTTAAACAAAATATTGATCTAGTATACAGTACTAGAACCCACTTTCAAAAAGCTGTGCTGCATGCTACCTTGATTGTGCTCATTAATTTCAAGAGTGAAGACACATTATGTCGTAATCCATACATTCACCACTACAAGAACATCGAGATTGTACTAGTTTCCCCCCAACATCCAGCTAAGCATTCTTGAATAACCCGAGGCACATACAGCACCTCTTTTACAGAAGGCAACGAATGTGCCTCGTTGTTGTATTCGCTACTCATCCCTGAGCAAAGTGGGGATGGCTATCTAATCGCTGCCCTCCAGTTTTCTCTGAAAGAACATGCTTCGTAGTTCGGTCGCCGGGAGGGGTTTGCATATGTTTGGGAACCGAGTAATGCTTACAACATATTGGACAAAAAATATTTGTTGCTGCAGATGGGATTTGAAAACTAAAATAGAAAGAGCCCCAGCTGCTGTTTTTATTTTGCTCAGCTTGTATAGCTAGCTCCCTTGTCTAAAAGGCAAATGTGGTTTTGCATCCACTAAACTATTGCTGCCATCTTCTGAATTATTTAAAGCAGCACTCAAAATGCCCAAACTAAACTTGCCCATGTCTTCCCAGGAAGTTCTTCCAACAGACCTACATTCTCCGAAGGACCCGGCCCTTCTTGAGTGCTCAGCAACCCCTTCAAAAAATAGTTTGCTTCCAACTCAGTATCCCTGTGCCTGCTCCCTCTCCTTACATCCGCTACTTCCATGTGGCTTCTAGGATGCCCAGCCCATAACAATTTCTTTGAAATAACGATGTGTTTTTTGTTACTGTCTTTGCTCGCGAGAGGTTTATTGTTTTTAGTGTAGCAAGGTCTTTTCTTCGGGGCTTGGCTTTTCGAATCACGAAATAATGTTTTTATATAAGGTTGCCTAACATTTCCTGCCCTTAAGCACTGTCTAATAGGTCTTTTCACCAAATGTAATCGTTCACATTTTCGAGTTCTGTAGGTTGAAGGGGCCGGGTGTGTGGGCTGTGGAGGCCGTGCATAGTTTCAAACCTTTATCCTGCAACCTGAACAAAGATGTGGTGACACGCACTTCCAAGTATTCATCCAAGAATTCCTATGGCTTGGGACCCAATTAGGTTTTCGAGCCCACCTCGCCGAATATGTACATTTTCTTTGTTGCCAAAAAGGTTCAATTGCTGAGGAACAGAGCGCTCCCCTTTTGCATGTGGCAATAAGGCCGTAACCGTTCTGGTCATTCAAAACCCTGGCCATGTCCAGCGCAGTTGCCAGATTTCCCGAAGTGTTTCTTGCAGCCCTGAAGCCTACACGCCATTCTGCCCTGAAGCCTACACGCCATTCTGCAGTTCGCTTGATATTTGTAATGAAGTGCGGCCCTATTTAAGCCTACCTTGAAAAAGCCCCATTGGAGTTCCCTAGGGGCATAGCTGCTTTTGGAAGTACATGCCTTACGTTCAAAGCTGTACACTTGGGTTGATATGTCTATTTAAATGTGTAGGTGGTTTACAATTGGCCAGAAGCAAATTCATTACACAGTACCATTGGCAATCTAAAATGTAAAATACAAAAAGGAAAAACAAAATCTACAATTTTCAGTGATGGCTCCAGCTGCCTGGACTAAATGAACTGGTGTTAGCTCATTACGGTCTGACAAAAAAAAAACTCCTTCTTGTCCATACTTATGTACACATTGGTTCATGATAAATATTTTGTCTTTTTTTAACAATAAACTTGAGGATTGCTTTAAAATAGATTTGACTATGCAGTGGTCCTCTTTAGGTGATGATCCTGCTTTAAGCAGTTGTATCTATTGTGACAAATCCCAGGGTATTGCCACTCCTTCCATGGGGGTAGCCCCTTTCCACTAGGGTAGGGTGGTGAGGCTGCTACTCGATAGTCCCCCTGGGGGTGGTACTGAGCAGGTGGATCTCATGGGGTGGGAACTACTTCATGGGACTGGTTACGATGGCGCTGGGAGAATGCTGTATCCATTTACCCCTTTAGTGTCCCCACTCACCTCATCCCCCATACCACTCTGTGTAATTCTAAAGTAGCTGGTGTCCTTGCCAAGACTGGGAGGAGGGATATTTACCCAAGCTTGATGCAAAAGAATACTGAGACGAAGAAGATTGAACAAGGTGGCACAGGCACACCGAGCAACCAACAAATGTGGTACAGCTGTCAAGCAGCCCAATTATAAAAAGGGAAGACGGACTCCATGGTCGGCCGAACCAGTCCTGGAGGACCACAAATCGAGATGCTTGTTCCAAGAGGGACCCGAAGGCTGAGAACTGGGACACAGAGAGTCGTGACGACCAGAGAGGTCAATGCGAGGTGGACCTGACCGGTGGCCGGAAGGAAGGCAGCCAGACGGGCAAAAGCAGAGCAAGCAGGAAGACGCAGGCAGCCAGAGATGTGGGGGGAGAATCCGGAGCTGCAGAACCACGAGGAGAAGGAGAACACAGAGAGCGGCAGCAACATCTCCGCTCTGCCAGCTGAAGACCAGAGGCTTCCCAAAGGTAGGGAAAGGGTCGGCCCAGTGGCTAGGGCATTGAGGGAGCTGTAGGAGCTTATAACCCACACAAACACATCCAGAACAGCACAAGAGGCCCTTTATTTTATACACATTTTGTAAACCACGCAAGCACATCCCGAAGAGCACAAAGGGATAACAGTTGGCATTTTCTTTGATACGAACTTTGTAAACTACGAAAATACATCCCAGAGAGCACAAGAGGATAAAAGTAGCATTGTACATGCTCACACACACTTGCATGTTCGCTTGCACACACTCACGTGCTTGCACATTAACTTGCACACTAACTCACGCTTGCACACTCACCCACACTGTTCCGCTCACACGCTCACGTTCTCACACGCTCGCACTCAGACACATGCTTGCGCACTTCATTACGATCCTGTTACATATTCATGTACCGAGAAAGCAATTCAACCGTTCTTGAACTTCCAGTTGGTGTTGCTTTATTTCTCACATGCTTAACATATTATTCCTTTTTTGGTGATAAACTCTGCCACCCCCCTTTGTTGTTTGGTTTCATTGAAAACATTCTGTGGTAGACTTGGTGAACGGTTTCTGATAATTGACATGAGATGTTTATATACCTTATCGGTGCTGTTGAATGTTGGTCCACTAACGTGTCAGTGGTTTTCAGTGTATAGCCCAAACATAACGTGTCTTGGGACTGCAAGAGCACCTTTTGGGTAATCTTGTGTGTGTTTTGCTTGCCATCTTTGCAGGCTGAAGGTTGAAGAGCTAGAAGCAGAGCGAGGACGCTTGGAGGAGGTAAACGCCAATCTTGAGATGACGCTGGAAAAAATGAACGCTCAGGTAAGCGGGTGAGGAATGGAGGATATGGGTGGTTAGGTGATGTACATGCCTGATTTGCTTTCGTCCGGCTGAATTCCAAGTTGTCATCAGTGGTTCTCCACTTTTGCAGCAACGTTCACAGTAATGAATGTTTCGATTTTTCGGTGGGGGCTTGATGATGCCTTAAGATTTGTTTGTTATATTTTTTCGTTGTTTGCTAAAGGCATTAAAATGTCAACCTTTCAATCGCCCGTAGTGTTCAAACTACACAGATGTACGACAACGTGTTCTCTCCCTAAGACGTTCATTAATAGTAAACAGTCCTATAAATATATTATGTTTAGTTACTACGCATGCACTGTACAATGTGTGCTGTTAACATCACATAAGTCAATTTAGTTATCTAGTCCTAGTTCTTTACTTTTTCATAATCCGCCTGAACAAATCATTAAACATGAAACAATGCTCATTCGTGGAGGAAGGAAAGCTCAGGGGCAACGTGTTTGTCTTGAAAGCAAGACAACACCAGCTCAGCATAGATTACAATCCCAATGCTGCGCTTAGAATCCACTCTGGTATTGTGCGCGTTCTAAAAGAGCAATTATAATTAGTACCTGGAGTAGAAGGTTTGTGTCCTTAAAGTCCGTGAAGATCTGAAGCTTTCTGGCTGTAAGCACTGGGATTGTTAGACAGCGGTCTGGATTCCAGTGACCACTCTGGGTGCCTCCTTCTGTACGTCCACGCCGAGTCCTGGTAATTCACCAGTGTGCCTGCTCACTGTACATTTCCAGATCTTGTGAAGTCCCCTCTTCTGGTTAGGGTGCTTCTCTGTATGTAAGTGGAGGCTAAGGATATTTTTCTCTACACACTGAACCCTTTGAAAAATGGAGGGTCTAAATTTGGCTCACAACCCATGACCATGTGCTAATCGCTATATTAATGGTGGCAGAGGGCATAACCGGGACTTGTGGTCCTTGAGCTTGGCTTTTATTCCACCGGCAAGGTATTGGTCAAAGGATTTACCACCTAATCAGAACTGACCTCCATAACGAGGAAATCTTGATAAACCAATGGCATGGCATGTTCAACAGTGCATAGAGTATATTCTTTCTTGTGTTGCCACCAAATGGCATTGCAGCAGTGGGTGTGAGAGAGTTTCTACACATTTTCAAATGTCCAGTCTGCCTTTTGGCATGGTATTTTCTGATGAGTTTGGTACTCTGTGCAATTTTCCTGTCTCACATTGTATCCTCGTGCGTTGCCACCCAGCATCAATGATGAGTGATGGAGGAGCATGATCTTTTTTGGCTCGATTTGTATAGCTGCTCAGGTATGGACTGTAAAATCTATAAAGACTTGGCGGGTTCCAATGTTGAGCTTTTGTCTGGCACTGTTGAATAGCTACATTTATTTCGGAGCCCTTTCAGTAGGTCTGTACTCCCTCCTCATACACGTGTTTTGAACGGGTCTGTCAATATAGCCATGTTGAATGAAGAACCCTCCTTTGGTCTGTGACCATCACCTATTAGATAATTGGACTAGCATATCAAGATGGTGTATTTTTTAATAGCAAGCAGACCGTGTGTTAAAGGGGTTATGGCCCTAGCCCACCATTCTGGATTCATGTTTAGCACTACATTTGTCTGTTCTGTCTGTACAAGATGCCCTTAAACCTTTAATTGGACAAACTCCGTTAATTTCTGTTTCATATGATCAGCCCTTCAGATAAGTATAGCAGCCTCTTCAACGACCTGAAAACAGGCAAATACTCCCAACAAATAAAAACGGTGGGTCAAAATGCTCCCAACAAAATACAGGAAACCGACGCAATACATGGGCGCATGAGGCCGGCAAAACCGGTCACCACAATGTTAGACCTAGCTTGTATGCTCTCAAAAAATGCAGATTGCCATAGCCTGGAAATCCCAGAAGGGCCCACGTATGGACAGCTGCTGGAGAGATCTGAAGCGCTGGTCCATAGCAGAACCAGTTGTTTGTCATATGGTCTTGCAAAAGGGGATGAGGGAGTGGAGCAACAATGTGGCTGCTTGCAACATATTAGTGCAGTTGATGTTTCGTTCACCGGATGATAAACCTCTTTGAGGCACTCCGCCACATAGAGGAATGCAGTCAATATTACGGGAGACGGTCACGGAATGTAGGAAGTGGACATTTTGGAAGGGGTACACTAGCAGGGCTGACACGACAGTGATAGCCTCAGGACTACCCAGGCATAACACACCACCACCACCACAGACCTTCGATGCAAGTCGTGCAAGCTGTTGGTAAAGGGTTACATAGTTTGGTTGTTAAGTTATCATTTCTTATCCTAAATGATGCTGTGATGTGATGTTGTAAGATTCACACGACAAAATAAAAAAATAAATTAAAACGCACATGGGAGCATACCCACTGCTTACCCCCCAAACACACACGTCTCCAGGCATGTGCTTGGTTCAGTGGCACCAAAAGAGCAATGTCACAGAAAGAAGCTCTAATATTACTCCCTGATTTCGAGTGGAATTTTAAGTTGACTCAAATCATCTTTTAATTTGCATGAATTACTTTTGCAGAGATGTATGGATTGTGTTTTAGAGTTGGGAATGGGAATTTCTTATTTAATCTGTAAACATTATGTAACTCCCACGTTCTAAAAAATATCATCTAAAGATATTCTTTTGTCAACATTTAATCTGGAGCTAGGCATCTAATATGGACTCATTAAACTGGCAGTCAAAGTAATGCAAGGGTGATTGTGCTGGCCCCAAGACCTAGTAAGTATTGATATAATCGTTCATTGTTTCCTGCACTATATATAGTCAACCACACCTTGTTTCTATGGGTGTTTTTTTAGTTATCTTGGTTCTGATCTTAGTTTTTCTTTGTAACACATCACCAGACAGTCGGACAGAGCAGTAGTTGTGGGTTGACACTTTCGCAAGTTTAAATCCTGACAGGCCTGACTTAGCCCTTCATCCTACTTGATCAGGTGATGGTCAGGTCCAAGTCTCAAAGACATCTTTAGAATACAACATATCTTGTCCTTGATGCTGTAGTTACACATTATGCAACCCATATCCGATATAGGCTCTGAATGATATCTGTTTAATTAGATGTGCTTCAGTGCATTTCAATGGGCACTTCAAACCTCTCAAGGTTTGACCATAGTTGAATAGAAAAGTAATGTCAGTAAAGCCCCACCTGGAATAAGCAGTATTTACAGTTACTCGAACCACCATAAAACTATTAGTGGGTAACAATCCTATCTCTAAGCTCTGTACCTTTTTGTTGATAAAATGTTTTTTCTTTTTATAATTATGCAGCTCTAAGATGGCCAGGCCCTGGCTTGATGTGTAGCGTTGGCTGCCAGAGATGTTACTGTGTGGGCTATGCAGGAGTGAGCATGTACAGTGATGACTCTGGCATTGCTGCAGCTGTTCCTGAAGGCGAGGCATGCTTGCAGTTTTCACCAATGTCGTTTTACTAGCGTGGGTGTAGTGTAGTCAAATTTGCGAAGCACTTTGATGAATCAGGCTGTGGCATGGATGACGCCTCTAATTTGTGCGTGGGTGGAGGTCGGTGTACAGAGTTTCCTCATCTGTACAGAGTTTTCTCTGTACATGCGAGAAAGGGCAAGGGCCTCAGAGTTGACCGTAATGGATAATGTTATTTGGCATGTGTATAGCGCCTAGTTCCACTATTATGGCCTCAAAGCACTGTAGGTGAACATCCTTGTAGGACCATGGTATGAGATATTGGTAAGAGGCTTTTAGAATGTGTGTGTGCATTTTAGCCAGTACGAGGTGGGTAGGGGTGACTAAGTCCCTCCAAGCGACCCATGGAGAACTGGCTTCTGGATGGGTGCTGTGATGGGCTGTCCGGAGAGTTTGTTAACCAAGGAGACTGATTATGTACCCAGCTAGAACACATTTATCGTGGGACTTGACTGCCTTCTAGTGGCAGAGGCGTTGTGTGATACGGGTTCAAGTAGTGGATAATTGCCGATTGAGGCGGTTGTGTGGCAGTGCCTTGGGGGGGGGGGGGAGCGGCTATCTACCATTGTGCTGGAGTGCGATACATAACTGTGACCCATGGCGGATTTGTTATTTCGATAACGGAGTGCAGGTCTTATGATGTGGTTTAAGTGAATCCATTCTGTGCATGCTCAGTACTTTCTTGATGTTGCCTCATGTGGCTTGTTGATGTCCCAACCTACCTGTCTGCAATCCACTGTAAACAAAATAGGAAGTAAAGTTTTTATAGGTGTTATGAAATAAACTAATTCAACCAATGCCACACCCAATCGCTACTCCCCTTTTCCCTAACATCTTCCGTATGGACTTTGCCAGGTTCTCTTTATAGCAGGGGAATAAGTCTTTTTGGCCAGTCATCAAACAAGTCTCTCCCAGGATACTTCTGGATATTTCTAGCTGTATTTGGCAATCTTGTTTGATGATTCTGGGCACCGTGCAAACACTGTACCAGTGAAAGGGTTCCTCGGGGTCCCTTTGGTCTTCTCTCCACTCAAGTTTATTAATGGAGAGTAGCTCCAGATAGCCAAAACGAATTCTCTCAAGTAAAATGTGTTGCTATCAATAGTCACTCTCCGAACTCTCTTGCACGCTCTCTCTCCCTCTTGGTCTTCGTCTACTGCGACCTCTTCTGCTTTCTTGCTCCTTGAGGTTCTCCTCTTTCAACCTGTCTTATCCCTCCTACTGCTGCTTCACCTTACTCTCCACCTTCTCCCGAGTATTCAGGTCTCCCTGCAATTCCACCTTCAGCTGTCTCTGCATCTCCACCACCTCCTGCATTTTGTCATGTCGCTCCTTGCGCGGCCGTTCTGGACTGCTTGGAGGGGCTGCCGCGTTCTCACAATGACCATTTTTCCCTCCAAGATGGCCGGGCCGGTGCTCACTGTTCTCTGGGCCGCGGTCTAGTTTCCAGTTCCTTCTGTTGTCATATATAAGTGCCGGACGGCTATTTAACCTTGCATCTCATCGCTCGGTTGCTTAGCCTTGCTTCTGTGCTCAGCGCTTTGTTCCAGTTCCTTTTCTTGTTGTTTTTCCTGCGGTTCTACTCCCTCACCTCCGTTCTGTTCCCCTTCCTTACTTCTACCTTGGCTTCTTGTGAAGCGCTGCTCTGTCCTCTCTGCTCAGCCTGCTTCCTGGTTTCATCCTGTACTATTCGCTGGCTTCATTATGTCTGCATCTGCATCGCCTGGATTGCAGCGTTCTACACTGCCTACTGAAACCAGTCAGCTGTTTCACCCACGTTGCTGACAGACTGCCTACCCACCACCTACAGGGTTGTTCTCCATTACAGGGTGTTTTTCCCTGTCCTGGGCAGTGTCCCCGGTGTCAGCCTGCATGGGCTGTTTGAACCAGCACGGTGGTGTCGGAGGAAGCTCGCTCCTTTCTAGACGAGACCCGCACTACATGAAAGAAGACCAAGTCCCATCCCAGAAGAGGACCTCAACCAAGTCTACTCGGGTGAGCCCTGATTCATCGCTTGCTGAGTCTGACACATCTTCTTTGCTGCTTTACTCACTGCCTCCCCCTTCACGTGAGATTGTACAACTCCCAATTTCCTTTCCTTGTTGCCAAATCTCCCCTGAAGGGCCTGTAACTGGGTGCGTGGAGTATTGCTCTTTGGGGATTGGCAGGTGCGTAATGGCGTCCCCTGTTCAGGTTTGTTTAATTTAGTATTTGTGCTTTGTTCCAGATGAAAACGCAGCCTCTAAAAGGCTGGTCTGCCCTTTTTGTTTTGTCAGAGTGGCACTTGTGCGGTGGAGCGGAATGCAGGGCCGTGCAGCAGAGCCATCACCTTCCCTGTCACCTATGTGCTCTGTTCCGTGTTCACCACAATAGTGCTGATTGTGTGTATTAGTTAACAGGGAGGTGTTCGTTCCAATGCTGATTGGCAGAGAGACTTAACTTTGCTTCTCCTGCATCTGAGCACATTGCCAGATTCTTCAAATAGGACCGAGATGGTGGATCCTGTTTTAAAGGTCCTGCAGACCCCAGGCAGTGTTTTGAAAAGGTACTTTAAAAAGGATGGAACATGTAGCATTATTAATGGGACAATATTCAGCCGGGGCACTCCTGTGATGTATGGGCAATATGGAGACCACCCCCCTCCGACCCCTGTTCTGCCCCCGAGACCTACATCACAGAAAGCAGGTAGTTTGTTCCAAGCCCCAGAGTCACCCCCATACCAGAGGGCCATACCCAGGTATGGACATTGCCACAAAAAAGACTATAACATGGTGTAGCTTAATTACAATGTAGAACTGCCACCAGCCTGCTTCCTATGAAGCCCTTACGTATTAAATGGCACCCTCTACCAAGATTCCGGAAGCAACGATGGATCAATGAACACCTGAATTCAAGGATCTGGAGTACTATTAGATGAAGAGCCATTCACGTTGGAGGAAATTAAACTGGCAATTGACTCACAAAATAACAGGAGGGCTCAGGGTCAGCTAAGATTCCACTGGAGTTCTTTAAAGAATAAAGTTTTGATTTGGCCTTATTTATTTGTGTATAACTAAATAATGCCCCATGTGGAAGAAAGAAATTGGATTTGTGCGGACTGGGAGAAACGATTCCCATTTTTAAAAAGGGGTGTAAAACTGACCCGAGTAATTAGCATGCAATCTCTTTACTGGATTCCACGGGTCAAATTTGCTAAAACATTTTGCAGTATAGATCGGCAGAATGGGCGAAAGAGAATACAAATCTAAGCCCATGGTGGGCTCCATTCCAAAAAAGGGGTAAGAGCTGCAACGAGCAGGTTTTAAGACTAATGCTCATTTTCCCTGTCTATGCGCATGTGAATAAGTGCTGGATCTACCTCCCTTTTTTAGGTCTGAAGGCAGAATTCCACAATATTTCCAAAATTGTACAGTGAAACTGCCTATTCTCCCTTGGTCTACCCAGTGGGCTATTGAATTGTGATATTAACCTGTACAGTAACATCAGGGCTCGCATAAGGTATGGTCTAATTGAAGAAATTACAGATTCTTTTGCGATCGCTAAGGGGGGGGTACAGTACGGGTGTATACTAGCCCCTACTCTTATTTGCTTATATATAAATGAAATGGCAAATGACATTGGCAAAGTGGATGTCCCAAGCTTGAACTGCAAGCAAATGTGCATACTATTTTATGCGGACAATGCTGTGTCAATATCTAAACACTGTCAGGAAGAGGAAATGGCTAGACTTATTGCATGATCTCCGTTTGAAGAAGGGATTAGAAAACAATATTAATGATTTGCCGACCAACAAATAGAATGGTTACAAATGTGAATTTTGGACACGTAGGAAGGCAACTAGAGGAAGTCAGATAATTTGACTTTTTGGCATACAGGCTAAATATGGCAGGTGACTGGGGATTGCCCAAAGAGAGAAAAGTGGCATAGCACTTGGCAGAAAAAGTCAAATGATAGATACATTTAGTGCTAGCTTGGAGAATAGATCCATACTGGTAGATGTGGAAGTTTATAATAAGCAGGCAGCAAACAACTGTTTATTGCACAAAATTATGGGGATATGAGCCTGTGATTAACTGGTGAGAACAAAAAACATTTATATACTAAATTTGCCAAGAAATATATCAAACGCATTATTACACTTAGAGTTGGGCCAGACAGATGGGGGTGAAAAGATCAAAGTAAATCCTTTATTGTATTGGATCCGTTTATGGACTACTCCACAACTACAGACGCACAATAATGAGCTGATGGAGGCTCTTTTACGAATAGTTGGATTTGCCTATTGCATATTAATGCACATTGCTAAGTGCACTTTGAGACAGGGTCAAGGTTGGGTGATGTTCATTGCGTGCTGTTCATCATTTTGGTGAAATGATGTCCTAGATTATCTCAGTCTGCCTTTCTGTTCCAAATTGCGTGATCAAGGACACATCTCTTTCCCCGTATTATTCGGATTTCGTAACTTGCAAATGTGGGAATTCTTACAAACTAAGTTGACCAACAAATAAAGAAGGGTAAGCAGGGGATATTGAGGATATGTAGTGAAGTGCCAAGGGGCAAGGTTCTGACTTGATCCCGAAGATCTTGATACCAATCTGTGCTTCCCTAGTTAACTAAGTGTTTTGATCCTGGGCAAATTGGTCTCCCTGTCCTTTACTCTACTAAATGCTTTTGGTTTTCCTACATAAAAATCAAATGACGATAGAATGCATTAATGGACAGCTGGAATCTCTCCATTTTGTAAATGTGTTAGTAGGAGATAGTCTGCCTTTCTCTTCCTGCAGTCACTGAGAGATGAGGTGGGCACCAGCATAATAAACCGTCAGTTAAACTATGTCAAGCTAAATTGCCTCTCGAATATTTTTCATTATGCTCATGTGAAATGTGCAGGCCTCTGCTCTTCGTACCCATATAATCCAAGAGTTGACAATTGTAATGCATTTCCTTAGCAGTGTGTGAAATTTACAAATAACCTGGTTGGGATGGGGGCATATTTTGCACAGCTTCATACCGCAAAGTCCATTTGAATTATTTCGAATTACTTATTGTTTCTAAACAAACATGCACCTCGGCTATTCAGTAGGCCTGCAGCTTGGTCAAATGTGTTGACTGTAGAATACTATGAGCCTGTAGTAGGTCATTTACCAAAGTAAGATGGTACCATGAGTCCTGGTCAAAAGGGAGTGCATGGTGTCCAAGATAATGCTGTTGCAGTGACAATGGCATTTGCATCACACAGAGAATGTGATAACAAGGGGCGATCCATCTATTGTTTTAAGGTTGTGTTCGGGAGCGTCTCATTTTCGGGGAACCTAGGCAAAAGTAGTGTTTTGGGCGGGTATCAGTCCAAAATGCAGGCTATATCTGCGATGAAAGACTACTGGCCTGCTGGAGTACAGGGAATATAGTAGTTTCTAAACTCCTACTCAGCCCACACTACTTCTAAGCCACCAGTGATCTGGACCAAGAGGGTGAAATAGGGGCAAGATGAGCCTTCATTTCTCTCTTTAAGGCAGAATGTGCCACGGGCAGGCTACTATCTTCAAGTGGGCATGTGTGGGTGAGCATGGAAACATCGAAGCTCAACAGTACAGTCAGTACCAAAATAAAAGAAATGTCCAATCAAGGTTCTATGAAAGAATGACATACAAACTATTAAAGACACTAACCACCTACCTCTGTAAGGAAATGCACAGTGGATGCAGACTTTGGGAGAAATAGGCTATGGGTAGTGAAGAACAGTGGTTTCACGTTAACAGTCTTGCAGAAAAATAAAAAAAGTTCAAGGATATGTCTTTGAGATATAAAGAGGGGGTTTTAAATTTCACTAGTACCTCTAGACCAAGGCCAGGGGACAGAACTGCTGTTAGGCCTTCTTTCAGGTGCTTGACAGCGTTGATGGATTACTGTGTGCTTCCCTGTGTGTCAAATCGGATTGGAGTTGGCCGAAATGGTTTGATGGGATTCAGCAATGTGGTGCAATTCAACAAGCGGCAATGGCTCGGGGCTTGAAAAAGCTTGGCTCACGCTGTGATGTTCGAATGTCTAACTGGGTCTCGACGCTTTGAAGCAGTGATCAAACTTCACTGGTAAGCTGGCTCGACTGAATCCTACGAAGCAAAGCATGGGGCATTGGCTCGAGACTCAATGAAACTTGTTGCAGGTAGTGTTGGATTGGCCCAGCTGCAAGGCACTTGAAGCGGTTTTAAGTATAGATTGTCAAACAAAGCTCTGTTGGGTCTTTTCAGCAGCTTTAAGGGGTCCAGAGCACTTAAAGTAACTCGAATTAGTTCAAGATGAGAGACAAATGCAGCTTCCTTTGATCCTTGGCTTCCTGTGAAAGCCTCGACTGGGTCTCTGAGGAAAGGTAAGTCTGTCTACTGCACCCTCCTTGGATGTCCTTAACTTCAACCCACTGGCTGGGGATTTTGGGCAGTCTTTACCTCAACAAGATTCCAATGACATTTTCTAACAAGCTTCATGGCGGTTTTCACTCCGTTATAAAGCAAGCATTGGCAATGCCAACAGTTTGTGCTTTTGTGTAGGCATGTGAAAGGCACTTGCCAGGCACAGATGTACTAGTATTAACTTTCCATTGATGGTAACAGCTGCACAATCTTGCGAGTGCACCTTATACCAGTGCCTTGCAAGTGCCTAACACGTATACATAAGCCAACACAGTTGGCTTTGCCAATGCTTGTTTTTTAACAGCACTTTAGTGATGGCCATGCATAGTGCTTATAAATCAAATGACTCAAGGCAGATCTGATTTTGGCATTTCTATTACCCCAATAGCTGTTTACAGCTCCAATTCAGTCATTAACTCTTAGAAGTCTGCCCTGAAAAAACACTGGCAGGCAGTTAGAGTGCAACATTTGATGGTAAGCGACCTCAGAGTTCCCATGAGGAGTAGTATTGGGCGGGAAAACACAGGAACTGGGTGGACATGGCCATAGGGATTAACATGGCCATGGGCAGTCAAAGAGTGGGAATATTACCAAACAGTCATGCATACTGACAACCTCTGCTGATTGACATGGGACCGATATAATCAATCTGCCAAATTTGACCTGGTAATTTTCCTCTTCTCAATGTGCCTCGAACAATTTGAGGTATGGGTCTATGCAATTGGTGTTGGCACACGGGACATTGCAAAATAATCGTTTTCACTACTTCTAAAGGAAGACTGATTCCTTGAGCTTGTGCCCATCTGATAGCCTTTTTTTCCAAGGTGCCCACATTTCTGATGGGCCCATTTGGCCAAACCCTCCAAATCATCTTCCTGAGCCTCTGCATCCACTGATGAAATTTTGGTGTGTTCATCTGCAACAGAATTAAACCAACGTTCTAATGAGCCTGTGGCACAATGCGCGTCCACATGATATACAGTGACTTCACTTTGTAACAACATTTCTGCAATATCTTGCCACAGTTCCTTTCCCCACAACTCTTTTGAATTAATCTTCCATTAATTCTTTTGCCAAGTTGGCAACCACACTGCCAATCCATTCGCCACTGACCATGAATCTGTGTACACATAACACTGACCAGGGGTCTCTTGTTTCAATGCTTGGTAAACTGCATGAAGTTCTGCGAACTGACTGCTCTTTCCTTTCCCTGTCGTTGTCAACATCTTTTTTGTTTTGGGATTGTACGACACTGCTTTCCAGTACCGCTCCGTTCCCACATATCGAGCTGAACCATCCGTGAACCAAGCATGCTCTGTTTGCTCCACAGTCAAATCGCTATAAGGTGCTCCCCATTTCACAGGAGACTCGCATTTGTCAGGCACTTCTGGTGGTATATAATCTGAGGGCGGTATGTTGGCTACTTGCTCATGTAATTTTGCCACTCCACCCTTTCCTGATTTGGCTCTGTCTTGAATATACCATTTCCACTTAATTATGCTGGCTTCTTGAGCATGTCCTATTCGATGCGTTTTAGGAGAGCTCAGTACCCATTGCATGATTGGTATTTCTGGTCTCATGAATACATCAGGGCCCACCGTCATCTGCTCGGTATCAACAAGATAACATTCCAGCAATTGCTTCTCAAACGGAGTGTATGAGTTACCCGCGTCAGGCAATTTACGGCTCCAAAACCCTAATGGCTCACGTTTCCTGTCTTATTTCTGCCACACACTCCAGTTGGCATAATTGTCTTGTACAGACACATTTAATTCCACTTCACCTTCCTTCAAGGGCCGTAAATCAAACACCTGCTGCACGGTGTCTTTCGCTATCTCAAAGGCTTTCTGCTGCTCTTCCCCCCACTGAAACTCCTATTTCTTTCGTGTCACCTTGTAGAGGGGGGCCAATATCTGCCCTAAATGAGGAATGTGCTGTCTCCAAAACCCAAACAGTCCTATAAACTGCTGAGCTTGCTTTTCGTTCATTGGAGTGGTAAATTCAAGTATTTTCTGTCGGGCTTTTGGCACCATTTCTCGATGTCCATGATGCCACTGAATTCCTAGGAATATCACTGTTTCAGATGGGCCTTGAATTTTACTTGGATTAATCTCCCACCCTTCCTTTTTCAATCCTTCCATAAGGACATCTAACTGACTTTGCACACTGTGCTCGTCCTTGCCCTGGATCAAAATATCATCAATGTAATGAGAGATTTGTATGTCAGGTTTACACAGTATCTTGTCTAAGTGCTCTGCCACCAGCCCGTGACAGATAGTCGGGCTGTGCATGTACCCCATAGCTAGCCTCGTGAAAGTGTACTGACGTCCACTCCACGAAAATGCAAACTGTTCTTGACACTCGTCAGCAATTGGCACGGAGAAAAATGGATTAGCTAAATCGATCACTGCATACCAAGTCCCCTCAAACTTTTGGACATTTTCAATCAAGGTAATAGCGTCTGGGACGGCGGGCACTAAGGGAGGAGTATGTTTATTCAGCTCCCTGTAATCCACCGTCATCCTCCATGACCCATCTCCCTTTTTAATAGGCCAGAGAGGATTGTTCCATGAGGTGGTAATAGGGCGTAATACACCCGCCTCTACGTACTCTTTAATGGTGTCTGAAATGTCTTTGTGCCCCCCAGGAATGCGGTATTGCTTCATTGCTACTTGCTTGGTTGCCACTGGCACTTGCACTGGGGGCATCTTCAATTTGCCTACGGTAATGGGTGTACAAATTAAGGCACTCACCCCAAACTGGTACGTTTTACCGCCAAGTCCCAAGGTTAACCCTTCCAAAATGGCAAAGCCAATTATATATTCGGTATCGGGACAATCAACACTTGATATTTCTGCCTCTTCAAATTGCCTATTTCATCTCCACTTTCGTTTGTACTGTGGGGGTCTCGTTTCACCCTAAATCTGTAATAGTAAACTGTTTGCCTTTAAATCGTGTTGGATTACCATGAATCAAAGAGGCCTCCGCCCCGGTGTCTATCAATGCTCGCACCCCTTGTGTGTTTCCTGGCCCCCAAAAAATCTTAACATCAACATGAGGCCGCCTATCCACTTTTATGCGGGCAGACGCTGCCGGAGCTTGGCCGAAGCCCTAGTCAAACTTCGAATGAGTGTGACTCGACTCCGCCTCTAGCATCGCACTCGCCACCTTTCTCAAATCAGCGTATGTTGGCTGGTACGGGGAAGGTGTCCCCATAGACCCTTCGTCTTGTTCTTCCTCGGGGGGAGCAGAAGGTGATGTGTCCCCCTGTGGCGTGGTGACTACCTGTTTCTTAACCTGTTTATAGCGCTCTTTGGTTGCAAGTCCTTGTTTTTTGTATAATTCATACATTACTCTGGTTTCAATGCCATCAATTTTCTCGTGTGGCACGCCATCTTTTAACAAAGCCAAAAACATGTCTTTTCGGGACACTCGGGAGTCTCTGCTATCTTGCCCCGCCTGCCTTCGGTTCTTCTTTCACTACGCCCCTCTCTCTCATGGCTTGTTATCACTCTTATCCCACTCTCCCAGGTCTGCAAGTTGCCGAATGGCATCTGCTACCTCATCAGTAGCCTTGCCCGTCATACCTACGAGCAAAGTCATAATGACACTTTTGTATGCGGGTGGCGCAGTTCTAATCACCATTTTTCGAGTCGAAACTGAGAGTGGCACGGCTCCCATGTGATCAGGAGCATCTATGTGAATCGCCTCTTTCATTGCATGCTCTCTGACTTTTTGAATTGCTTCTTTCAACGTATACCATTTCGGTTCTTCACTAGGCCAATCTGTGGTAATAGGGTATTTACGGTTACATGCTTGGCCTACCAGGTGCAACAAAGACACCTGCGTATCTTGACCATTTGCATCAGGGGGCGGTCCTGCTCTTAAGACCTCCTGTACATTGGTGTCAATTGACAGGGGTAAAAAACGCGGTGAATCAGTAGAATCTACCAACAACCCTGCAGCACCCCCATCTAGTAATCTCACCATCCATGTCAATAAAGCTTCCCCTGATTTTTGCCTCAAACGGGTAATAATTTCCCCAACCTCCTGTTGTGTGTAATCCTCCAGCGTGGTTAAATCCACCATTCCGGCAGCAGGATTCTGCGGATCGGGTCCGGCTCGCCGTCTTCTAACGGGCTTAGCCGCCACTGTTTTCTGTTTCTCCTCTGGTTTGGGGTCAGACTCGTCTGCGGAACTACTTTCTAGACTGGTCGAATCAAAAATCTAACCCTCCCACTTATCCGGATCCCAGTCTACGCCAGCGGTAGCGATTACCATTGCAACCTTTCTTTTGTTGACCCCTCCCCGTCTTTTCCTAAACTTATACAGGGCTACTCTGACCGCTGCCCTTTCGGCCACCGCCTGATATGTGTCGGCCTTATCTTTAAACCGTTTCATTTGAATCTGCTGCATTAACGCAGTCTGCCGTTCTGCAGCTAGCTCTATTTCTAATCGCAAGACCTCATTTTTCATTTCCACCTTCATTTGATGTATTTTCCTATAAGCATGCAAAAGAACCCAACTTCGCCTACCTAATGCCGCACATGCTTTGCCACGTTCTACCGGAACTTGTTGCAAGCATGCCATTACATCAGCCGGATCGGCATCTCCCAATCCTTGATCCCATGTTTCACTTAAACCGGCACCACATGCCCACGCCTCAGCCAATTTATCATATGGACTCTTAGTCCAGCCTGGAATAACAACATCAGAACAGTCACCGCCAGCGGTTAGGTTCTTCTTCCTGAACAAACTACTCATGATCACAAACAAAACCTCGTTGAATCTATATATTTTCTTCTCCACACCGCGATCACTCCCACAGGCACTCACACACTTACAAAAGAGAGAGAAAAAAAACTTCACTATTCAAAAATTTCACTTAAAAGACAACCAAATCCCATCTACGTTTCAACAGATTATTGAATACCCTGAACGACTCATCACAAGTATCCTGTTTGTGACGCTCTCCCCAAAAGTGCACAGAACAACCATAAATCATCAATGCAATTATAGAGCAAATACTTTGAACGTAGACGGACACAATAACTCACAGCCACGCACTCTTAGAAGATAATCAACTCTTATACGGCTATTTATTCAAATCTTAGAGGTACATAGAAATAACTCACAAAAATAATATGGACATAGATCAAGAAGAAGTAAAGAAGTCAAAAGGAAATACATCACCGTGAGCGTAACAGGATTCCTCATCTCGTCCAGAAGCGGCTGGAAGACCCCGGGAACAGCCAGGCCGAGAGCACCACAGCTCACAGGAAGGCCGGACGTAAGCGTCCTTCTCTGGCTGAAGTCTTACCTGACCACCACCGGGCTTCCGGATATATAAACACTCTACAAAGGGGAGTCCATCCTCGAACCTTCTGGAAATTGCACCTGCGCAGTTGAGGAACAGCCGTCGGTTGCCAGCTGGGTCAATCGAGAGCTCCCCCAAGAAGCGCAGTGCCTCCCTTCTCTAAAAACACGCTCCACGGAGAACAGTAGCAAACCATAACAAAGTGAGTTTTCCCAGCAGAAATGTCCTTGACCGCATAACAGGTTTGGAAAGCATGTTTTTCTCGACACCGTGAATCTAACACTCAGCAAAATGTGTGCAGCTTTTCACTGCAGTATGAAGTAAATATCCATCATGGCTCCGAGCGCTCCCAGAATGCATTGCACACCAGCGCCATTTTAGATCAAGCATAACACACACCTGCACAGATGGAATTTTGTCACAATATCTTCCAGTGTGAGCTTGCATTCTTAGCAAGCAATTGGCATCCTGCACACTGCCAACCGCTGCTATCCACTCACCATGTTCCCTCTTTTTGGCCAACTCTACCTGTCACCACTGCTCACTCCTTGCAATGCCTCTTATGTCCTCCACTGCTTCTGCTCCTCTTTGCCTGCCTCCTTGGGAATGGAAGACGGGCTCCTTCTGGAGGCCTAGCCATTTCCATGGCATCCACCTTAATTGTAGTTTTTATTTTTTTGTCAGAAAACTGGGGTAGCCCTCTCACCACTCTCCACCCAAATAAATGACCCTTATCCAGGACATTGGGCTGGATGCTTATTGCAAATAATGTCGAGATTGGTGAACCGTACAGGCTGGCGATGCTGACCGTCCTCAGTAAAGCCCCTCAAGCTCGGAACTTGTACATTTACAATGTTTTATGGCCTAGAAATGTTATTGGCAAATTATGACAATATGCATGAGTCAACTTGATTCCATCGAGAAACCGGACCTATTGTTGAAACTGAAAATTGACTGCGTGCTGACACCACTGTAGTGTTATTTTTACTTTAAATAGTTTCATGCTTTATTCGTTTATTTTTCATGGCTTTCTCTTCACGAATGTCTTCATGAAATCTGCATTTTTTTCGAATTACTTGGATAGCCATCTTTGGTGGGTGGGAGCAACAAGGTATACTCTTCATTTAGTAGGACTTCAGGGGGAGGAAATGCTTTCTCGTGGGATGGGGAAGATTTGGCTAACTGTCATTTTTAAAAGTATCTGCTGTTGGCAAATTCAGAGGCTGAAATTAAACACTAAGCAGTTTATTGGGTATTACTTTGAAAGGATCTATGTGATTATTGCGACGGCCGAAAATGCTGACTTTTTTTTAACACTTTACACCACATAATGCGGGGGGTGTCCCCCACAGCCCTCCCCCCATATTAATATTATACTCTAAACCGCCCCACATATATATGTGGTGTAAGGTGGGGGTTTAAAATAAGTCAGCATTTTCGGCCGTCGTAATTCCCAGGTCGACATTTTTGTACAATTCCCTTTGAAATAATGTGGTGCCATTCTTGATTGATGTAATTTTCCTGTCTTTGACATTTGGTGTTTAGAAAGCTGTTCCAAAGGAAGCCTTGGGGAACTTGTGCGCAAAGGTTTCCATCTAATGGCGACATACTTGGCGGGCAAGCGATGAAAAAGTTATCTACAGTTAACTTTAAATTGATCGTGGGATCTAACCATTCTCCAACAGAAAAACCTTGGTGTTATGATATGCAACAGTTCGGAGTACTGACAAAAACAGGCAAGTCATTGGAACAGTAATTTGCTCTGATCAATCGATTTGAATTCAGAAATTGTTCCTACTGCATCCCCGACTCAAGGATGCAGCGGCGCCTCCAGCGTCTAAGACTGCACTTGTGAATACATGCAAACAGATGATTGCATTTCTTCTTAATGATGGCAACGACCGGTTCACATGCCACCACCTCTGGGAATGAGACCTAGAACACTAGATTTATGGAACATCCTTCCACCTTAGTTTTGGATTTGGAACGTTTGGTGACTCTAGGAAGCAAACCTGATGAAAACACAATTTTTCATACACATCACAAATAGTCCTTTTAGTAAGTGCGTGTGTTTGGTATTTAAATGTGGCTCCTAATGACCATGTGGAAATGCTGCACTTTTACATTTTTTTTCAAAAATGCAAACCTCAGAACATCAATATGTGTAGTTCTAATGGGCTTACCTCATTATGCATCAGCACATTATCTGATTTTTGGTAAGTAGATGTAAATGAACGCGCTTTGTGATCTATTGATCGTAGTAGCTCCAGAGGGAAAATAATGGTGTCTCTAGGGGAGAAGCAAAAAAGCAGCATACAGTCTGTATTTATTTATCTTGGTGTTTCATATCTTGCTACATTGCAATTAATTGATCGCTTCAAAGTAGACGGAGAAAAGGAGGATAGGTTAGAGGCCAGTTGACAATCACAGCGAAGGCTCAGGATCCTCCTTAATATCCTGAATATGAGAAAGGGGTGGGAGGAGAGGGATGAATAAAGACGCCAGAAGAAGGTGAGGAGACGAGCAGTAACTAAGTTAGTGTGTTGGCATTTGGGTATGAAAGGGATGTTTGGCAGGAGGTCGGCAACACAATAAAAGGTGAGGCTTTTTTTCTAAAGCCTGAAGCTTTTGCTTACACGTGATCTCTTAAGGCTTCACAAAAAAAAAGCCTCACCTTTTGATTGTCGCCAACCCCTGCCAGGCACCCCTTTCATTACAGATGCAGGTAACATCAACCCTTCATCTCTAATGAAAGGGGTGCCTAGTTAGTTGGGTAGTCGACACAATAAAAATGTGAGGCTTTTTATCTGCAGCCTGAAGCTCTCGCTTACACACAAGGGCTTCAGACTTTATGGATTATCTATCAGATGAGGAATCTGCGGGAGAAGAATCCATAGAATTATACCCCTCCTAGAATATTTGTGGAAAAAATTTTAGGGGTCAGGAAAAAGGTTGCCTGCCTGGCAACTTTTTCACAGCAACATTATCACATGGAACAGTCTGCGCCATATCGGCATAGACTTAACTTGTATCTGAGAAGGGGATAAGTTTAGTGCCACTGACCGCATAGTTCAGAACACCAACCTGTGCCATCTGTGTAAAATGGAGTTGTGAACATCCAGGTTCCCCTGTACTCCTACCATTAGCTCTACAGTTTTGTGGAAAACAATATTGGGAGTGTTTCATGCAAAAGCTTAGAAGACAATGCACAGAACACCCAGGATCCCTCCTGAAATGTTCCGCTGCCTCAAATTACTTAAGAAGCACCATTGTGAATTCCATTCCCTCATGACTATCCCGCTGTGACAAGGACCCCTTCTTGAGTCTGGTGGCCTTTGGGGGGGGACTCGGAGGGCCAGGTGCAACCCAAAGCAGTAGATGTTGGGTCTAGGGGTGGTATTCGAAGGATTCCCTGGTCACCTTTCAGCTGTGCCTGAAGCTTGGCAGAGAAGAGTTACATTGTCTCCACCACGAGCAATCGCACTGGTCCAGCCCTATCCCACCTCATTGACCCATCCAGTCAAAGGAGCCCTGGTTCTGGTCTAGTTTTAGTACTTGATACACTAGTTGAAAGGCTCCTCCTCCCCAATTGATAGAGTATAAAGCTCTACTTAGTTTCCAATACTGAAATGAAAGGATTCCTCTTTAAAGGAGAATCTTTCCGGGTGCTCATCAAATGTAGCAAATGCATTGCTATTGTTACTATTTTGACCGGCATACTGAGTGGACTTTCTTTGAAGGTGTATACCACCTGAGAATAATACCACCCGCGGTCCTATGGATGCATTGTTTGCACTCAGCGACTCTCAAAATGCAGAGAAATTCACAGAAAGGGAGCCCATGCTGGAGGGCAAAGTATCCCACTCTTCGAATACTGAATGCTAGCACGGACGCAGCCAATAGAGAAGCCTTACAAAGCATATTTCAAATTAGTAATCGATGAGCTAAAAACAGCTTGGCTCTGAGCCCAGTTTAGACAGCCTCTGGGGATGGTCGGATCTGCAGATCTTAAAACATTGATAGTGGAGGTGGTAGTTAGTCTTGGTCCAACACATCCACGAGCCCAGCCCACACCAGGTGCATTCAAGGAAGTAAGCCAATTCTAGCCCTTGCTTAATCAGAACACGCAGGTACAGACCCTCAGGTTAAGACCCACACTGGGGGTGGCAGGAACACAGAGTAAATGTAGCCAACCCCCAGATGTTGAGTGTGGTTTGCTAGCACAAGTTGTTGCTGGTTGGAGAAAGAGTTTGGAGCATGTAAAAAGGGCTGTAAAGGTGAGGCGGCTTTTGGTGTGATGGGGAAAGACCCAGGAGGATTTGCAACGTGACTGGTGGTAATATAGTGGGGCAATTATTGACTAGAGATCATGATCAGGCTCTGCCCCCCTGCCTCCCTCAGAAGAAACAAAATTATAAAATAAGAAAGGACATGTTTGAAACTGCACTTTAAATTCTGGAAATGCAGCTGGCACAAATAATAGTTAGTTTCGCTACACAAGTAGGGGACAGATAAGGCATCAGCTTGCTCAATTAGTGTGTTTTAAAATGGAATAGATTTGGTGACAGGAAGGCGTGTACACAAGATAGGGGCTCACTACACAAGTAGGGCAGAACAACTGTAGGCAGGATCAGGTTGTGGCTACCCATGGGCAGGGGATCATGTGACAGGCATTCACCAGGACTCAGCAGACAGCAAAATAAATGCATAATGTGTCCTGCAAAGGAAAACGCATAACAAGCAGCTGCCATTTTAAAACTGCACCAAACACAGCAGCAAATTAAACTCTGCAGCAGTTAAACACACTATTTGTACAAATACGTTTAATTCAGAGAGATGCTGTGGTTGCTAGACATAGCTGCTTCCAAGAAATGTGAAAACCCAAGGCTTCATAGTTGAGGGTTACATGGCAGAAACAAGATACCATTGTATGCATCCAGATGTCAAGGTAAATTAAGTTAACACGGCAGACCATTAATGTCTCTGCGTTGGGCAAGGCATGACAGAGAAACGCTATGTGACATAAAATACAAGTAATTACTGCGCATGTGGTGAAAGCGGAATGATTCATAATACTAGTTGTTCATGAATGTGCCAAGACCAGGATGGCGCGGTTTCAAGGACAGGTCCTTGAGACATCATGAGGGGGACAATATGGGTTGTTTCATTTAATTAAGAACAAGGGCGATACGCTTGTCTTCTCTTCCCATCTACAGCAAACATGTCATCATGCAGCCAGTTCATGGCGAGAGTGACCACATGTTAACCGAATAGCACATGTCTTTTTTCATCAACGCAGAAGTAATTTAGAGCCTACGAATAATATTTAAGTATGATGGGGTAGCACATTTTTGTTGGACGGTTTATGGGTGGGGATCTTAGATACGAATTGTCTAATCATTAGTTTTGGGCATATAGAAGTGTGTATATATATATATATATATATATATATATCTTAGTAGAGGGAGCCACTGACTAGGAACGATACATTTTCATAACTGTGACATCAAACTGCCTATAAAAACTGCTGTGTCCTGTCAACATGCAGAGAAATACTTGAGTGAGAATTCCACTGTTAATCTTGTTTTTTTCCCTCAGTTTATATTGCAATTAGAACTGGGTTACCTTGAATTTGGCATACCACAATCACTGTGTTGTCTCTTTGCTTGGCAAATATCAGTTTGAGGGCTATTTGGCTTTTGACCTCTAGTTTTCAGTAACACCTGAAGAAAATGGGAAGAAATTGGAGGAGGTACATGGGGAACAGGGGGGGAGGTGGTGAAGACCTTGACAAGATGGTTGTGCTAGAACAGGGGTCTGCGACTTGTGGCTCTCCAGATGTGTTGGAATATACATTTTATGATTCATAACCATTGGTTATACTGGCTTGGTTTAATGGGAGTTACATTCTAAAAACCTAAGGCGACAAAAGGTTGCAGAACCTTGTAGTAACTATTAGGAGCCGGGGAAAGCCAGAACGGAGGTGATGAGATAAGGAGCACACAGCTTTGCTAGTAATAAGGGGTGACGACATGGCTGAAGCCTTAGAAGAGGTAACCGTAGTTGAAGGAGGCAACAAGACTTGGAGGAGATGTGAATATCAGGCAAGGCTGGCAGACTCCAGAAGGGTTTTATGACAGCTGAAGGAGTTGAAGAGAGAGCAATAACAGAAAGGTTTTGGCTCGGGTGGTCGGCCCTAGCCAGTGCCAAACAATGGAAGGAGGAATCTGACTGGGACAGGAAGGGAACGTTTGTCAACTCAGAAAGGTGAAGGAAAAGGCAACTGAGGGGTACAACCCAGAAGTTGAAGGAGCCTAAAAGTACTGTGATGAATCCAATGGGGTCATCACTCCTTTTATGGTGCTGGCCTCTCCCCATGTGGCCAGGGGATGGCAGCTGCTACCTGATCCTGAACCTGGGGGCAGCTATATGGTGGGGGGGTGAAATGGGGTGAGGCAGCCATCTGGATGGAGTCATGACATCATTGATCATGACATGGTAACCCCCACCATTCCCCATGCCTTGATAGCATTTTGTCATACCTCTACTCACCTACCAAGGAAGGATCCTGAAAACACTTTACCACACTCCACATACAAGTCATTAAGAACTGACCTGCCTATTAAAATCACTAAAAACACTTGTTCAGACTCTGCATATTCATCAATAACTGATTTGCCATGTAATATCTTTGAGAACATGTTTCCACACTTTGAATATAAGTGATCAGAAACAGAGTATAGTTACCAAGAATACTGGGACAAAAAAAGATGCACTGAGTAATGAGGATCACTGAAAGTCAAGAGCACGCTGTGATGATACCTGAAGAGTACTCAAAGACCCTACCTAAAGTCTCCTTCTAGGTGGCATGGGGAAGGTGGCCTCTACCCCTGGGGGTGATATTAGTCAGGAGGATCACCTAGGAGGAGAAGGCCCCCAAAGGAACAGGAGGACTCCATTGGGATAGACGCTGTATCTATCTTCCTTGGAGGAAGACATGTTAGTTGATACCACAATATGTATGGGCTTGCTGTCGGAGGGAAGTTTTCTTTTCCAAAGCTAACTATCTTGATGGTTGTGAAAACTGTAATTTCAGGAGTATGTACCCCTTTCATAAAGTTTACCCATTTATGTTAATTAAAAACTCTTTACTCTTACGTCCCGTCCCCTTTCCTCCATACTGCATGGGCGTCCCTTCCAAGGGACGGGAGACAGAACCTTTTTCACCAGAAAAACCTTCTTCCTCTTTAAATTTAGAGGCGCACAGGGGTGCGGCCTTGGGAGCATGCGTTGCTCTGACTCCGTCCTATGACGCCACACCGCCGTCCCCTTTTACACGTCAACGGGAACGGGCCGAATCCACCAGCGCTCCTGGATTTGGCTTCAGCCATGTAATTCCACGCGCGGATACTTCCTCTTCTGTCTTTTTTTGTCTTTTATCATTACATGTACTCGGTCCTCGGGCATCACGCTCCCCCCCGGCCCATGCCGACTTCCACAGGGTTCAGCAGGTGTCCATCCTGCGACGGGCTCTTCACAACTTGAGACCCCCATGCCCTCTGCCTGCGTTGCCTTGTCCCAGACCATGGTTGGAAAGCTTGTACAGCGGCCAATGCCCTGTCATCGAAGTCTCTGAAGAACAGACTAGTCCAGTGGAGGGAGCTCTTCCAGAAGTCACCTCCAGAGGACCTCAAGGACTTCTTGAAACATCAATCCAGGCCCAAGGTAGGGCCTCTATTTTCCATTGCACCCCGCAAGGGAGACTCCTTCCCAAGGACTCGCCCGTGCGGGAGGGACCGATCAGGTCCTTGTACCAGCACATACACCGAGGCTGCTCCAGCTACCGGCCTTCAGGCCGAGGGATCCTCAGATCCTCCCGGTGACAGTGTTGAGAGACCAGAAGGTTCTTGTACCGGGTCTTCACCCAAGGGGCTCCGCCCTTGTACTGGCATTATGTCCGAGGGGCCACGCCCTAGTACCAGCAATACATCTGAGGGGGTACGCCCAGGAGTGGGGCTTCCAATCTGAGATGATCAATGGTCCTCCATCTCTCCGCAGGGACCTCCCATTGTGGTCCAGGGACTGCAACCTACGGACGGGCAAGCCCTTCCGGCCTCCCACCCTGCAGGTCACCATCACCACGGACTCCTCGCTCGAGGGCTGGGGAGCCACCCTGGATGATCTCTCGGTCCACGGCACCTGGACACGACAGGAGCAGGAATACCACATCAATTGGTTGGAGCTGAATGCCACCTGGCTAGCGCTCTGAGCATTCCTTCCACTTCTAGGGACAATGTTGTCCTCATCCAGACGGATAACTCGACCAGCATGTACTATGTCAACAAGCAGGGAGGCACCAGATCCCCTCCACTGTGGAGAGTGGCAGTTTGCATGTGGGAGAGGGCCCTGGAAAACGACATCTACCTCATGGCAGTCCACCTTCCGGGGGAATACAACCTGGAGGCGGACAGGCTCAGTAGGTTGGTAGCGGACAGTTACGAGTGGCAGCTAATCAACTTCGTTATTCAGGAAATGTTTAACAGATGGGGTCTCCCCAGGTGGATCTCTTTGCCATCTGACACAGCAAGAAGTGCCCTCAGTTCGCCTCCTGGCAGGGACAGGGCCCCGGCTCCCTGGGCGATACATTTCGGATTCAGTGGAACGGCATGACAGTTTACACCTTCCCACCCACTCCGCTGATTCACAGAGTGATTTCCAAGATCAAGGAGTCTCGCCAGCTCAACCTTATTCTAATAGCTCCGTGGTGGCCGGCCAGGCCATGGTTCCGCAGCTGCTCAGCCACTTGGAGATGCCACCGATTCACCTTCCGACGGGCCCAGCACATCTTCTGGTGCAGCCGGGGGCGAGGGTCATCCACCACACGCCACAGAAATTAGCCCTCACAGTGTGGTTCCTGAGTAGGTAACGCTAAGGCACCTCAGCCCCTCACAGGCTAATCTGGAATTCATACAGGGTGCTAGGAGCAAGGCTACAATGGCCCAGTATAAAAGTAAATGGACCAGGTTCTGCCACTGGGATGTACTTTGGATGATGTGCTCGCCTTCTCGGTGCACCTCGCCCTCTCTGGCGTGCAGGTGGACACCTGCCGCACTTACCTCGCAATCATCAGGGCTTATAGGAACTCAGAGGAGGGGGTCTTCTCCTCCTCCAGTCCGATTGTCAAGAAACACTTGACTGGGCTCGTAAGGCTCTACCCGCCCATCAAGAGGCCACACCCCTCATGGGATCTGAACATAGTCTTGGGCACCCGGCTACACAAACCATTTGAGCCAATGGCGACTGTGGACATCAGGCTGGTCACCATTAAGACGGCCTTACTAGTCGGCCTCACATTGCAGAGTCAGTGAAATCCAGGCGCTGGTCGCCTCAAAACCATATACTACCTTTCCCGGGTACAAGGTAGTCCTGCGGACACACCCAGCAATTCTTCCTAAGGTGCCATGTACTTTCCATTTGAACGAGGAAATAGTAATTCCTACGTTTTTTGCCCATCCTAAGGACGAGGCACAGAGAGTTCTGCACTGCCTGTATGTCAGGCGTGCCCTAAAATTCTACCTTGACAGGACCAAGGGCTTCCGCAAATCAGACGTCCTGTTTGTCACTTTCAGAGGTGCAAGACCAGGCTACCAGGCCTCCATGGCCTCCATATCCCACTGGATGTGTTGGCCATCAAAGAAGCGTACGAGGGCCAGCACAAGTCGCTTCCGGTGAACATGCACGCCCACGCAGTCAGGGCCAAGGCAACAGCCATCGCATTCCAGCGCCATGTCCCTTGGCAAGTTATAAGCAGGGCGGCCACTTGAGCCACTCCCTCGGCTTTCTGCTAACATTACTGTTTGGATGCCGGCTCTAGATCCGATGCGGCTTTCGGACAGGGGCTACATTCAGTTGTAATCGCCCATGCAGTATGGAGGAAAGGGGACTAAGTCACTGCGTTGAGTAACATAATGTATTGAACAGGAGAAAGATGAATACAAATCTCAGAACGTTAACATCTTAAGCTCTGATAAACTTACTTCTCCTGTATATGAGAACCACTTATTGAGTCCTTGAAAGATGTAATTAAAGATAGAAAATAAGTTGGTAAAATTGGAAACAATATCCAGATTAAAAGAAGTAATTAGAACATTTTGGAGTTCAAGTCTCACAATGTCCAAAGTACTGGGACGAGGAAGAAGGAAGCAGAGGCGCTGGACTGCAAGGTGCAGCCAAGTAGTGTTAATGACCCACACCTGAGAGGGCCTGGTGAGTGTAAAAGGCTCCTTCAGGTGCAGGCTATTAGGATAAGCAGAAGGTGGAGTAATTGTTGCCACTTCACATTGCAGTGGCAGCAGAAGTTGCAGGCAAGCAGAGACGCTGGGGCCACTGCTATTTGTGAAACGGATTCCGGTTTCGAGAGGGTCTTTACCCTTAATGACCCTGTATGCAGATGTTGCACGGTGGGAAGTTTTAATTTATAAAGATTTCCACAGAGCAGTTTGTGCTCTGGTGTCAGGTGAGCACCGGAGTACCCGTGGAGCGAGGAACACTCTTCTCACGACCGGCTTAGGCACGGGAAGCAGCAGCAGCTTACCGTGCAGCGCTAAGTGAAGGAAGCAGAAGCAGCAGTGGCAACGGAGTGGAGACGTATGCAACAACCAGTGAGTTCACTAGTATTGTGACACCCCGGAATGCCCTCTAATCGCCCGCTGCCACTATTGGAAATATTGAATAACGAACTAATGTAAAGAGACTAAAGTGGCAGACTAAGACATAGCAATATGATACAAAGCGGCTAACATGGCAGAATAAGAACTTTGTGAACAAAGCAGAAGGTTATAACTGTAATTACAAAGATCAAAGTAATTGCCAAAACTTAAATAAGGCAATATTAAAAGGTTATCAAAACTACCATTGCTGAAGCCAAGAGAGGGCAAGTAAAAAGTAAGTCAATTATAACCCCTATTGTCCAAGGTAGGAAGAGGCAATTGTTGATAATGACCCAAATGTGCATTGTCCAAGCCAAAGAAGATCAAGTGTGATAAAAAGCCATTATCAACAGTTGGTTGATGTAGGACTGGGAAAACAAGACTGGCAGAAGAGCTGCCCTCCTGACAGAAAGCAGTCAGGAGGAGAGGAATCTGCATTGCATGTAGCAATCACAAGGGCGGAACAAATAGTACCAATGTGTTAAAGGTTTTCCCAGAAAAAGTAACGCATACTGAAGTTATTGATACTGATCTTGTTTAAAGTCAAAAGACCTTGTTATGGCAGGAGAACATGCCTCCTGATAGAAAGCATTCAGGAGGAGCGGAGAATAACCTGATTTGCCTGTGATATGAACGGTTGCCTGTGATATGAACGGCACCAATGTATTTCATGTCTTTTCAGAAGAAGTATTCATTGCTAAATTGTTTGATCTGAACTTTACCACAGAGGTACTTGCAGTAGTGTTAGAAGCTTTTCGTCCTGGCAGGCAAGTATAACAGGGCAAGGGCCTTTCTAGTCGTAGACCTGGCAAATGAGTGGACTAGGTAGACGTTGTTGAAGTACTGTGTTGTGGTTAAAGACTATGAAGGAGAAGTGGCAAAGACCACTACATTATCTTGTGAAATCATCCTGACACAACATTACTGTTGCTAAAAGTGAACTGTGTAAGTGTTTGTGTTTCATAAGAAGGTTTGTTACAAGTGGAGAGACAAGAGTTGTCATTTCTTTTAAACTGTTGGAAATTCCAAGTGAGAGAAGTTTGGAACAAGAAGAACCATAGCACCAGAATTTTGTTGTAGAATGGAACATTACACAGTTTCTACTGTTGATGCAAATTCCAGCTTTGAATCTGGAGAGGGGAACATTACCCAGGTTACATAGAGAAAGTTACTATGTTTATGTTGGGCATAACTGTGATATTTACTGTATTTGAATTGCCATACATTTTTTTAAACATTCTTATTAGTTTATTCAAACAATGCAAACGAAACTTGCAGTGCATATGGTAACACTTCAATTGTACATCGCTTAATTGTGTTCACTGCTTCCCGTATCCCACCCCCCCATTTCGAGCCTACTTCTCCTTACGTTCGTTTCTTGCATCTTGTGATGTGGTATCCCTTTCCATGGGTTCCGTTGGGTCTTGCATTGACCCAAATAACTCTGCTATCAATGATTTCCAGGCCATCAGGGTCTCTGTATCCTCCCACCCCCCCCCAGCACTCCTTGATTCTTCCCATATCATGGTTTCTGCCTCAGCCCATTTCTGCAGATCTTTCCACCATACCTCTAGCCGTGGTCTGTGGCATGTCTTCTACCCCATAGCAATTCTCCTCTTTGCAAGAGCATATGCCAGGTCCTTTAGTATGCTCACATGCTTGAGTTTTCGTGGTCTAGGGAACTCGCCTAACAAGCAGGCCCACACTGTATCAACCACAATCTTGATACCTCTTTCTGCTAGTCTGTGTGCCACTTCGCTCCAAAAGCGCTCGATGACCGGGCATGACCAAAACATATGCACCATACCAGCATTCTCTTCATCACATTTGGGGCATGCTTGCTGTCCTACATTTTTAAACTTAGCTATTCCCTGGGGCGTCATATACGCCCTATGCGTAATATACCATTGTATCTGCTTCAGTCGTGGGTTCCTCGACACCTTCTTATGATACCCTTGGGCTCGTTCCCACATCCCATCATCCATCGGGGCTCCCACTTCCGCCTCCCAGTCTTGTCTCAGTTGTACTACCTCCTTTCCTACTTAGGACATCATCTCGTATATTCTGGATATCTCATGTCCCCCCCCATGGCAATATCATATATTGTATCTATAGTAACATCTGGTTCTTCCCCCAGTACCACTTTCGGGCCATGTCCTCTTAATTCTCTGCACCATTCTATGATACGTGATATACTGGCCTGTATGTAACCCGGTTTCCTCCCCCAACACCTCAAAGTCTAGTATAGTGCCCTCTTGCCAAATATCACCCATTGTTGCTATCCCAACCGGTTCCCAGTGGTTTCTGATTATCATCCTTAGTTGCTTTTCTTCACCCACCAGTGTTACTAGTGGTACCTGTGGGGAACATGGGGTTGGGTTCTCCATCATCTGACATGCCCTGCGCCATATCTTCCATCCAAATGCCATCATCTTTGGGCGCCCTTCCATTTCCGCCTTGGGCAGCCACATAATCCCTATTAAATAAAATGGGGCATAATCTTGTCTGAACAGCCTGGACTCAGAGGTCGCCTCCTCTGAGAGCCATTTGGCCACATATTGCAGCTCGCTTGCTATATAATAAACTTTGTAATTAGGCAGTTTTATACCCCTTCTCTCATAGAAATTCTGTAGCTTCCAGAGGGCCACTCTATTTCGTGTGCCATGACAAAGGAAATCCCTGCACATACTGTCCAATCTAATGAAGGACTTCTTTGGTATCAAGTGCGGTATATTCCCAAAGTAGTGCAGGAGCATAGGCAAGACCACCATCTTCAACATTGCCCCACGTCCAATCATTGCTAAAGGCAGCTTCACCCAGAACCGCATGCAATTTTCAATTTTCTTAATGGCTACCTCTGTATTGTACTTATACTCCTCTTCCACCGTGTGGTATATATCTATCCTTAAGTATAGAAATGTGCTAAGCTCCCATGGTATCTGTAACACCGGTAGCTGTTTCAATTGGATCCCTTTATATCCACCCATTGGGAACATGCTAGACTTGCTAGACAATGCTAGACTGGTTCACCGCTATACCAGACAGCCCTGGATATCTTTCCATCACTTCCAAAATATATTGGAGGTTTTCGTCCGGGTGTCGCAAATGCAACATGTCATCCGCATATAGGGAGATTAGATGTCGTTCCCTCCCACAGCAATGCCTATCGTATCATATTGTTGCCTCAAGTATATAGCTAGGGGTTCCAAGGCCAATATATAGAGCATAGGGGACCATGGACATCCTTGTCTGGTACCCCTACAGAGTTGCCATCTTTCAGATATCACTGCCCCTGTTTTGACTCTGGCCAGCGGTTCACTATATAACATTTTCGCCCACTGTAGATATCCAGGCCCCATTCCATAGCCATCCAAGGCCACCAACAGCCGTGGCCATTTGACCGAGTCAAAGGCCTTTATTGCGTCCAGTGTTCAGGATGTATTCATTTGCCAATAACCCTCCTCAGTCTGTTTGCCAACACGGCCGTCAGTATTTTGCTTTCTTGATTGAACATTGATAGGGGTATATATGAACCACAGCTATGTCCAGGCTTATTAGGTTTGGGAAGCGGTATTATAATAGCTTCTCTAAGTGACTCTGGCAATCTGCCCAGTTCATATGCCTCAGTCAACATATCTAAAAGTGGGGGGAGCACCTCTCCTTTAAATAGCTTATAGAATTTGCTTGGGAGTCCATCCGCCCCCAGAGACCTGCTGGTGGGCAACTGTCTCACCACCTCTTCTAACTCTTCTAAAGTAATCGATGCATCCAGCTCCTCTTTCCTCAGCACTGATCTGTGGCAATCCTATATCTTCCAGTGTTTCTACTATCGTATAATTACTCTCCCCATCATCTCCATATAGTAGCCTATAATAGTCTGCAAACTCCTGGTTAACTCCCTCTTTGGTATCAACTACACTTCCATCTTCCCTTGTTATTGTTGTAATCGTGGGTCTGGGGGTTTTACTCTTGTATAGCAATGCCAAGATCCTTCCTGGTTTATCCCCTCCTGCATGCTGTCTCTCTGTATGTTTTTTATAGTTATGGTTACGCAGTCTTTCCCAGTGTCCGGCACATGTCTGTTGCAGCCTGAGTATCAGGTCAGTATTTTCCTTGGTATTATTTTCTCCCTTCAATGCCCTTTCCAGTTCTCCCTCTGTTCCCATAGATCAGCCAGGATCCCTCCTTGTAATCCTTTGGATTTTGCTATGGCTACCCCTCATCACAAATTTAAAGGCTTCCCACAACGTGCCCGCTGAGTCCACAATGCCAGTTTTCGTCTCAAAGTAGTTAACAATCTACTCCCTCATATCCTCTCTAAAAATGGGGTCTTTCAGCGCCTCTGCTATGAGGCACCATGTTGGAATCCTCGCTCTCGGGGGTCGGTATTGCCATCCAAGAATCAGAGGCGAGTGGTCTGAGAGGACCCTCGATTTATATTCTGCTTGCGTGATCTCCGTCATTACCTCTTGTGTGACAAAGACACAGTCCAACCTTGTGTGTAATTGCTGTGGGGTGGAATAATGTGAATATTGCCTCTCTTGGGGGTGACATGCCCTCCACACATCTCCAAACCCAAAGTCTTCCAGCAGTGTCTGCAGCGCTTTAGCGGCTGAGGCAGGTCTATCCATTTTCCCATCTGATCTATCAACCTTAGCGTTCAGTACGCAATTAAAGTCTACTCCCCAAATCACTGCACTCCCCACACACATGCTAAGATTGTTACACAGGGTTCTAAAATATGCCGCTGTTTTGATTCGGGGCATACGTATTTACAATGCTTATCTCCCTATTTCTCCAGCATGGGGTCTGGCATGGATTCACATGCTCATGAATATTCCCCGTCGTCAGGCTGGGAATCCTCGGTAAAGAAAAAATCAGTTTCGTTTCTAATCTGTCTTTCTTAGTAGTAACCAATCACTGATCTCTGGGTCATACTGCCCCCAGCCAATGACTGCCCTCTCCCTAAGCCCCGCCTCTGGCAGCCAGCCTCAGACTTTTACCGCACGCTCAAGTGTTGGGAATCCTTGTGCTTTAGAACTCGAGTTTTTGCTGCATTTTCGCGCTTTTTCAGGAGATTTTCTCATTTTTTTCGGTTTAATCGAGCCTCAAGCTCCACCGTTTCTACTTCCGATAACAGGGACCCGTTTCGGAATTCTTCTACGCCCCTCAAGGGTGACGTTTTCGTCAAGTTTTCACTTCATGGAGGATTCCGGAATATCTGCGGCCTACCACAACGGACATGGCCCAGGACAAGGGAAGCTCGACGCCCGGATCCAAGCTGTTCAGGTGCTGCCCTGGATGCGGATTGCATAACGTTTTCAAGGAGGACGAGCACTCGCGTTGTCTCTACTGTCTTCATGAGGACAAGACGCACGTGGAGCAGGACTGTGCGTTCTGCAAGAACCTTTCGGAACAGACCAAACAAGATTGTCGTTCCCGCCTCGCTGCTTGGCTGGAGAAGGGCACAGCAGGTGAGAAGGCGAAGAAAAAGCCTGAGCGGGCTTCTAAGTCCTGTGAGGGCGCCCCGGCGACGGGGGCCCAACAGAAGGCCAAGCACCGCGAGTCCGCGGGCACCGGGAGCGCCGAAAGGTCAGGCTCTTCGGCTGCCAGGCAGGGCGCTACTTCCCCGGCACGTTCGACCACAAGCCAGCGCTCTGGTTCGGGGAAGAGGAAGTCCGAGAACCCGGGTAAGCCGCTGGAGCGGACCTGGTCGATCTTGAAGGGGGAGCGAGGCGCTGACCCTCCCCCCAAGGCGAAGGCCCAGGACGCACTTAAGGTGGTGAGGGCTTTGATCCATCCGGCAAAGGCCTCTGTTGAAGTGGTCGCTGCGACCCTGCCGAAGCCGGCTGAGACTACGCCAGTGGAAACGGCCTCTGGGCCCCGAGTATCCCTGCCACTGCGGAGGGAGTCCTCTTTCCAGCCCATCATTAAGACCCCCGTGAAGCCCCTGGCGGAAAAAGAGGGGGGGCCGGTGGCCATTACAGACTCGGAATCAGCCTCTGAGGAGGAGCTGGTGGAAGCCGAGAAGGGCCTCAACGAGAGGTCTATAGGCCTCAACGAGAGGTTCGAGAAGGTTCAATCCCTGGGGACGGTCCCCGCTGACGTGATCGAAGATAGCGATGATGGTGACGTAGAGGGCCCAGTAGAATGGCCATCCCGTCCGTCGCAGCCATTACCCAAGCCCCAGGATAGCTCGGTGGCCATTTTGTTGGCAATCCAATCCTTATATACCGAGATAAGGACGAGATTGCCACGGACCCCGACGGAGGATCCAGAACCGGCCCCGTCGGGAAGCCCTCCGAACAAGCGGAGGAGAGTCCACCCCGCTCTGCCCTTCGTGCCTGCGAGACCTGTGGACCCTAGAGAGGATACAGTGACGGGGACGGATGATGATGACGGCGGCGATGACACAGCGGACATCCAGTCATCACCCCGCCCCGCGGGCTTCCGCAGCCGACGAAATTGGCTCTTTCCACGCCATGATAACCAGGGCATCCGAGCTCTTCCAGCTCTGCCCTGAAGAACAAAAAAAGGAAGGGTTTCTGTACCAACGACGAGAGGCCAAGAGGAAGACGGCCCTCATGGTGACTTTGCTCGATGACATCTAGAACGAGGGGCTTGCTGTCCTCAAGAACCCTTCCCCCATCTCCCGCCAAGGTACGAGAAGAAGTACCGAGTCCCCGATGTCGCCCCATTGTGCCTCAGGGCCCAGCCCCGCACGACTCTGTCGTCTCGGCAGCGGCTAAGAAAAAGGCAGCGGGTGTGGCGGCTTCAACTTCCACTTCCCCGCAGGACAGCGAGGGCAAGAAGTTGGACTCCATGGGACGACGAGTCATCTCGTCGGCGGCGACGACGATTAAGGCGGCCAATGCCTTAGCGATCGTGGCCCGCTACGACAGGGAGCTCTGGTTCAAGATAGCTCCCCTGCTAGACTTCCTACCTGACAAGAGGACGGAGGCCCTAGAAATTCTGCAGAAAGGCGAGGTGGCGTCGGATCACACCATAACTGTGGCAACGGACTTTGCCGATGCCCGATTTCGCCAACTGGGCAACAGAGTTTGCCTCCGACGACGAGGATGGCTCAAGGCGACAGACTTTCGCCAGGACGTCCAGACCAGAGTGTTGGACATGCCGTTCGACGGCAACAACCCCTTTGGTAAAGCGGTGGATGAGTCTCTACAGGCCATCAAGACCGACTCGGAGACGGCCCGGGCCTTAGGGGTGCTTCAACAGCGATGGCCCTTTCGGAGCTCTGTAGGCAGACAGGGTGCCTCCAAAGGTTCCAGCGGTGGCTCCTCCACTTACCGCCAGGCGGCCCGCTCCTCTTCCCAGAAGGCCTAGAGAGGCCACGGCAAGCAATGGGGATCCTGCCGTCGTCGCCAAGGAGGCCAAGGCGGCAAGGCCGCCTCCAAGCAAGACTGACCCGGCCGTGTTGTCGGGCCCCCACCGAAGCACCCGGTGGGAGGCCGGCTGACGAAGTTCGTCAGCGTGTGGGAGTCCATCTCCACCGACCGTTGGGTGTTGGACACCCTCGCCAATGGGCACTCGCTGGAATTCCAAAAGAAGTGCCCTCGCATTCCTCCCGTGGCTAGGAAGGAAAATCACGTCCCTCAACTGCTGTTGGAGGTAAGGGCGATGCTCAAAGTTGCCATCGAGCTCGTCCCCAGAAGGCTCCGGGGCTCTGGAGTGTACTCAAGGTACTTCCTCGTCAGGAAGAAGACAGGCGGTTGGCGCCCCATCCTGGACCTGCGTCGCTTAAACAAGTACATCAAGGCGCAGAAATTCACGATGGTCACCCTCCAGCACGTGCTGGGACAGCTGGAGGAAGGCGACTTCCTGTCCTTGGACCTGGAGGATGTTTACTTCCACATCCCTATTCTAAAAAGGCACAAGAAGTTCCTTAGGTTCATGGTTCAGGGACGCCACTACCAATTCAGAGCCCTACCGTTCGGATTTAAGTCGGCACCCAGGGTTTTCACCAAGTGCCTGGCACCAGTGGCGGTGCGGCTGCGTCTGCAGGGGATCCACGTTTACCCCTACCTGGACGACTGGCTAATCCGGGCAAGGACAAGGGAACTTGCCGTCAAACACACAGCGAGGACTGTTTGGTTGCTCACGGAGCTGGGGTTCGCCATCAACTACCCCAAATCCCACCTAGTTCCATTGCAGATGGCACTGTTTCTTGGAGCGATGCTCGATACAGTGGGGCAATTGGCCTCCCCTTCAGAGGAGAGGACCAAGACCATCCTGGGCAAGGTGCAGCACCTGCTAGCCACGGACGTGGCCAGGGTGAGGTCCATCAAGTCCCTCCTTGGGATGATGTCCTCATGCATCTATCTTGTACCCCTTTGCAGACTTCGGATGCGTCCGCTACAGGAGTTCCTCGACGCCCGCTGGTTTCAGGCGACGAACTGTTTCGAGGACAGGATCCCTCTCGACGAGGAGTTCGTCGGGCGATCTTATGGTGGGGCATCCGTGCTCACCTCACGACAGGCACGGAATTTCAAATCCTGGCATTTCAGGAGACGGTGACGACGGACGCCTCTCTGGAGGGTTGGGGGGGGGGGCCCACACCGGAGACCTCCACGCAAGAGTCCTTTGGCTCCTGGAGGAGAGGTCTCTCCACATCAACATTCTGGAGCTCCGAGCAGTGTTCTGGGCTCTCAAGTCGTTCCTTTCGTCTCTCAAGGGCAAGGTGGTGAGGATCTTCACCGACAACACCACCACGATGTTCTATATACGGAAGCAAGGAGGCACCAGATCCCCAGCCCTATCCAAGGAGGCCCAGGATCTGTGGCACTGGGCCTTCGCCTTGGGGATGTTTCTGGTTCCCTTCCACCTGGCAGGAATAAAAAACACCATCGCCGACTCACTCAGCAGGGAGCTGCGCTCGTGCCACGAGTGGGAACTGCACCCGGATCAAGTGGATCGACTCTTCCAACGATGGGGCAAACCCCAGATCGACCTGTTCACTACAGCGACGAACTCCAAGTGCCGGAGGTTCGCCAGCAGGTTCCCACAGCCGAGGAGCATGGGCGATGCTTTCTCGTTCCCTTGGGACGGCCTGTTTCTATACGTGTTCCCTCCATTGCCGTTGCTGCTCCACCTCATCAACCAGCTCAAGAAGTCCAGGTGCAGGATGATCCTAGTCGCAACGGCGTGGCCGAGGCAGATCTGGTTCCCGGACCTTCTGGACTTGTCAACGTCCCCGGCAGTCAGACTGCCGGCGGACGCGGATCTTCTCTCCAGAGAAGGAGGCGCCATTCTCCATCACGACCCACAGTCGCTGAACTTGCAGGCCTGGCTCCTGCAACACTAGAGTTTGGAGGGTACGATATCCCGGCTGATTGCAGAGAGGTTTTTGCAAAGGCCAGGGCATCCTCAATTCAAGTGTTACGGTCATAAATGGAAGAGGTTCTCTGTCTGGTGTCGTGCACAGAAGATTAACCCTCTGCGGATTACGGCCCCTCAAGTGCTGCCGTACCTACTGTCGCTGGCCAAAGCTGGACTGGCTCACGCCTCCATAAAAATACATCTGGCTGCCATCTCCCGATATACCAGGACTACGGGACGGGCGTCCTTGTGGTCTCATCGCCTGGTGAAGGAATTTATGAAGGGACTATTCGGATCATTCCCTCCGGTGAAGACTCCTGCCCCGGCGTGGGAGCTTAATGTGGTGCTGACCAGGCTCATGAGAGCCCCATTCGAGCCTATGCATTTGGCGCCTTTGAAGTTCCTGTCATAGAAGACAGCTTTCCTTGTGGCCATCACCTCTGCACGACGAGTGGGAGAGCTTCAGGCCCTATCTTGCAAGCCTCCATACTTGACTTTTTTCATGACACAAGGGTGGTGCTGAGGACGCACCCCTCCTTCATGCCCAAGGTGCCGTCGAACTTCCACCTCAACGAGCCCTTGGTGTTACCAGTTTTCTTCCTGTCGCCTTCGACGATGGCCGAGAGGACTTTGCACTCGCTGGATGTAGCTAGAGCGCTGAAGTTCTACGTGGACCGCACGAAGAGTTTTCGGAAGACGTCACAACTGTTTGTGAACTTTGGGTCTGTGAATCAAGGGAAGGCTCTCTCGAAGACTTCCATTTCCAGATGGCTCTCCGGCTGCATCATGCATTGTCACCGGTTGGCAAACCGACCGCTTCCCGGCCGTCCGAGAGCCCATTCGACCAGAGCAATCGCTGCTACCACGGCATTCCTGTCTGGTGTGCCCCTGCTGGACATCTGCAAGGCTGCTATGTGGAGGTCGACGCACACCTTCACAAGATTCTACTGCGTCGATCGGGACTCCAGGGAGGAGTCCAGGGTCGGCCAAGCAGTGCTGCGCAACCTGTTCGCTTAAGGTGAGCCTGGTAAGGAGGTAAGAGATGCTTAATGTTGAGTTGTTGTATTGCTTAATGTTGAGCCTGTTGCCACCTCCCGTGGTTGTGCATGTGTATACTGCTATGTATTCTTTTATTCATGTGCATCCATGCCAGACCCCATGCTGGAGAAGGAACAAGTTACTTACCTGTATCTGTTGTTCTCCAGCATGGGTCTGGCATGGATTCACATGCGAACCCTCCCGCCTACCCCTCTGCGGCTCTTCACTTGGTCATACTGCCACTTGGCGTGCTACCAAATCTGAGGATGGCTGCCAGAGTCGGGGCTTAGGGAGAGGGCAGTCATTGGCTGGGGGCAGTATGACCCAGAGATCAGTGATTGGTTACTACTAAAAGACAGATCAGAAACGAAACTGACATTGATATTTTCTTTACCGAGGATTACCAGCCTGACGACGGGGAATATTCATGAGCATGTGAATCCATGCCAGGCTCATGCTGGAGAACAACAGTTACAGGTAAGTAACTTGTTCCTTTCCACCAATCCCCTCATTATGACCATCCTCCCATCCGTCTGAACTGTCGTCTGTAACAGCTGAAACGGGACATGTGGCGCCACCCAGATAATCACTCCCCTAGCATAAGCCGAATATGCTGAGCCCACCACGGTCCCCTTCCATTTCTTCCCGATCCCCATCTTATCTTGCGTTAGGTGCGTCTCCTGTAGCAAGGCTATGTCTATCTTCTGTCTACATAGGTATAGCATGACCTTGTTCCTCTTTAAGTAGCTATTGAGCCCCCTGACATTCCAAGTGACTATTTTTAGGCTCGTTTCCCAACTAAAACTTCCCTTAACTAAAAACCCAACAAACACCCCAACCTCCCTCCCTCCCACCTCCCTTCCCAGTCACAATTACACCTTCCCGAACTGTTGCCCAGCTCCATCCCTGGATCTCGGGCACCCCCGCATCTAGCCCTTTCTGGCTATAGCCCGTACTCGCGGCTCAGCAGGGTGAAGTCGCCCTAGTAGCTGTCTTACTTCCAACTCCTGGGGGTAGGTTGTCTTCCTCCCGCTGCTCCTGTTCACTTCAAGTTCACTACGCTTAATTCCACCCAGTATACTCATGCATTTTATTCTCTATATTCCAGTCCAGCAGGGTCAGTGAGTCCAAAAATGTCATAATACAATTCAAATGTTCCACACTTTCTTACTGGGACTACCCCCCCCCCCCGCAGTATATGGAAGTCTTGGCTAATGTTTATGGGCCTTCTCCTCACATTCAATGGGGTCTGCACCCTCCGTTATTGTCTGGTAGCATCAGTGACACTGTAATGGTGGCCACCCCAGCCAGGGATATTGTGCTTAATCAGTGTGCATAAGCCCCTGTTAGTTTGTGCTTCTAATTATTTGTAATGCTCTTCAGAGCGAGCCTGCATATCAATCCAACAGTAACTGAAATCTGACTGTGTGGGCTCGCCACTGCACTTCGGGGTTGCGCTCACTCGTTCATACCTTGCTTGTCTTATAAGGGTTGCATTCCCAAAGTCAGGATGATCACGGGGCTCCTTTTTGTACTCCTATGAGTCACTGAGGCTTCAGCTCTCGGTTTCCCCCTTTGTCCCTCGCAGGGTCTCCACCATTTCACCATTATCGGCGTGTTTTCTACAGAACGCCTTAATGGCCCTCCATCTCTGCCATCCACACCCCCTCTAGAGTGTATGCAGTGCTCATAGGCCGGGTGGCTGTGTGAACTCTTTTCTGTTGTTCCCTGGCTCGCACAGGCCACTAGCTCCCTCTGCACCCTTCATCCTGCGGCTGGGCCGGTCTCCGCGCCGGGCCCTGTTGACACAATGTATCCAGCCTGACACGGCCGCGCACAGCCCTCACTGTCTCTGAGGTCTAATGCCTCCCGTGTCTGCCAGTCACATTTCCTCTGGAGTGCCTTCAGGGAGCATGGGCTGGATGGCTGTGCCAACTCTCCTCCAACATTCTACTCAGTCGCGTGAGCCACCAGCTGTGTCCGCTCCCTTTGTTCTGTGGCAGAGCCACTCTTCGTTCTGGGCATCAGCGTGACAATGTATCTAGCATGATACAGTGACCGCGCACGGTCTTCTATGCCTCTGAAGTCCTGTGCCACGCTTCCAGCACACGTGCACTCCCAGACAGCAGCTCTCCCCTTCAGTTCCAGTCGACTTATTTCGGCGTCCTTTGTTCTATCGCGCTGGCCATTTTGTTTCCAGTTACGATTTTCGGTTACAAACTTGCCATCAATATCCTGGATAAGTTCAGTTCGTCTTTGAGCATGCACCAATGCTTCACATGTATAACAGTATTTTCCTGGGCTCAGTCATGCCCTGTGGATATATTTTTTTGTCGGATCGTCTCGGATCATCCGGAGCAGCTCAAAAGACAAGTCCTACTCCATGGCTCTTAAGCCACGCCCCCTTAAATTGCCATACATTTCCTTCATATGTTAGTTGTATGTTTAAGTGAGATGGACAGATTCCTTTTGTTAGGGTTTCCTTTAGGTTTTTTTGTAGGCATGGAAATCCTCTTCAGGGTAGTGATAGTGAGGTGTTTGTCAAATCCTTTTAAATTGTAACGGTTTTTCATAAAATGCCATTTTATTAAAGTTGTCTACCTCGCATTTCGGACCCATTTCTGTGCTCTTGTGGTTAGCGAAACAAACCTGAGTCTGGGAAATTTAAACCTGCGACGCAGCTGACAAGTGAATGCTGTCTGAGGAATTCCGATTCTTTATGCGGTCTAAGATACATTGGGGCCTGAAGAGTCTGTGGAGTCAACTGGCTCACTGACACAAAAGTGGGGAGCAGATTGCTGAGGAGTGTATGCAGGGAGGATGCAAGACTTCTGTGCGTTGGCCAATACTAGGAAGCAACCTTCACTTCATGTAAGCCCCGGGAAGACATGGAATAGGCGAGCGAGAGCCGCGACAAGCTGAAAACCAGAAACGGCGTGAGAGCAGAGCGCCGAAGGGCCGTGGCAGGCTCGCAGCAGAAGAACCAATGCATGCCAACAAGAACCGATGAGTGCACTCAAGAGAAGCGGGGACACCAGGGGCATATAGAAACCGCTCTCAAAACTGAATAATCCTAAATGAAATAAATGAGGAACAAGAAGTAAATAAATACCTTGTAGAAAGGCTAAGCGGAATAAGCATAATAGACTCACATTTGGAAGTGTATGCAGTACACCTGTGAGGGAAGCCCTGGCAGGATAGTATACCTCGCCGATTCACGGGGAGATGAAACAAGTATAAGAGACTGTCGAGTTTGTGAGTGTACTCAGAGAAAACACGAGAAAAGCCCTGGCAGGAGAGTATACCAGAACTTTGTCAAGTTGAGAAGTGTGTAATATACCTTACCCAAGGAAATCCTGATAAGAATACATCAGGAGAAGCCAAAGGCTGTGGCAACATGTTAAAGAGGAAAAAACACATGGCAGGAGAGTTCACCAGGTATCCTAACAAGATAATGAATAACAACAGTGTTGTTTTGCGTACCAGTTGTGGTGTTGATCAAGAGAAATTGATATTCTTTAATATAAAACGGAGTGAAGAGAAATCCTTCTGGAACAAGGAACTCTGTCCTTCTGAAACTTTTGTGTTCTAGCTACACCTTTTCCTTTTTGAACATGTGTACACTATTGAAGGCCAATGACATTTTCCCTTTTCACTTTAGAGTTGATTTTTCGAGTGTGAGGGCCAGAATAGTATGCTGCACATGGGACGGTTTTGCTTTGGACATTCTGACATTGACAGACTCTTAGTTTTGTTTTTAGGTAGGAAAACGCCTCTTAGAGCAGGGAAAGAGGCATTTCCCAACACCCTTTTATTTTCATAATAGTCTTTGATCAAAACCATGAAACCTTTGTGCCCGAGTCTCATTCCTGGCTCCTCACTCGCACTCTTAGATGTGCGGACTTGGCATTCCCCAGGTTGAGAGAACTTTACTTAGTGGAGATGGAGCGTTTTTCTTTTGTACGTTTTCTTTACTTTTCATGTGGAAGCTTTTTGCTTGCCTATGCCTATTTTTAACTCCATCTTCCGGGTTTGATCTTTTGTGCATCCCTCAAGGTCCTGGTGACACCCCAGTTTCTGGTATCTGGGCTATCATCTCTTCCACTTTTCCCTTCAGGGACTGCAGCTAACCCACCAGCACCTTCACTACCTTCTATGAGCTTTTAGGTCTTCGCTCAAGCGCCTTAAAAGGAGCCTACATAGAGACGGACTTGCCCCTATCCACTGATTCATCTAGTTCTGTAATTGATGCCAAGACTACTTTAAAGATCATTCTCCTAGGGTAGGAGTTGGACAGTCCCTCAGACAGCCTTGTTACTCTTCGAACATGAGCATAGTATGCAAAAGTGCCCACTTCTCCATTCCTCCTGTCTGCCACAGTGGGAATCAGAAATTGCTCCTTCGTAAGCTCTAAAGCACCATTCACACCCGGGGAAGGGAGCTGAGCCAGTTGGGTGTCTGGAACAGTGGGCGAGAATACACATTCTCTGCCCACTGGTTCCAGCCACCTGCAGGCCTTCACTGGGTGGCACCATCTTTTATTTATTTTTTAATGTGGGGGAGCCACTGGGGAATCTCTCCCTTTTGCCGCCCCACCCCCCAAAACAAACCATACCCCTTCCACACCCTCTACACTTACCTGCTGGACCAGTTTGTTGTGATCCGGTCCTGGTACTCCTCTGGCTCCCAGCTGTCATAGAAATGGAAAAGGGACTTTGACTCTTTTCCCTGTGGCAGTGGCCATCTTTTTCTTTTTTCTCAGGAGATTGGCAATGCGCAATAAACACATCTAATCTCCCAAAAGAAATTAACCATTTGCACCCCAGATAGTCCCCGAGTGTGAATGGCTTTCACCTCTGCGTCACAGATGGACACAGCCGGTAATGGCCCCAGCTCTCTGTGAGGCCTTCATTTCGCTCGGGGATACCTAAGCTCGGGCTGATAGGCCATTACCAGCCATATTCAACCACCAACGTTGGGGTGAAAGTCATATTATTCCCATAGGAGCAGTGGATGCAACAGAACTTGATCTGTGCCGTGATTGATGTTTACGGCTATGACTAGAATGCCTTAGTTTCTGAGGACAAACAACCTAATGGCTCTGGTTATACTGGTACATACCACAGGTGCTTGCAAGCCACAGGAAAAGATGCAGCAATGAAAGAGACCTGTTTAGAAACTGAGCCGTATTGGAGCATGCTCGTTTCACCTCTGCCCTGTTCCTGCCAATGCCTCTGGCCTTCCCCAGGACCAACTCTCACAGATGCACCATCTTCATAATCACCCTTTTCACCTGGGCTGACCAGCAGTGTGCCTCGTCTCTGCTTAATGCAGATGGGAAAAGACAAACAATCCTATTCATTATTGTTCCCACTCCTCATTGCAGCATGTCAGCTCCAGCCCTTCGGACACACTTATCTGCCAAGCCGAGTAAGCAGATACTCTGTTCCCTGCAGCGAGCCCGGAGCTGTCGGTTCCCCACCCGGTCTGGAAGCATCCCTTATCTGCTACTTGTTCATGCTACCAGACCCACAGCAGCAATGAGGGACTTCTGAACCCTGGTTGCAGTTCATCAGTTGCTCGGTGGGCATCACAGAATAATGTTCGTTCTTACCCAGAGCCAGTTTCAGAATTCAATGCCAAGTACTCCGTTTTGCAGCTGGGTGCTAATAGCATTGTTACCCTGGGCAATATGGGATGTTCTGAGCCTGTAGTACTCCTTGTTCGTCCATGCTTTGCTCTTGTTAAGTTGAGCTTGCATCATCATAACATCCTGTATTGACCAGGACCCCCGACAGTAATGCCAAATAATCTTATGTGAAGACGACTTTATTCAATCCCATTAACCTGTTTTTACCTAGCACTCTGTTTGTTTATATACTTCTGTTTGTCTATTGTGATGATTCGCTAGGTATTGTCACTTTCTCCCAAGTGGGAGCCCTTTCCCATGAGGTTAGGGGAGTGTGGCTGCTACCCAATAGTCCCCACAGTGGGTGGTTTAATGCAGAAGGACCTCATGGGGAGGGACTCCTTACTCTGGGGATAATTTGAGGGAGTCAGAAATCTGAGGCAGACTCAAAGGTAACTGTAAAGACCGGAGGGGGGTGTCTGTACTTCTGCTCTCTATATGGTAGAGGAGAGGCACAGAGGACCCCAGCCAAGATTCTTTGTTGTGGTAGCAATGGACGAGCAATCAAGGCCTAGCTTCTCAGGCAGTGATGCAGGCTGGTTCTTCAGTACATTGTAGTCCCTAAGCACCCACAAAGGAATGTCTGCACACTGTATTAGTTAAAACAGTCTTTATATAATTAATATTCAAGGTTATGTACAATATCACGATAACTCACTTTGTACTCAATTATCTATAATGGCAAATATACAGTTCTACGTGGTACCACAATTACTATTAGATCTCTTTAAAGTGCATCAACTGTACGGTTAAATGTCACACATCAGTTCATAAAGGAAACCAACAATAGGACATAGGAGGAAAGCAGTTGATTAGAACAATTGTCAGAATACTGGCCCGATACCTAGACACAGTTCTGTGTGGAGTCCCCCCCCCCCCCCAAACTAGGCAACCTGTAGAATAAAGATATATCACAAGCCCAGTCCATATATTGTTCACAAGAGCCTTTCCAATAGTTGTGCAACCCCAAAGTACCTGGCGTTGTAGCGTTCCTCGTCGGGGAATCGACAACCCTTCTTGAGTGCCCTCCCTTTAAGGCAGGAGTCACAGGTCATCAAACGTCTGAAGGAGAGCAGGGTGAGCTACAACGGTGAAGGGGCAGCTTCGTTCCTAGTGGTGCTCGTTGTAGGGAAGCATAAATGTCCTGCAAGAAAGAGGCATGGGGGGCACCTCGGTGTCGATAATTCAGGACTGCAAAGAGTTTGAAGAACTGTGGCCCAGCAAGGGCCTCGAGTCATCAGCGTCTCTGTGAGCTTAGGATGGCGCGAAACCCACCGGCGGATGCTCCTCAGCGCGTCGACGGTCTGGCCTTCTCCGGCAGAATAAGGCGGGCGGCGGTGTGGATGAGCACGTCCGTGAATCGAAGGTTCTTAGGCAACGGGAGCACGGCAACAATCCGGGCGCTTCTCTTTGGGATTCCATGGAAGTCCCCGTCTCCGGTCGGCAGCCTGTCGTAGGTCTGTCTACCCGGAAGCTTTGGCAAAGATCAGCTGGTGCACGATGGTCCCTCGTAGCTCGGGAAGAGGGCGCCTTACCAGGTCCTCTCTGGGTCAGCACTTGGAGACACAGCAGCTTTCAGATTGATGAAGAAGGGCAACAGCAATTCTTCTCTTCCAACAGGGCTTCAAGGTTAAGCTTCAGGTTTACTCCAGTTACTCGCGGTAGGGGACTTCAGCTTCTGAACACGATTCCTAGCAGTGAGAGGTCCCCAGATATACTGTTGATCTCCCATTCATTCCGCTGGGTCATACTCAAGCATCCAATCACTGCAAAGGGTATTCATGCAGGCAGGCAGCCAAACAGGTGCATAGTGCATTCAGCCCATTCACTTCTCTCCAGACACTCCCAACAAGTTATGTGTATTGGGCCAAGTACCTAGCCATTCAACACTCCACACTGCATTCATACCAGTTTCGGGCAGGGCTGTCTGTCATTGTGTCAAACACCAGAAACTAGACATCCACAACAAGAAGTGTATATTCGTCACACACTCCATTCACCCAGGTCCCACCCACAACATACGGCCATTGGGAAGGCTCCAGCCAGTCTGGTCGGCACTTCCCCACACTACCATATATGGAACTTCCACCCAACAGCCAGTCAGGGGGAAGGGACAGAGACAGGGCTTCCCGGGACTTTGGGAAGATCAAGGTAACAAGCGTTGGAAGGCAAGAGGCCACAGGGGCCATCTTGTCCATCAGGAATCGACCGATTCCAATGACCGGGCCTGGACATCCCAAAATGGAGGACGCTCAGGGCACCAGTCAATTTAGCACAGAGCTGCCACCATCCCATACCCTGCTCTGTGGGCCCCATACAGGTGCCCAAAAACATACACTAGGGGCAAACCCAAGGAGAGAGCTGCAGCTCCAATAGTCCCACATGAACTCCTGTGCAGAAAACACGACAGAACACACAATAAAAAACAGTAAAGGACAAGGATACGGAGGCCCTGTCCCTACGATGCATTTCTAGCATCACAGTAACCTTTTCTCAATATTTGCCATTTATTTAAAACAAAAAGGGATTTTGATGAATGCCTAACTGTCCCTAACATAATAGAGGTCCCTGCCTGGTAAACTAAAACTAAAGAAATGTGGCCTAGTGTCCAAAATATCTTTGGGCGTCACACTTAAATTATTCAAGGAAAATATGGTTGACTTTTGGTTCAGCAAAACAGTTTTGTAATTCAAACTCAGTTTGGATTTTAAAGCACCACTTGCGCCAGGCTTGTATTCCCTTTCCCTGGATCAATTCAGGAATATTTTAATTATAGTTCTGATTCAATAAAGTTCAGTTCCATGAAATGAAATACTTTTTCAACCTGTGTCCCCTTTTCCGAGATACAACAAAAATCCTTTTCACAACAGTTGGTTGATAACTCAAAACAAGTCAATGTCTCCAACAATATCCCTACTGATAGTATGATTGAATTACGACTCAAAACCACAAGTTCAAAATCAAATGCAATTGTTCTGTTACCCTGTAACACTTGCTTGAAAGAAACTTTTTTTGTCAAGATAGCACTTCAATCTTTCCCAATACTACTTCTTGAAATAAATCAATGTGGTCATTATATCAAAAAGCAACTTGTTTCAGTGGTGATTCTGCTTGTCAAACAAATGATACAGTACATGGATTATCTTAATTCAACAAACGTATCCTTCTGCAACTAAGATATCAAACCACAATCTTCTTTCCTGGTCCACTCGCCTCCCAGGAAGAAAAACTCTTACAATTAACTTCAAACTTGGTGGTAGTATTGATTCCAAGATCCTCCACACCAATCTCTTTTTGGAAGGAGGTTCGACCACTAACTGCTTTTTATTATAGTCCCTTGACATCTTATGTACCAGTTTCCCCTAAACTGAGAACAAATTGCTCAAGAATATTTTTTAAAGAATCGCTCCTTGATTTCTAGGCAACCTTTTGGCTGATGACAGTTTGGGTTATAGCCTTCCTCATGTTGAAATTCCATAAGGAAGAAGTGCGCCCTCGTCGCCTTAATATAGTTTCCCAATCACTTGGCTGTTTGCAATGTGAGATACAAACTTTCCCAAAAGTAGATATGTTAAAAGGGGGTTTATGCTTTGGTTGCTTTAGTAAGAGTTTCTCACTAATTCTTGGATGAGGGCAATGCTGGTTATGAGGTTCTTCCAGTGGTGGTTTTGATATTGTATGCTTATAGTCTCTTGGCTGTGGCTAGTATTGGTTAGAGACTTTCACCACTGGTAGTTTTCCCAAAGTCTTTTGATAGCTTCTTGGCTGTGGGTAGTATTTATTATAAACGTTCCCCTCTTGTAGTTACCTATAAACTTTCCCCTCTTGTAGTTGCCTACAAGGGAACTTCCTTCTTTGCAATTTAAATTCCTTTTCTTTAGCTATTCGGCATTCAATAAAGTTTTGCTTTGCATTTTCAATTGTTCAATATTCAAACTTTTCATCGGGTGACAGCTGTCGTGTTCGGAGCGCCACGGGTTAGCATTCACTCTTTGCCAAATCACCAGTTTTCTGCTGCTACTCTCACCTGCGATCTGGCTTCGTGATGGTCCTTCAGCTTTCGGTCTGCTGTTTCTTCTGCTCCCTTGAGCCGCTGGTAGGTTTCGGTGCGGCCATCAAGAGTGTTGGCAGCATGGATGATCTTCTGCAGCTTCGTCAATCTGCCCCTCTCTACTCTGGAGGCACGCCTCCTCCTCACCTGGGCTTCTCCTTAGTATGTTGCTCTCTCCGCTGCAAGTACGCTGTAGTTCTGTTTACTTTCACCCTTCAGGGTGACTCCTGCAGGCGGGCTTCTTTCTGTGGCTGCACCTGGACCTCAGATAGCTTCAGCTTCTCTGGCACGCCCATTCACGGCTTCTTGGCCTTCTCCCTCTGCTTCACCTGTGTTTCCTTTGTTCTTTTGTTTTTCTTCATTCTCTTCTTTTCCGTCATTCCACAGCTGTTTCTTATCTTCGGTTTTAAATATACCGCTCCGGTGCTTTGACTGACAACCACTAGACTGCACCTTTGAATGCTCGCCATTCTGAGTGCGCAGTGCCGCTGAGCTCCTCTTCTTCGACCCAGTACTTTTAGCATTCTGGAAACTGAAGTCCTTAGAAGAATGTGTAACATTAAGTTGTTCTGTTTCAAAATATGCCATTGTCAATTCAGAAACTATAAAGGCATTGCGAGATAAGGAAATCCCCACTGTCCCCCGGCATGAGTCCCCTCCCCTGTAATCCTCTCAACGAGACCACCCCGACGTTTAGGATCAGGAAGCCACTGTGTCCCCAGGCCTTAATGGGAGGAGATTTTAGGCTAGGGTTTGGTGAACCACTATATTGAAAGTAAACTGATGTATGTCTGTAGTATCAGGAGTTACAACCAAGATAGAAAGTACTAGGACGAGGAAGAGCATGGAAAACATGAGCATTACTGACTGTCCTGGTACTGAGACGAGGTGGCTCACAGGAGGCATGAGGAATACCAAGGAGCAACTGACAACAGGTGTTGATGTTCTGCTAGGGCAGAGTAAGCACCATGAAATGGAAAGTGAAACGAAGAAGGACTCTGCGTCTTTTTCCCCCTGCTTCGGTTAACATGGGAGTTTCGATGTCCGCACTGGACCCAAAGAGCTGACTCTGTAGGGGACGCCCATGAGGTACTGATGGAGTCCGTGACGGGTCCTGCATTGGCAGGACCAAGCCCACTGTGAAGCAGGCAAGGCAGTGTCATGGTCTCAAAGAGGAGTTGACCGTGCAGTCCCTGAAAGGTGGCGAGACTGCACAAAGCCGCAACACGCGGAGCCGCTGCAGAAGCAGTGATGAAGCAGACGGCTGCGGGAAGTAGATTGATGCTAGACGCTTGAGAGACCAGTGCCGTGCCAGCAAGTCCCAGAAGGTAACTGGAAGCATGGGCGGACCGGTAGAGGCGTTGGGGGGAGTAAAGAGGTTGCAGCTTCATGCCAGGCCAAGCGTAAGTCCTATCAGAGGGCCATCAAGTGTCTGGGACCACAACAGAAGGAAAGAGTGCATCTGAGGAAACCTTCCTCCTGCCACTGGCTGGGATAAGCCCACTGACCACCGGAAAAGGGCCTGGGATCCCGATCTAGTGCCAAGGTAAAATCCAAGTAGGAAAATGACTCTCAAAGACCAGGAGTAGGGAGTCATTCTCCTGGTGAGAAAACCAAATCCTTTCAAGTACACTGAAGTGGCGCCAGGGATAAGGAGTCATATTACCTGTAGGTAATAAGGCACTGTAAGAAAATGTATATTGAGTCAGCCCTCTGGTACAGAAGGTCAAAGGGGTCAATGCCTTACTTGTTTGTATAAAGTAAGAATAGATGCATCTTTAATTATATTATGATGGCAGCAATATTGATAATCTTGAATACAGTGAGGTCTTTCCAAATATAGGGGGTTTGAATACTGAAGCTTTTGCCTCCATTTTTTTTAAGTTGTATGTGGGGGTATTAACATCAAATGGGTGGATTTGACGTGCGTTTATTTACAATGTTTTTTGATATTTCTGTTTATCAATTTTTGATTCATTGCTAGCTCTGGTTATATGACCTAATTGGAGATCCTCAAAGAATGTTTTAATTTACCTAAACAGACATCTATAATACGCTCTAGAACTATTGTAATTCACATATGAGGTCTTGTTGAGTTCAGAGATATAATGGACTCCCCATGTTTTTCACCTTTTGTCAAAATTGGCAAGCGTATTGTGTGTGTTGAGAAAGATTGCAAGCTGTTGTTTAGCTTCCTGGTATTGGCTGTGGTGGCAACATGTGCCTTGTTTCTGAGCTATTAACAACTAAGTTAGATCCATCCAAGTCTTAATCTCAGCACGTATGTTTGTGAGTGTGGCATTATCCTGAAAAGTGATTGTTAGTAAGTTTGAAATAGAGTTGGGTGTCAACACTCTTGATATGGGTTTAAACTTCTACGTAGATAAGAAAAGTATGCAGTGGTTTTAAATACATGTTCAATAATAAAAGGACCACCCCTTTGGGAATCAGCATATCATTTGGTCATTGTCAGTTACAACTATGATAACTGAGGGATACAGGTTCTGCGTTTTCACATAGAGTGACGAAAACCATTGTAGAGCTTTCTTTTGATGCCCTGCCCGCTGTGACCATTCTCCAGAATACCCTGATTTCGCAGACCATTGAATGCAGCTGACAAAAGTATTCTTGGCTAGTTATATTTTTTAATTCTTATACCATAGGAGATTGTTTCTGATGTCAGTCATTGCCAGTTCAGGGTCGTTTCTTGTGCAAAACCTGATACTGTATATAGCCCAGGCAGGAGTACATGGTGCAGTTGAATTGTAACTACACAGTGCACTATTTTGGGTAAAACATTACCTTTTATTATAGGATGATAGCTTGGTTCATCCAGATCCAGCAAAGCTTTCTCCAACTAAGAAGTAATCCAGAAAGTTTTATTGGATCTGGAACCAGGCCCTGGGATAGGCAGCTGTTAATGAAAGAAGGTATCGTTTTAGGTCATCAAGAGTTTTAACAAAGTGCGAGTGAGGCATGGATTTCTGGGGCTTAATGTGGTGCTACATTATGTTATAATGACCCTCAATTTACCTGTTTTAGTTTATTTCAATTGAAATATTGATGAGAATAGACTTCCAATATAATGTAATGTTTGGAGTTTAGATCCCCTTGTGCACCTTGTTTCTGCGTGTTTGTGCTCAAAGTGCTGTTTTTTAATTTAAGTATTTGATATAGGGAGATCCCCAGTTCAAACGGGCAGCAGACTATGAAAAAGAGAACTTTAATTGTCAACAGGAGCATCTCGAATATCAGGGGCTGTCGTAGAGAAATACGTTGTTTGAGATCAGAACAGGTACAAAACCAGAATGCATACAAGCCAACGTTCCGTACTGGAAATTGTAGTTCCGTCCTGGTGTTTTCTTTGAATTCTGGATCTTGACGTCCTGGATTTCCCCATTATAACTTCATAACTACAAGTCCCAGAAAGCAAAGAAAAACCTGGACTGGACTACTATCTCCCAAATGGAATGGGACATGTTGGCATATGTGCAGAATATGATGGGCAAGGTTGAGACATATAACTGGGGCAATACTAAATGGCCAACCATGCTTTGTGTTTTCATATTTCTGATGTGAGGAACAGAATGTGACAATATTTTGGGGCATTGGTTGAAGCTGGGATTAGTACACAAATGCCAAGGTAAGAAATGTGGCTGGTGCTTTTCTCTACCCGACTTTTAAAACCATAATACAAAGCCAAAAGCAGTGATCCAGCCGCCATCGCCTAATAGTTTGCCTTGAAAGTTTTCCCCATACCTGCTTGCCTTCACTTTTATCTTGTCTCCATGTTCCTTTTGATTTCTCCAGTGCTGGCTCGGTGTCTCGCCTCGTGTTTTTGTCTCCCTGTCTCCCATCTTCCCTTTTTTGTGCGAATTACATTGTGTCAGAAAACCCGCAGGTTTGAAATTACCCCGGATTTCAGACAAGCCATTGATTTTATCTTGACACCTATTAGAAGCAAATCAAATCACTTTTTTTTTATTACCAATTCGTGGAGATGGGAGAAGTGACAGCTTTGATAAAGCGGGCAGATGAGAGCTGCTGAGCGCTGCTGCCGTGCTGTGTTTAGCGCGGGCCTGTCACCCAGCTCTGGTTTAATTGGGTTGTATTCGTCAGAGAGGGATGAAAGCGTTGGGTTGGGATATCAGATGCTGCAGGTCCCTTAATGTGCAAGGCGAGCGGCTGTTTTTAAGCCCGGCTCTGTAGCGCGATCAGTTTAGCTGCGTTTCTCGTGGTATAATTACTTTGCATGTCTGGACAGGTTCCTTATAATATTGGGAAATGCCTGGGAGGAGCGTATGAATAGGGGTTGGTCTGTTGGCCTCTTCCAGGTATTGAGAAGATGGCAGAATTCCCTCTACCTCGTAGATAAATCCTTAGTTCGCATTTTATTTACCTTAATAAATCTCATGCATAATACAGTAGAACATTTCAGCTGAATTAGAATAAATTAGGTTTCCCTTTTAACAAAATGGAGTTAATTTATGGGCGTTACATTAAACAAACATGCTGATTTAAGTAAATGCTGTTTACCCGCCGGATTCACTTTGGTGAAAGCTTTCCTTTTCTTGATCACTGTAAATTATTTCTGGGTGAGTAACCTTTCTTCTGGGAATAAACTCGCCTGTGTCAGACAAGGTTCAAATAGTGATATCAGCTGGTTTGAAGGCTGATTCCACTTTTGGCGACTGTATTCGACTCTAAGATTTAGTTCCATTGTATCTCTCTGAGGCCGGCCATAAAGTATTTGATGTAGTGCTAGGTTGTGAAATCATAACTTACATCTGCTTACTGTTGCAGTAGCTGCTCTTTATTACACTCAGATTTCCCTGTAACTCCACCAAACCTCATTGGTGGCTTTCTGCTGTTGAAAGATATATATATATTTATATATATATATATATTTTACATTTTATTTACATTTTAAAAAAAAGAAATACATCATTCCAAAACAACATATATGAAAAATAATATAAATTTGAAGGATATATTTTGATTAATAAGTTAATGTTTGGGTTATTCATTCGGTGGACACCCCAATTTCAAGCCCCACGCTCATGCTCCCTCATATTCAGCCTCGCCCCACAATTCTGGACAAGAAACAGGTGGTTTGCCCCAAACTCAAATTTATTTGAATGGAGAAATTAAAGGTGAAATCGAAGCAAAGGTGGTCTCCAGCTTTATGCAGGGGGAGTCGCCACAATGCTACACAGTCGCATACAGATGGTCTACAAAATCGAAAATTACCTGCATGTCTGAATCTGTTTCTCATGCATATGCATCAGTTTACATAATCAAATTCTATAGATATATATCTTACATTCTGAATCACTCTAGTCACTTGTCTGTCAGTATAGCAAAATCCTTGTCTTCCAATTAAGACATTCCCAAATTGCACATGACGTTACATTTGCAAATGATGCAAACACTTTGCTTTCCCTGATGACACATGTACATGCTAGAATCAACGAACTGTTTCTGTTCTGTTGCTTCCCTTTTATATATGGTGCTTTGGGCTGTTAATGTGTGCAGTTTACAGTATGCTTCTAATTTTCCGATTCAAAATGCTACTGGTTTTTGCTTAGGGAAGTAATGTTTTCGATGCAGAATGCACTGACTTTTTTGATTCACCCACCCAAAATGGTTTTCGATTGTATTGAACACATATAAATACACCTCCCCTTTTAAATCACACATGAATCTCACCATGCAGTTTCAGAATGGGGGGGTTGCATGGGATTTGCATTCAGACTATTTTATGGGAATATAAATGGATCCTTTGAACTTGTTCGAATCTGCCATTCCTTATTAAATAGCTGTGCCCTTTACAAAATACATGTTATCAAACACATCAGGCCACGGTATAGGGCCCTTCAGCGTTGGTCTAATGTTGGCTATATCTTTGATAGCGCTTAGGGTGCAAGTTAATGAATGGATGTCTTTTAAAGAGCAGTGTCCCAAATTCACGGAAGTGCTATCTATATCATTACGCACACAACTGATAAAGGTATTTTAAGTTGACATCTCACTCAATTTTACATTTAGTGAGATGGCACTATTTTCAGTTTAAATCAAATTATTTTTATAATCCTTTCCAAAACCAGCCCCTTTTCGGGACTTAGCAGGAAAATGGTTATAGAGCGCATATATCACTTCTTTTGGGGAAATCTCATTTGGCTAGTCTTCAGAGGCATGAAGCCAGAGAACCTCATGTGTGTTCCCAGGGGAGCCTTCGTCATTATCAGGTTCCCTTCTGCGGATCCCCTTTGTGGACAGGTGTCATCCCCTGGAACCAGAATCTTCCCTTCTGCAGTCCTCAAATCCGTCTCTCTCTTTAACCTATCCAATAGGAAAAGGCAATGTTCTTTCCTGCAGCTCTTCCCAGTGTCAGAATCCCTCTCTGTTGTACTCCCACTGTTTTAAAGTCCATAAGTCCCACCTTATTTCCTAATTGTCACAGTATATGACAGGCCACATGTTTTCCACTGGCCTACCTCATAGTTGGATACTCCTAATGAATATACAAACCCCATTCTTCATTGGATAATTACAAGTTCTAGAATTTTGATCAAAACATTGTGGGGCGAAAACCACTCCCAATTACTTTTGAAAGCAATTTTGTTTTTCTTCCCTAATTTTTTAATTTTTTTATTTCTTGATTTAACTGTGTTTTACCAGTTTTTACAAGGATGAATTTATGGTGCTTTGCTTCACTCTGTTTAGTTCGAGATTATCAATCCCTTTGTCTATCGAATTGTTCCATCAATGATTTGTTTTATTTCAAACAGATTTTTTGCATCCCTTGGGCCCCTTCATTGTTTGTGTTCCAGATGTAGGCTCTTAATGACATTTCCGACTGAAATTACAGGTTTTCAGTTTGCCCCGTTCATTAGTATTGTCCACCAATAAACCTCATCCATACTGCAATGTTCTGAGAACAGATGGCCTAGATGTACTTTTCGATTCTGTGGTAGACTCTTGCATTCAAGGAGTAGGTGTCTCAAGGTTTTCGGCACGTTCGTCTGGTCACATAATCGACATCCATTTGATCTGGTTTTATCTCGAACAGCGAGAATTTAATTAGTTTATAGGATGTTCAGTCGGGCTCTCATGAATGTCAATCTTAAATTCTTGTTCAGAAATTTGAGTAGATAGCTTACTGGTTCATTGAGTTTTTGAATGTTGGCTGGCATATGCCTTTTGGATTTATGTCTTGTTGCGGAGTCCTGAGTTTTACACCAGTCTTGTTCTTTTAATTTCTTAGCTGTTTTCATTAGGTTACTGACTAGTTCCTCCTGCGAACTTCCAATTTCTTTCAGGCATGCCAGGTTTTTAGTTGACCATTTAGTTAATTTTGTTTGCCCCTTTGGACATTTCTTAGTTGCTGATCCCGTAAACTCGATCTTTTGAACTGTATATCTTCCTGAAGAGCATTAAGGTGTTAAGCTCTACCATTGCTTCCAAAGATGTTAAGCCCATTTCCCTTCTGGTTATCACTACTGGTGTTGACGCAGGCAGTCGTAGCACTGCCCCCCAAAAAGAACTTCAAGTTTTCCCCAAATGTTGGAGGGAATACCAGGCATTGCCTCGGCACCATAAACAATAGCTGGGACTACTTTAGCTCAGGAGAAGTTCAGGGCTGCTTGGATAGAAAAGCAACTGAATTTCATATCTAGCTTTTTCGTTTGATTCGTTAGGTTTTTGATTTTCATACGCATATGTTCTTGCATTGGTAATTCCAGGTTGTTTTTGCTGAAAATGACACCCAGATAACGAAATGATTGAACTTTTTCATGTGGTGTTCCTTTGATGTGCCAAACTTTCGAATCCTTTTTTTTAGCTGATTTTTCAAGAGTCATCACTTTCGTTTTATTGATGTTGATTTCAAGGTCATTCGTTTGTAGGTATGTGATGAGGTTGTCCAGTTTTCTTTGTAGACCCACCGCCGTTTGGTCTACGTGAATAATGTCATCAGCGTAGAGTAGTCTACTTACTTTCCCTTTACCCGATGGCGGGAAGACTATAATATATTTTTCAGAATCTTGAAGATCACCCGTGTAGGCCTTGTAAAGCGCTGGTGCCAGTGGGCAACCTTGTTTAACTCCTTGGTACGTGTTGATGTTCTTTGAGAGTAGGCCTGCTCCACTTAGCCGTATTCTCATTGAAGTTTCCGAATACAGTTCTTTGATTGGAGCTAGAATGGTTTCTGGCCACTTCCATTTAAATTTAGTTCACAGTCTTTCCCTGTTGACCTTGTCGAAAGCTTTGGAAAGGTCTATGAAAGCAAGCACTAAGCTAGGTGCACCTTCCGCGACTTTGGCCTTAAGTATGCTAAGAAGCATAATGTTCACTGTCGTTCCAATGTTCTTGGTTCTTCCCTAATGTAGTACAGTAATATGGAAACTCCATGAAACAGATGATTAAGCTCTGTATTTGCAGATGTACATGTGGATATGCAATACAACTGTTATGCATATTGCTGTATACAATTATGACCTTTTCTCATTGTATTTATTGTTAAAAATTAGAGAAGTTGGATTTGGTATCAAAACGACGAGGAGTCTTGGATGTTTACAACACACTTTGTATCGTTTACCTATATATGGTAGTTCCAGAAGTATGACTAATATTCACTTTCTACTTGTAAAGTCAATGGTAAATGATACCTTGTTGATTAATGTAAGTCAGTTGTTAAGGCTCTTTGTGTTCTCCTTAAATGACACTATACACATGTTGATTTGTACAAGATCAGGGCCAATAGGTTCCCAATTAATACACAAATGTGCCTTTGTGGCTGGCCATAAAATAGCAGAGGTTCAAACCATCTCCTAATTGCAGATCTCAATCTTGTGTGAAGCCCATACATTTTGCATTCTTGGAATTATGAGGGGTTTTGTCGCATCCTTCCCTGGAAGACTTCCAAAGGTGAGAGGGATTTTGCTCAGAGTTGAAATGTAGGTTATCTTAAGATCAGCACAATGTCGACTGAATTAAATACAGTGTTATCCAAACCAACAGAACTATTTCTTCTTTCTTTCCTTCCTTCATTTATAATTGTATCATTTTGGCCTTCAACATTATTTCACATGGTTTAAATGAAATACATTATACGATACAATCCACTTACCAATTAGTCGAGCTCCACTTGAAAGCCAATAAAAAGTTAGTATAGAAAATTACAGGTGAAGACACTGGCGGGTGTCTTTAAACTAGATCTTTCAGTGTTACTACCAAGTTTCTCTTTACAATCTTGGCCGTGCTTTTCGGGTAATGGAAGATGGGTTATTTGGCTTCCTAGAGTTTTCACATACCAGTTCCATACAGATTCACAATTCATGGCAAAACCCATGCCATATGTTGGGTGCTGTGCCTCAGGTTTGCAGATGACTACCTGCATCCTGCATGTGCACCTTTGCCAGAGTAGCGAGTAAGAGGCTGACATTTTAATTTCTGTTTTTAGTAACATTTGGTTATAACAATACATTAAAGCATGGCAATAATACTCATCAAATCCTCTTGGAGCACAAATAAAGACACGATTGTTTGTTATCACAGTCCACCCTGTCCAACCTTCTCCCATGTATTACCTGAGAAATCCCAAATGACCTGTTCCCATTCCTTCACCTTTCCAGGTCCCCCAGTCTCTATATTACATCATTCAAGAGGCCGACATCATGAATAAAATGTTGCATTTATCTGCCGGCCATCTCACTTAAACTTGACATAATCTCCTTTGATCTTTGACTCTCCAAGCAATGAGCCATCTCCCTCATGCTTAAAAGAAGCAGCACAGTTTACATTAATTTTTTCTGCATCAATTTGCCTTAGGAACACAGTCTTGGATTCTATTTACTGCTACAGTGTATGTATTGATTGACATATGCCAGGTGGTGAAGAGGTAAGACTGGGACAGGATAGCATGAACCATATTTAGCATTGGAAGCCTGAGTCCAGTATTTACATATTTACACATTATATAGAGTAGTCTGAGGGCAGAATGCATGAGAGGTGGTTTGGGCAGTTAGTTTGGATGGAAGGTTGGGGGACTCTTTCCATTTCTAGAATGTGGAGTTTGATCCTTCTTTTAATGAGTTACACCAAACAGTTCCCTTTGGCCAGGGGAGAACATTTCAGTGGAGTGGGTCAAGTATGGGACAGGAACGAAAGCATGGAGGTGGCACATGAAGGCAAAGGATAGTGGGTTCAATGTGTTAAAATCGCGGCAGAAATGGCCGTGGTTAACAAAATATTGCAGCAAAAAGGCTGTGGTTTTGCTACCGTGATCCATGTAAAGGATGTGGGGGACACCCCCGCAGCCCCCAGATCCCTTAAATGGTATAATGGGGTACACCTTTACCCAGTCAAACCGCAGCATTTTTGCTGCCATTTTTTTACAGGCAAAATTTTTGATGCTGTTTTATCACTGCATACCGGGTAGTGATAGGTTGTGAAGAGTCGAGGAGCAAAGAGTTTGCCAAAGAAAGTGCAGTGAAATGCATTCAGTGAAGTTTGCTGGTTGATCGCAAATCTTAGGTTATGAAGAACTTGCACTTGATGGTATCAGATGTGTTACTAAATCTTCCTCTACTGAAGTGACCATTTTCAGGAATGTTTGATCATGTACACACTCAGTTAATCCTAGTAAACTAGAAATTGATGAAATCGCTTAGTGATGTTTCTTAGTTGATTTGAAATGTGGGCACTGCCAGTCAACTTAGTAATCACCTTGTGAATTAATACCAATTTTGTACAAGAATACACCTGTCAATCAATCCAGTATAGTCCAAGTGTGAATGTGTACAAAAGTGTAGATTTTCTTAAATGCACCAATGCAGTCTTCTTCAGACCACTTGTTCTAAACCAGCATCCCAATGGTGTACCACACACTTGCTTATCCACAGAACAATTATCCCTAAATCTCTGCCGGATCTCTGGCAACTAAAGTACTTTGTTATCCAAGTAGGGTTTTCCATCACTGAATGACTTAATATTGGGGAGTGCAACAAAGTTCCCCAGCCTTGCTCTTGGGTTTGAAAGTCGGGCGGTTCAGATACCACTACTTGCAATGTGAGACCTGTGGGTGGGCAGAATGCCCTCACCAACCCTCTGTGCCCCAGGCATTTGTCACAATGGTACACGAATAACCCAGTACCCCTTTGATCAGAGCCCAAAGAGAATTTTCCTCACCCACACAGAAACTTTTGCACCGTTACTGTCAGTCTGTCCATTGAAGGCATTAGGCGATCTCCACCTCATGTGAGATATTGAGGGCTGAAGAATGTTGAACATCAAAGGCCTTCTTTCAGGCCCATTTGGGGAGGGGTTAACTTGTTTAAGTATTACAGACAATATGTATCTATACCATTAGATAGACCTGCTGCAGGTTAACCAACTTGCTCCTTGCATTGCAAATGCAGCCGCAAAGAAACATGCACTGAAAAACTCAGTTATTTAATTGTGGAACATTCCCATGCATTTTCAAGTAGACTGCTGATCTCAATCAAATCTCGGACCTCGTATGCATGGGACAAAGCACCAGAAAGCCTGTGCACCTGACCAAGAAAACCAATCCAAGTTTAATTAGAACTATTACCCACAGTAGAATACAGTGTAACAAAGCCCCCACCTAGTACTAGAGGCAGCTGAGCAGGAGACCCATAGGGGCAGGTTCAGTTTACAAATCATCACTGATGCAAATAGGGCGCTCTAATCATTGGGGGGGAAAAGTGAGTTGAGCAGGAGCCTCGTCATTAGTTACTCAGTGTTTAAGATATGGTCACAACAATGTGCGGAAAGGTTGGAAGGGGAGATGGGGAAAATAATTTGTGCAGTATCTCAATTTGATAAATGAGAGATATGTATTTAGATATAGACAAGAGAGTTAGGTCGAAAATAAGATAGTTATTTATTGTGTTTTAATTTGCTTCTATTTTTTCTTTTTGTTTTCATTTATGCTACATGTATATTTTTGCCTGGATTTGAAAAAGGCAATGGCAAATCTGCCGAAACACGTGTCGTCCACAAAGGCTACAACTGTGAAAATTTTCAATTAAAAGGAATACTAAAACTACCTCAAGATGTTTTCATCTGCTTATTTACGGCGCACCGACAACTGTAAGCTCACCCAATCAATACTACTTTGAACAAACAGAGTTGAAGCTCTCCGTGTCTCCATAGCAGCTTACCCCGATGCGACGTCGGATCTAAATATCCATTCATTACAACTAAAAAAACATCAGAAATATAACAACACAACTTGTATCAGGTCACGAGGTACTAGTTCTCAACCAAAAAAGTGTCAACCAAAAAAGTCCCTCACCAGCTACTTGTTGTTCTTCACACACAGGTCTATTCCTCTGGTCCGTATGTTGATTGTTATAATGTATTTCAGCTAGATAATTCTGCCTTCTCTCCAGCCACCCTCGATGCTCACGCTACAGTGTGTCTTGTAAGCCGCGTCTCACCAGTTAGGTTACATGCGCCACGGCTGCTCCTGAGTCTGTGATGCACTCCTTATCCCCACAGCCGTTCTATTGCGTGGAGCCTTTGTTCTACTCTTGAGTGGGCGCCATCTTCAAAATCCGTCCTCGAGGTCTGCCAGACTTCACGATTGCAATCGAATCCCCACTGGCTTCTGATGGTGTCTCGTAACTCGAGTGGTTATGTTCATATCCTGGGCAGTTCGTTCTCTTCTCGCTCGGCTGCCTGTTATGCCTCCGAGCCCATCAGAGCTCTGGTCTGCTTGGTACGCTTCACACAAGGGTCCGTTCCTACGGAGCGGGTGTTGGCTGTTATAATGTATCTTGGTTAGATACTGTCCGCCGTCTCTCCGGCATCCTTCGCCGCTCATGTTAGTGTATCTTCTAAGCGGCTTCTCCCTGGTCACTTCATATGCGCCACGGCTGCTCTTGGGTCTGTGATGCGCTCCTTATCCCCGCGTCAGTTTTATTGCTTTGTTCTGCTCTTGAGTGGGCACCATCTTCCCAATTCGTCCTCTGGGTCCGCCACACTTCCCGACTGCAATATTTCTTTCAGCCGGCGTTATTCTCCTTCAGCTATGTGTCTCTGCATGCTCCTCAAATTCTTGTTGAAGTGGCTTCAGATTTACTTGCTTCAGCCCGCATTTTTGTGCCAATTTTCAGTCAGATCGTTGTCGGATCTCGGAAGCTCATGTGATCCGCGTTTTAGCTCTTAGCCATGCCCCCCACCCCCGACCGTGAGAGTTGAAGATTAATCTGAAAAGAAAATCAACAGAATAGGATGGAATGAGGAGACTAGTTTGGTCCAAGACATGTAGATGGTGGGAGAAGGTACGAGCACCAGGCAGTAAGGCAAGAGAAGGTGTAGTCAGGGTGACGGAGGGGAGAGTGTACCAGACAAGCCCTGGGCATAAGCTGAAACTACTTCTCGGCAGGCTGGGCAACTGAGTTTTGCACTGCATTTCTTAAAACTAGGAATTGATAAATGAATATAAATGCACAAAAATAGTCTTGTAACCAGTATATGCCAAAGGTAGTAAAAGGGGACATAACTTGTCTCTAGTACTCAAGGTAAAGCATGATTGCTTTGGATGCATTTGACTGGCACCTATTCCATAAGTTCTGTACCGCAGTATCCTCTTTTGATGGCTCTAAAGTGTTGAGGTGGAAATATAGGCACTATTTGTGGGTTTCAGGTTCTGTCCAACAGAACACTGTTACTTCAGTGTGTATCTTCCAACGGTTTGAAGGCTCAACTTAGGATGAGAAGTTTGATGTGGTCTTTGAGTCGGGAGGCTTGATGCGCTCTATTTCCTGCTCATTCATGGAATGCTGAGGGCTTGGACCAGATGTGTCAGGTTTGGCAAGATGAACTGAGGGTGCTCAATCAAAGTCTTCTTTAGCTCTGCTAAGCAACAGCACTTAACAAACTTCTTGTAGAACACCCCAGCGTTACAATTTAACTGTGGTTATACTGGGAACATGCCTTACTCTTCTCCCAGTCAACCCATAGTCATTTACAGATTGATTATAGACACCTTTATTATTGGTTTAGTGGCAGAAGTTCCAAGCTGGTCAGGTGTCCCCCCACAAGAAACCTCTAGACCCCTCCTCAATCTTCTGGTCTTTTCTACCTTCTCTAGGTCTGACTTTGATCCCTGCTTTACTTTCCTCCTCAACTTCTCACAATAATTTGGCCCAATTCAACACCTTTCCCACCAGGTATTTAAGAAAATGTTAAAAACATGGCTTTTCAACCAACATGAATGAACCACATGTTCCTTGCCTAGCAACGTATGATGCACTAGTGCAACCGTACTCTGGGCAGACTTGGGCCATTTCTCTTGCATAGTAACTATGTCTGAATTGTAACCAGAAACGTAAGCTTTTCTTTCAACATTTATACTGTGTGCTGTATTGATTCTGTATTGTAACCTGCTTTGTAACCTGTATTGTAGACTTAGACCATCTCTATTGCATAGACACTATTTTTGATTAAACCACAACCAGAAACTCAAGCTTTCTTTCAACATTTCATTTGGCATCTATACTCGTGTTGTATTGATTCTGCATTGTAACCAGATAGGTAAGCATTCTGTAACCTATGCCCTGATACCTCAGGGTCTGGGCGTATAACAAATAATAAAAATAAATAAATGTCTTAGCTTCTCCTTCCAGGCCTTTCCTCCTGCATCTTCGTCTTCTGAGGTCTCAGGTTGTTTGTCTATTGGGCTTATCTGATTCTTCCCTCTATTCTCCTGAGTTTTCTGTTGGATCAACCTACTCCTTCTCAGACTTACTTTCCTCACAAATCTGCCATCTTCCTCTTATTCTTCCTCCCTTCTTCTCGGGTCTCCTTACTTTTTTCCCCAACTCTTCCACTTTTCCATCTCCTTAGCTCGGTAGCCCCCTCTCCAGCCCCTTCCGTTTTTCCCCCATTCCTTTCTATTCTATCTGCCTCCTCTTTCTACTTCCCTATCTCTGCATTCCTCACCTCCCTCACCCTTCCAACTCGCTATTGCCTTCTGCCTTCCAGCACCCACACCTGGCATAATCCAGAGATCGTTTAAATAAAACCGCAGACCATCTCTGGGCACTATGAATGCTGAACTGCTGTCCACCTTGGTGGTCCGTTTATTTCAAAGAGCAGTGTTTGAATTGTCATACTCATATTGTCCTGCTGTTGCTTATTGCTTCCCACAAACAAGTGTTGCTCCACGGAAAAAGTGCACAGGTGGGGGGGTTCTCCATCTTGAATTCCAGATCACTCTTGCATGGCTTGCCATGTCCCTCTGTGAAATAGAAGCCTATGATCCTGAACTGTAGGAAGGAATGATGGGGCTATAAAAGCTGGCATAACCATCTTGAATTTTTGTAGAGGTAACGAGAGGTTGAGGGTGGAAAAGGTCCAGCACAACTCTCAGGCCCATCTGGTTCTTTTTCTGAATGGCGAAAATCCTGGAGTAAAAGCCCAAGCCTCACTCGGAGGGTGGGACTCCTTCCACGGCCTGGCTCTCTACGAGCGACTGGATCCCCACCAAAAGAGTTGCTGTCCCAACTTGAGGGAGTGGAGGGGAGGTGGGAGGAGAGGCTGGGATGGGTAGGCAGTGCCCCGTGGATACTACTGAGAGGATACAGGGGTCCGCGAAATTCTTCCTGTGGAAGTCGACATGCGCTGGGGAGGAGCGTGACGCCCGGGGAAAGAGTACCTGTAATGATAAAAGATTAAAAAAAGACAGAAGAACAACTATCCACACGTGGAATTACATGGTCGAAGCCAAACCCAGGAGCGTTGGTGAATTCGGCCCGTTCCTGTCGATGCGGAAAAGGGGACTGAGGTGTAGCGCCAGAGGGCAGAGTCAGGGCAGTGCATGCTCCCAAAGCTGCACCCCCGCGTGCCTCTAAATTTAAAGGGGAAGAAGGTTTATTCTGGTGAAAAAGGTTCCATCTCCCGTCCCTTTGAACGGACACCCATGCAGTATGGAGGAAAGGGGACTAAGGACTAAGAGTACGTTAGTCGCTACGGTGAGTAACTTATAATTTCTGGGGAACCCTCTAGCAGGGAAGTGGGCTACATATGTGTAATATGGACATTGCTTACCAGGAGAGCTTACTTGGAGGTTATCCTGGCTTTCCGTTTTCCCTAGATGATACTCTCTCATGGCCAACTGTTGGCCTCGCACAGTCTGGGCTCGATCTCCTTGAACTTGTTTCAGGTCTTCGTCATCTTGGGTCACCTCTACCTTGGGGTTCTTCATGGTTCAGCAGAAAGGTATTCAGTGTAAGGCAGTTGATGGGACTGGGGGATCTTTGTTACCTCTTCTGGGTGGTGGTACTTGGCCTCAGAGGCCTCCTTTTTGTTCTTCAGGGGTATTAAGGGAAGGGTCTCTTTCCTCTGAGCAGCTGTCTTCACCCCTATATCAGGAGACGGAGTCCTCGACAACTCCAACAGCTATCAACAGAGTGCTTTTCCTTGAGGACCTGGAAGTCGTTCAGGAATGCATGCTTAAGCAAACAAGTGGTGCTGCATAATCATATTGTCCAGTCTCGTCACTGATTCCTTCAACATGTCATGCTGTCCTATGGTGTTAAATGCATGTACATTTACCAGAATATTCCTAGCAAGAAACTTATTTCTCAGTTTTGTTCATGGACAAATCAGAACCTCTTTGCTAGTACTGTGATTGCTGCACATTTGTGAAACATTTTAATGTGCACCTCCCATTTGCTGAACTCGGATCTGATCACAAGTGTGTACTTACTTGAATGTTTTGATTCCATGCTCCTTTATTTTCTTCTTGAGTTCTGATGTCCTCTTCATTCGCTTCAACTACTACAACCAGTTATTACGCTTGTGAAACAGTGACTAATAGTTAAATTCACTTTAGGCAAACATACTCAATCTTGCCTTGTACACACACCACACACTGAGGACGCGGCCATAGCAGTCCCATTTAAAATACTAGAAAATGCATATAATGCTACTAGTTTGGGAAATTGCGTCCTTAAGTGTTTTTATTGTTCAACACTGACCACCTTAATGGATATTCGGGGGACCCAAAGTAGCATACACAAATCTGGTCTGAGTACTGATGGTGGACCATCCCCCTACAAATACTGTATGGGAAGCCCCCTGGGGAAAGCATTACCACAGGCATGACAGCAGACAATTGAGATAAGAGAAGTGACCACGGTCATTGGCTGGTGAGGAAAAGTTACACTGGAGTCACCACTGTGGACAACCCAGAGATACCAGAAATCTGGAAACCAGCCACACTGGTTCGCCAGAGGGATTAAAAAGAAGTAAAGGACACTATCAAACAGAGAGAGTTCTCACCCTTCCGATACCTAGCAGACAAATATAACTTGATGAACAAAGATTACACATACATACGTCTGAGACATGCAATTCTGACATCCTCTATTGTGTAAGGTATAGAGACAATTGGGACATCCCAGTACACTCCCCACTAGGGATACTGGTGTGTAGAAACATTTTATGCAAGGCAATTTCCATACTCTACCATGTTATAAATAATGTTTCCTCACTGGTCAGGATGAAAAGTAAGTGGGAGACAAACCTGGGGACGCTGGAGGAGGAACAATGGATAGCTCAGCTGGCAACGACAGAAGCAAACATATCCAGTACGCTACGCTTGGGTCAGTGAAAGATACTACATAGAATTGGCCGTTGTTGTTGGCTTTAAAATGCGGAAATAGCACATACTGCCCTCCCTCCCTTCCCTGCGGTCACGGAGTGGTCTTTCTAAAATGATTATTTTTCCTGTCAGCGGTGGGGAGGGAGATCTTTTTTTCCCGAAGGCCATGGGGAGAGCCATGGATTCACAGTATCTTGGCTGCAAGACGGCAATAGGGACCTTCCTACTATTTGAGGCTGCCCGAAGATAAAATCTTGCTGGACAAAAGTTGTAGCTACTATGTCAAGGGCAATTGGCTGGCCAATCCAAAGGTGCCCGAAATTGAAGCTATTACACATCAGGGTGATTTTGATATTACAACATGTAAAAAGAAACTGCTCTGAACAGCCTTTATGCTGATGGAAAACAGACATGGCAGCAAAGTGTGTGTTTGGGGGAAGGGGTTAGGGTGGAGACACCCCAGGCATTCCAATGTGGAGGGAAGTAATAAAGCAATGTTGTGCACTGAAAAAGAGGGTATGCAGGTCAAGAGGGCACCACAAAACACCTAAAGAAATGGGGGGAGGACGATGGCTGGGATTAGATTGAGACAACTCGCAGAGATTGCACCAGACTGATGGAGATGCCACGGTGAATCGTGATGAAATTGATGAAGGGCAAGAGAGGTGGGCAGAAAAGTTATGGGTTCTATATTCCTCAGTGTACACTATGTGATGTATGTAAGTGTATATGTATTAAATGGAAAACAAAAAATGTATATGTATAAAGAAACACCACCTTAATGAACTAACAAATCACGTATCCCCTTGTCACCTTGGATCTGCATTTGTCTGGAATTGGCTACAAATCACTTTTTCGAAAAGCTTATGCCACACCCATATTTTGATTAGACCAATATCCGGAATTGCTTGTCCAGGAGACGTAGGACAAAATTAAATGTATTAAATTCTAGAAGGTTCCCAAGAATCTTGGTTCAATAGCTGGCCATGTCTGCTGTTCGACTGTTATTGTTTTCAGCAACTAAACTCGTGTTTTAGCAAGGTGGAGCAATCTGAACCCGCCCTAGTCTTGCAGAGGTGCTGCCAGATTCTAGAGCCTCTGCATTTACTAAAGGTGTGCAGGGGTGGATTGGGAACAAAAAGAGGCCCAGGAAATAATTTTCAAAGGGGCCCCATATTTCATATTTTGAGCAAGCCCCACCCTTCCCCATAAGAAAACTTGAAAATAATGGCCCATGATGTAGAGGCCCTCCTGGAATTATCGAGAGTTCCCTGTAGGCCGGTCCACCCATTAAGTTGAACCAAAGCAAGTAGACACGCGGGGTCTGCAATGACTAATTAAGCGGCAGCAGTTAAGATAATCAGGCTCGATGTTGGCCTGCTCAGAATTTTGCTCGCAGGTATTCTTAGGTATATTCTTAATTTAGGGAGCACATCTGCTTGTGCTGAGGAGAATCTGAAGTGTACTACTGCATGGTTCATTGTTGTCTCATTGTGCATTGCTTATCATTAGTCACAATATTTTTTTCTGTCAAACTTTGCCTGATAAACATTTTAGCAATGTTGTAAGTCCTTGTAGTTCCTCCACACAAATGCAACCAAGCACTAATGCCGACGTTACCTGTTCATATTAACTGGGAGTGTGTTGCTTAACCGTTATGTCATCTCTTTGCGGTCCGTTTGCTGAATATTATTCATAACAAGAGGTATAGATTTAACGATTGCACCTGTACTGTCATATACTGTAAAACAGTTTGTCTCGGCAGCTTCTGGGACTTTACAAAATGCTGCCAATAAAGACACATGTCCTATTCAGTGCTGCGGCTGCTGCATGCAGTGGCTCTTGTTACCGTGTAGTTGTCCTGTTTTACCCGGCATCGTTTGTCTGCATATGCAATCCTCCTGGAAGTTTCACGTTGAGGATAAAGTTCGTTATTTAATAATTTAATGTTTTCTTTAAACCAAACTCAAGATCTTGCAGAGTCAAATTCAGACTTTTAACTTAGGCGTTTTATTTATTTTTGCACTGCCGTTAAGTGACTCAATGAAATGCCTTGTAAAATATTTGCAACTGAAGCGTTCTCGTGGCCTTTGCTCGACTTCCCCTCATTCTGTTGTCAAAAACAATGTTTGCAAAAAGAAAGACGGTGGTGGACAGTCCTGAAGACTGCAAGGGTCTTCTCAGTACAGTTTACATTTATCACAGGGAGTGTAGTTGCACAAGCTTGTATTTTATGGAAGCTGCAGATCAGATTTTTTGTGTCCAGATTTCAACGTTTATTTTTTTTACACACGGTGTGTCCAGTGTGAGTGGATTGCGCTTTAAGCAAGCACTGGCTGTTTCGGTGCGGCAGGGGGGTAGGTCGCTTTTAGGCGTGCCCTGCTGGCCGTGGAACTGAACGCACCACGCATAAACAGTTTGCTGTGTCCCACAATTCGTGTGCAGGACACAACAACAAGGTAGTTGGTCATGGAGTATTCAGTTACATTATAGCCAGTGCTTTAAGTGGACCGGGGCTAGATGGGACCGAGCCCCGGTACTTTCCAGAAAAGGCTGCCGAGCCGGGGCCCTCCCCCGACTAGCCCGAGCCATGCTGACACCTGAGGCAGCCCCTGTAGCAGCTGCACGGTTACACAATCTGCCTACAGGCATCAGCACCTTGGATTAGAAGTAAAGAAAAGGCGTCACCTTTTCTTTTTTCTAAACCAAAGTGCAGACACCTGCAAGCAGTAGGTGTAACCGTGCAGTGCAGGCTGCCTGATGTCTCTATACTCTGAAACAGGAGGCGGGCTGGACTGCTCAGCCCTCCTTTTGTTTGAGTGAATAGCCATCACCCAGCATGACGCCCTGTTCTCCTCACGCTGGCTGCTGGCTATTTACTCGGAAACAAAAGTAGAGCTGAGCAGTCCAGCCCTCCTCCTGTTTCAGAGTACAGAGCCATCAATAGCAGGCAGCACTTTCTTTCAAGGACCCCGTGGTAACGCATTGCACCATGTGGCTCCTTGAATGAAAAGCTGCCTGCTGGCTTTGAGCTGTGGCACACTGGTGTCACCTTTGGTGCGCCCAGCCCCTTCTTTTGTCTAAAAGGAGGGGCAGGGCGCATCAAAGGTAATAATGCCAGTGCGCCCGAACTATACTTCTTTTAGCAGTCCCCACCCCTTATTCGAGGTGGGCTCTCAATAGCGGGCGTGGCATAAGCACACTTATAGTTAAGCCACACACCCCTACAAGAGCCCGCCTCGATTTCTAATCGCACTTAAAGCACTGATTACAGCTCCATGTACTGAGCGGCCAGTGCTTGCTTAAGTAAACTGTCAGCCAAAGCACTGCATTTTTTGATGCTTCAGGTGACAATATATTTAAACAAACATCAATATCCAGCCATGTAGGTCCCTGCGGCTGCTGGCTACGGCCAACAGGATACGTCTAAATGGGACACGTGCCCAAGGTGCAGCGCAAACGGCCGGTGCCGAAAGGACAGCGCCAAAAACAGAGTACGGTGAAAAAAGATTTTACGCTGCACTACAAGAAGACGTTGCGGAAGGAGCAGGATAGGCTTTCACACAAAGGAAACTGGGCAGGCTCACTAATCCTGAAACGCCTCCAAACATAGGTGGTACTTTGGCCAAGAAGTGTCCTCTCTTGGCACCCTCCCCCTTTGAGGTTCCTTGATGTCAGATAAGAGTCATTTGCTTGCCAGAATTTCTAAATTACATTTCGTTTAAACACAACCTTTTTTAAAAATCTTATGTCCGATGAAAACATGGCAGCATTCTTAAAAATATTGTTTCCTTTTCAAAATTATATATCTTTGAATTGTAATATTTGATGAATTGATATTCATTGAAATTATTTTAGAGCTCGTTATTTGTCCAATGATTTCTTTCTAATGTTACTCTATCGTAGATGATAATTGACTTTTTCTTTCAATACTTCGCAGCAGATCGTATTTTGATAGATTCTTCAGATATTTTTATCCACACAGCACGGAAATCTGCCACCTAGATATATACAAGACATTTCGTAAGTTAATACTTCTCCCAGTTTTTTAGGTGATTGCAAACAAAGAAGCAATGTCCTTGTTCTAACTTAATTGTGCATAGTTCATTCAATCTTTGCTACTACTAAGCCATTGAACATGTGACACGCAATATCCTGTGAAGGAACCTTCATATCAAACTAGCTGTTCTCAATTTGTGCATTTCAGCATCTGGTCTAATGTTACTGCAACATGAAAAGGAAGGGAGTCGCAGCTATATTCCGAATTTGGGTGATTTCTTTGCATCTGAAATGACCGAGGAAGAGATGACCGAATGTTATTTGTTTGAAAATAACATTTGGTTATCCTCCTGCAGCCATTTCGGATAACCCGATCCTACCCACCCCTTACTTTAACTTACCCGTCGGCAGCACACTTCACTGTGTCTCTGTGACGCCTGTTCCCAATTACTTCTGTGATCGGTCGGGAACCGGCGCCGCAGGGTCCTTTTGTATTATTTTTTATTGTTAACTTTATAGGAATGGGTGTAAGTGCACCCCCAAACCCATTGTTCACTATAATGCCTCAGAATGGGGCATTTTGTTTCATTTTTCAGCCATTCCAAATTTTCGTACTACCGAAATTAGGCCAAATCTCCCATTCAGACGTTTATTTTTGGCCTTTTGGGGTAATTCCCTTTATTCCAACTGACAATGAGTTCAGCGATTCCACAGACTGTGTCTCGACCAGGGATACTTCAGCCACTGTAAATGACCAACTTGTTTCAGATTTTTGCAAACAATCCATCATCTGGAGGTGGATTTTGGTGCTATGAGGCCATGGGATTTTGAAGAGGTCAGGGGCACTGATAAGCCTACAAACGGTTCTGAATTTGTTTGGTACTGAGAAATGCATTATTGATGGGCTATTGATTATAAAGCAATCTTGTACAGCACACTTCTGCCACTGGGTGTCGGTGAGATAGAGGAGAAGGAAGATAACATCCTGTGGTGTTTGCAGACTGGGATTACCAGAGTTCTTAGATTCTGGTTGGGTAGTGGTTGAGAATATTGTGTGAGTGTGTCATACAAGGGAGAGGCCACGATAAAGCAATTGAAGTTAGCGTTGTAAGGACCTAATTAGCCACTGATGTGGAGGGTGTGATGGGGCAATGGAGATGAGCAGTGTCAGTGTTCCATTGTTTGTAGCTTTGTATAAGGCTCGATTCTGTGGGTTGTGTAAGGTTTAGAGAGAATATGATGCAAGTTTGTTGGGGTAAGAAAATGGTGAAGTGAGAGAATCCTTTGGTTAAACATTGAATGGTTTTATGTGGGACTATCTGGTTGCTGTTACGATTTAATTTGAAGGGCGAGAAGAGACTGACACATTCTGTGCAGGCCTGTTGTACGTTTGCAAGCGTTTTGGTCTGGTTCCATTTAAAGGAAGTGGGAACCGATCTGATTGATTCGGATCTCCTATTATCCTTCACTGAATTGTAGTGTGCAGGTTTATAGCATGTAAAAACATTACTGGTATCGTACAGGTGTCTGGTCAATAGCCAGGTTTTCAAGGATTCCTTGAACGCCAGGTTGTTTTCCTCTATGCATAATGTCTGGGCATAGAATTACAGAGTTTGGTTGAGAGAAAGTGGAAGGAAAATCCTGCATGCCGTTTTGAATTGAAGCTTGTTGCTGTTAACACCTACATGGTTTGTAGTCTGATGTATCTTGTAGCTGCTATGGTTGTAATGTCAAAATGGAATGTGTCACTGGGGGCAGGGGGGTGTTTTGTTTTCATTGGAATTAATGTTCTAAGGAGTGAATTATATCTAGGGTGTGGATTGCCAGTTGTTTGTCTCTGTTAACTTATCTTTAGTGAGCACTTTCCTTAATACCTTGTGTCTGGTGTACAACGGACAGTAAAGCTACATACACCTGAAGCTTGGATCTGGCGCCCTCTGTAACCTAATGAACCACATTGCTACTTTGGCGAGGCAGTGATCTTCAGTGAGCAGGTGCTCTGGTGTGGGAGGGAGCAGCTAACTTCAAAACTGCTACTCCCGCCCCCAAAGGATCCACCCACACCCACAAGATGCCAGGCAAGAGGGCCAGCGCACTGGAGGTGTAGCTGCCTACCAGCTGCCAGGAGCACATACATGCTGGATGGTGTCAGCCGTCCCACACAGGTCCCAGGAGCTCAAATGTGAGGGGAGAGGCACTCGGGAAGAGATTGGGAGCGACTCACGGGCACAAATGGAGAGCGGTCCTGGTATGAGCAGTGCTAGTAGATCCACAAGTTCTCGGTCCAGGGATGTGATGCAAAAAGGAAGCTCAGCTGCCAGTGACATGGTGCCAGGATGCAGTGTGCTGGCTGAAAGGGAGCGCTGCAGGGCATAGTGGTGGTGTTGGACTCCTGTGGTGGAGGGGTTTATGCAGGTGGAACAGCGCCATAGGAGCCAGCCGCCAGTCATCGGAGCTCTTCATCTGATGCTGGCCTTGCATACAATAGAGATGTCAGCAGTGGGTATGTTGGGTGCGTCTAGCATCACACCCTCCAATGCCAGCAACACAGTGGATGGATACAAGGCACACGAGGAATGGACACAAAGCATATAGGAGTCAAAGGAAGATACGCAATGGCACCTACTACGAAGCGTAGACCACCATCAAAGGAGCGTATTGCCTCCACGCGGCTGAAGGGTTATGAGAGTCCTGACTGGCACCCACAAGTTCATGCTGGAAGGGCGGGTGTGGATTGGGTTGTTATATAAAGGGGGAAACGGAATGGAACTGAGAAAACTGAGGGAGCAGTACCATGAAGTGTGTTTTAGATAGGCCTTGAAGAAATGTTATCCTGATCTATGGGGACTGTATCAGGAAATTGGCAACCATTGTACTGAAGATGAGTAGCTGAAGGCTATAAAAGTATAGTGGTTAGTTATGTGAGGCCTGCATTTTGATCAGGCTGCTATTTTACTATATGTTGGGGACTCAGGTCCCGGGTTTAGGTGGGTGTTTATGGGATAATGTTATGTCAGGGAGGCCTGTAATTCATGGCATTCTTTGTGTTGTGGCCTCCTCATGTGCAGGTGGGTTAGTCCATGTTACTCTGGTGATTTGGGCATGTGGGTGTGGGGCGGTATGTTCAGTTCTAATGAGACCAATGGTTGTGAGGTGGACCACATGGATCGTAAGATGGACATGTGTGTGTTGGGCAGAAACCTGTGCAGTTCCCTTAGGGACCACTGCAAAAGATTTAAGACTACAGGTGTTGGCAGTAAACCCACTTGGTAGCAGTCCGCACCACCCAGATTTACCTGGTAGCTGTGGCTGAGCAGTCAGACTTCCCTCAAGAAGAGTTAGGCAGTATGCAAAGTATACACAATAGGCACTCAGATACAATAATACAAGCAAACACTGACCAGAGCTTTGGTATCAAAGTATATAATTATTTATTTAAAGACACAGTTGAAACACTCCAGCACTCTTATTGTAAAATATTCTAAACACAGTTACTATTGTAATATATACACCCCTTTTTCCTTATCAGATAAGTCACAGTAAAACACCACTTATTTTCATACAGAGGTGAGCGCTTAACTAGATTGCACTCCAATAAGTTTGTGAGAAAGGGAGGGAAAAAGACAGAATATGGAAAGGTACACCACTCTAAGATTCAGGAACACTGTTAGCAAGGCAGAAGAGCAAAAGTCACTGGTGAGCCAAAGTCCAAAGGCTGGGCCCACTCTTAGAGAGAGCAGAGCACAAATGCGCCCAAGATCACACAGTTACACTAGGCTTAGAAAGTCTTGCAGAGGGTTAAAAAGAGTTTACAGAGGCTTTAGGAAAGTTTAGCCAGGGTGTCCCAGACTAACCCAGGTTCGAAAGCCGGGGGCTAAATCTACCCCGTACAGTCGGTAGCAAGGGAAGCCAGGCGGGACACAGTACCTTAAGTGGGAAGGATCCTCCAGCGGTGGCAGTTGTTCCTGGTAGTGGGTGCAAGTTGCGTCGTCGTCCAGGGGAAGAGAAGATCTCGACTTGGAGGAAAGATGAAGGTCGTTGCACTACCAGGGAAGAAACCAGCCGCAGAGTTTTCCGGTTAAAGGTGGTACCTTTGTTTCGCGGTCGTGGTAAAACGTGGTATCCCGGTTGCCGGGGTGCTTGGCACGGGCAAGGCGGCCACGAGGTACGTCGGGAAAGTGAAAAGACGGTGAAACTGGTTATCCCCACCAGTCAAAGGAAGAAGACTCTCCGGCGGGAGATCTCCTCTGTCGTTGGGGACAAGTGGTGAGGCAGTCCAGCAGGGCTCCACCGGTGGTGGTGTCGTGGAAGGTCGGCTCAGCTTCTCCCTCGTCGGATTCTTAGGTCCTGTGGCGACTTCTGAAGTTCCAGTCCCCAAAGCCCAGCTTTTATGCAGCAAACCCCATTCACTCAGCCTAGCTGTCACTCAAACATGCTAAGTGGTGAGCCGACCGGCTCACCACTTGGGCCAATCAGGATGGAGTGCGACTTGAGTTGCCTAGGCAACTCAGTCCAGGGTGCCTAAATTTCCCTCCACCCCTCCTAAGTACCCCAGACAGAGTGGCACCACTTTGGAGGGCTTCTGTGGAGAAGCCCGCCAAAAAGTGGAACAAAGGGCTCGACTTGGGTTGGAGTCACAGAAGAGAACACAAACGCCATTTTAGAATCAAGTTTTGGCAAAAAATACCAACCGGAGAATTAATATTAATTTAATAAACCGGCGGTATGTTCGAGGCTACCGTAAATAATTAAATAAAGGTAGTAGCCTAAAACAATCGGAAATCCCATAGGAAAATATTCACGGTAGAATATACAAAGTAGTATCCACTGCCACCAGCCAAAACTCGATCAGGGGGGACGGAGACGTGCCCCCTCGACTAACAGACCCCGGGGCAATTGAATTGCCCCAGCCAGTACGTCTACAATATGATGGTTTGTACTGGTTCTGTTCAGAATTTAAGACTAGTAAAATCAATGGTGACTTTACATGCCCTGGGAGACAGTAGTCCGTCCCAGGGTATGGAGTCTATACTGGGGGGTCACTATGACACCCCTGTGTCACTGCACTGAGGGTGCTGTGTAACACACATCCCAAAAACACATGAAGCCCTATGGAGTAAAAGACCCCATAGCCCATTAAAAATATCTAGATTCAAAGAAACGCACTCAAATCATGCCCAAGAGTGAGGGTAAAAGAGTCTCACTCTTGGCAGGAGAAAAAAATAAACCCCAAAAATCCAGCAAAGCTGCTGGGGGACTCACTAGGTTAGGAAATTCAGCCTAAACAGAGAATTCTCCCTAACACTGGGTGTGGGTTTATTCGCAACCATTGGGTATATGGACATGAGGGTGCAAGGTGGACTGCATCGGATCCATTTCGGAGATACGGGTGTGGGGGTTATTGCACTGGGTTTCTTTTTGGGTCAGTTTAAATATGGAGAGATGTAGTGTTACATTATTTTGTCTCATTTGGGTGGAGTTCCGTCGGGATGTATGCAGAATGAAGACACTTGGGATAGGCAGGTGCTGTCTAGGCCAGTGTAACAAGCGTTTCAATGCAGGAATCTGGTCCCAGACCTGTTCCTTGACTCCTGGGTTGCTTGGCGGCCCAATCCAGTGTCCCCAAGGACAAGATGAATCCTTAGGTTTGCACTTCTACTCCAGGAAGTGGTCTAGCAAGAAGAGGGGGTCCTTCACTCCCAGTAAATAGGATCCTGTTTCCAGTGCAAATCCCGCAGAGGTACCTTGGTCCACCAGCAGTGTTGAGCCCCGCTGTTTCCTGGGGATCCTTAGGGGGCAGAACTCTCCTCTTCATTGGAAGCTCCGTCTTCCCCCTCTATGGCAGAGGACTTTGCAATAGACCTTGTCCCAGATGAATCCTTCTTTGAGTCCAAAGCTGAATCAAAGGAGGAATGTATTTCCACTCTTGATAAAGGAAAAATATCACGGGGGATTGGTCCAAAGCAAGACTACTTCAAGGGGTCCAATTCAGGCTGTTATAATTGCCTTTTGCCCTCTGACATAATGCAGAGTGTCTTGAAGAGAAGACTCTTCACAGAGACCAACATGGTGGAACCCTTCTCTCAGCCCCCATCTCCCTCCTAGCTACTCTAACTCACTTTAATGATGGTTGCCTTTAAAGGGAATACAGTGGTCAGAACTATGGTTTTAGAGTGGCTTTGTGATGCCAGTGATGCCTTTGAACCAATGTTTTCCCAGAACAAAAGCAGGGGGAGATTCCCGTACCCTGGGAGGGAGGTGTTGGATTACTTCTGTGGGATGAAAGAGGCAGCATCCAGGGCAACTGTTAGCAGATGTGGAGGCAGTCAGACAAGACACCAACACACATCAGCCCGGTCATATCTGTGCCTTGCTCACAGAGTGTCTGCTAGTGCGATTTCACATTGCTGTGCTTGTATAATTGTGTACTCTTAATAGTCAACATAACACAACTAAAAATGGCTTTTATTTAAACGCTTACATGCTGCCAGACTGACTAAGGCATACAAAGGGGCAAACGATTACCCTGTGTCCCAGCAGCTATCAGGAATGCACATATGACCTTTGAGCCTGCCCTGTGCCACTAAAAGGCTGGGGTTGAGGACTATCAGCAAAAGCATACGTTTGCACTATATTTTTGGCATAGACAATTTATGAGGGGGAGTGGGTTGTAGTTAGAAGAATTCCGTTTCAGAAAGCGAATCACCAGCATCATTTTACTACTAAAAATCAAAAAAGCTCTGGCTATCCCACTCTCATCAGATTCTTTTTTACTCACAATAGTATACAGAGAAGCAAGGACGGAATCAGGGAATTGAGATATTGTATCTGCCTTTATTGTGGTTCTGTGCTTCTGTTCAATTTCTGACTCAAGAGTTGGGTCACCATGATCGATTGTGACGCCCCTGTTGGAATTGATTCTTGCTGCGATCGTGGAAACAGTCAGGATGGTTGATGCACTTTGGTACTTTATTCTCTATCTGGAACTGTGCCTGGAACGCCACACTTTACTCTGTCTGTAGTACGGGTGGACAACATTCCATGGTGCATGGCATCACTTGTTGACTGAGCCCATCTCTGAACTCCAGCTGCCATGAAACTCGTAGGTATGTGGGTTAAGTCATAACATTCTTGTGAAGTGTAGTCTGTAATCTGGTGTTCTCATTTATGGAAAGATACTTCATAGTTTATTTGGCCATGTTACAGCATATTTAATTGATTTAGATGGTCCCCTGGAGAGCATCCTATTCATTTTCTCTTTTTAATATATATATATATATATATATATATATCGATTAAACATATCAATTGGCAGTTCATGACTTGAAATCGCTAGAGATGTGTGTTCCCATCTCAATTAAATAGGACTGCTTTGTTTCATACATTTGAAACACTTTTCACTTTAAGATTTAAGCAACACGATGATTTGCTAAATCGTTTTTGTTTGTTAGCCAATAAAACTCAGTAATCAGCGGCTGGTCTTGAAGGACTATAGACAGCTTTGCTGAAGATCCATAAGGTAGAGATGACAGTATTTCAGGACACAATGGTTCAAGTGTTGGATGTAGATATTAATATATGAAGTCTGACTTAAAACATATAAAAAAGGACAAAACTTGTTTAATGATGCTATCAAGGGCCATGTTTGTAGTAGGCATCCTACTAGAAACACTAGTAGCTTGTTCCTGTTGGGCATTTAGTCAATGTGTCAAACTTTGATGCCATGTTGGTAATGCGTAACATGTTGCTCTGACTGGTGTGTTACATTGTGTTGTTGTATTGTAACTACAGTTAGTAGTTACAATGCATAGCAAAATAGATTGGCAAGTATGTGTCAGTAATGGGCCTGTGCTCAAGGTTATGACTGTCTAAAATATTTATAGCAACACCACTGTATTTAGTTATCATCCAAGATAATCTTCTTCGTCATTGAGATCCTTGGAGTCGAGAATTTTGATACAGTCTGCCCCTTTTGCTCAGAGGTCTGTGGTCTAACTGTGTCTAGATATTTTTAGAACACAATTCACTGTCCAGTGTTTGGTGGTTGCCAGTTGACCAGGCCACATCTGCAAACCATGTCCATTTATGTTGTTGGAAACCCTTTTGTATGTATACTCTGCATTTCTCAAATCACAAGGGCATGCACTCCTGTAGATAATACAGATAACATTAGTCTAATTTGAATTGGAAAATAGGCCTTGTGTGTATGGTAAACAGTGGCCATAGATAGATTTGCTGTGCATGATCACCTGCATTCCATTGCTACAGAAAATTCTCTTTCAATTGATTGCATTCACCGAAAGATTCCTCATCTTTATAGATCTTCCCATCAGCGCTAGCTGCTCAGAATCGTTTGACATAAGGCATAGTGTGGCTTGGCGGCATCTCTAGACTGATGCTTGCTTTGACTGCACCAATCAGACTTTTGACGAGACGTAGGTAGGACATACACATCGTCGCCCATGCCTCTGTTCCCTTTTTCCATGCACTTTGTTCTTCTATTGGTTTCCAGCATTCTTTAGATTTGCACTTTTTTGCAATCTCTGCAGCCAAGTGACTCCACCATCTGAAATGTACGTGTATTCCTTCAAGAGGTAAACAATCTGCAGAAGAAACAGCAACCATCACAAGGCATACATTAGTATTTAAACATGATTTGTAAGATTATGCTAATAAGTCTTCTTAATTAGGAATCCAGCTTATTTGATTAGTAATTTGATCATTGTTTTAAATGTCACGAGAAAGTATTGCTAAAAAAAGTAAAATAAACATATAGCATATTCGTGTTCTTTCAAAAGCAGCTGTCTAATGTGCGTTTGTGTGACTGGAAGGATTATATGACAACAGAGATACAAAAGTTATCTCCAGGCCTACAGATAAGCTGTGTACCATCTACCTTTTACTCACTGAAACAGGCAGATATTCCCTAGAAACATAAGAAACAATTTATGCATAGAAGAGTGCCCCGTTACTCTCTTGTACCTCTTTGTATTTTTCAGGTTCGACTGGTTCCCACAATCTCTCACTCTCAACTCCCGGGGTTGTTGATAACCCGCTTTTAGATACACTTCTCTTGGCTTGGCGTTATGTCTATACTCTAGTAGTTATTATAACTGGGCCTTGTGCCCTTCCATAATTGTGCTCTTTAAAAAAATCTTTGCTTTTCCTTAGGGCATGTGAGCCTGTGACCTGGGGTTGGGGCAATTGTTTCCAATTTCCTTGTTCCCATCTGGTCTGTCCCTCTCCACCGTGAGCACCCTGTGTACCTTCTCTGACCGGTGGCCTGTTGTGCTGCGTTGAGGTGGTTTCCAGTCTCTCAACTTTTCGCCTTTGTCCATTCTCTGGCATCGTCCTGCAGGTTGATCAGCATTTCCTTCCTCGCTGGCTCCTTCTCTATTGCAAGCGGAGTCGTCGTTCTGTCGTAAACTGGGCTCAGCGCAGTTTTCTTTGGCTCCCCGACCACCATGTCATCTACATGGACACGCCGAGAGCCGGACATTCTTGGTCCTGGTCTTGCCACGGTATTCCGGTTTGTCACCTTTTAGGCCTTTCTCCTCTCTGCCACTGCAGCTCTGCGTAGCAGCTGTTCTACTGGGAAGCATAGTAACACCTGATGTGCGTAAGTCAGTGGCACGACTCAGCACATCTCTTAACCTCCATTCAAGGTAGACGTCCTAATTTGTATCCTATGACCAAAAGGGGGGCGTGTTGGACAGGATCATCTGTCATGTCTTCCTGGCAACAAGCATTGCCTTCAGCCAAACGTTTGTACCTGGCATCAAGATTATTTTTAGTCCCATGATTAAAGGAAATATCTTCTTCTTGAATTCCCATGTTTGCAGATATTATTTCCTTCATAGGGAGTTCCACATGGGAATGAGAGCTCTTGTCCCCTGGAGGGGTGCGTAACTCCCAGTGAGGTCCCGCTTTTCCATATTAGGGAGAGATTTGCTTAGCAGGCTCACCTCTATAGCTTCAGAACTAAGGACTGAATTAGCAACTCACACAGAGTAATTTACAACTGGAGAGTCCTGTTGGCCTAAATATAACACATTCCTATTGTGTTTACGAAGGCCTGGCAATTTGTAGATGAGTCTTTCAACCTTATTAGCAGAAATATCGATTTATCTGTGAAGGAACAATTTTGTTAGAAAGTAAGAGCAAAAGCAGAGCTGGCTATTTAGGTGTTGCAGCATGCAGGTCTCTTGGCAGCTTGCGCTGGTACCTGTACTGAGGTCCTTGGATCCTAGACAGTGAAGCAGAGGTTGCTGCCAAGGAGGATGGCACAACAGCACCTTTGCCCAACAGAATACACTAGGCAATTGTTTGAGGCATTCCCCGGTCCATCTGCCTGTGTAAGGAGATATCTGTGATATCAGATTAGAAAGTGGTATTTTCAGTGGGGGAGGAGAGGGGCAGGATCGCAAGTAAGGGACAAACAGTGGACACGAAGCTGAATAGAAAGATGCAACAAATAAAATTAAAATGGTTTCAGAGGAACACAAGGGCCTGTTTTGGATAAATAATGTGGCCCCATTGGGAAGAGTGTAACATGTGCTCTTACCAGAGCAGATGCCGACCAGACATGGAACGAAAGATGAGTCATCTCTTATCCCCAAAAATTATTGAAAGGTGAAAACAAACTCAGTGCGAAAACGACTGAATTCTATTCCCTGGTTCCCCACATAATCAGTACCTAAAGGAAATCTGAATAACAGCAAAAAAACAAAACAAGAACCATGCTATGAAGACCTAAAGTCTTCCTGACTGGCCCTGACACTAAACAATACCCGATTCCAGTGTTCTGGAGTCTGGATGTTAGCGTCTGTGGGGCTTAACCCTAAATGTTAGACCTGGAAGGAGTTCATAAAACTTAAGGGTCCCGGAGACATTCCTGATAGCTCTGTTCTGCGAGACGCCATCTTGGAGTCAGGCGCCAGCAAAGCTGCAAGCCCCAGTACGTCTTGGCTCTCCGGGCAGCGTGGAGGATGTTCCGGTTGTATCGGCAAGAGGAGGAATGGTTATTGGAGGACCTTGACAGCTCCATAGGGGGAGGGAGTGGGCTGGAGATGCGATATGGGGGCTGGTGTATTTCTTCAGGCCCTGTGTCCTAAGGGTGGGAGAGAAAGTGTAATTGTTTGCCCCTAGTCAGGCTAGATGGCCTAAATAACTATGTGCCAGGGATGAAAGAGGGTTTTGACGAATTTCAGATCATTCAGTGGCTTGGGAAGCTACAGCAGATATCTATGTATAACCTGCAGGGTACAGGCTCTCCTAGTAAAGTAGTTCCCAAGGTCAAACTCCTGTTGGAGACATCTCTGTAACTTGCAGATTTCATAATCAAAGATCAGTAAGATAGCTTAGTGGTCAGTGCAGTTGCTGCAATGATCGTTGTAACCTCCAGGTCACATATTTGTTTTCCATCATAGGGAATGGACTGTGGAATATCTTGGACCAGAAGCAACAATAAGCTTAAGGTCTAACTTCTTCTTTTGTTTGGTCTCACTTGGCAAATTGACTTGGATAGATGGCAAAACTAATGGTGGTTGCATGATCCCAGGACTTTCTCTTTGCAGAAGGGGATATTCCAAGGCATTGCTAAAGGCTAGGAAGGATGTCCAGCATTAGTAGGTAAGTAGAGAAGGGCAAGTATGGAGAAGGGGCAGTATCTAGTGGTGGTTTGGGGACATTGATGATGTGTTTATATTGTAAGAGCAGAGTGGTTGGGTTGCAAGAGAGAGATTGGGTCTCTGAGTTAGCGTGGGAAGATCTGTGCAGAGACCTCTGTCAGAGAGGGATGAATTTCAAACTGATCTGTTGTGTGCATTGAGCCACTAGTCCTGGTGGCAGTATGTGGTGGGGGAAATGCAATATACCAACAGGAACTGGCAGTAGGGGGAAGCGGGTGGAGGACAAAAGTAAGCAGTCTTCAATATTTCTTTGAATGATTTTTGTAAAGGGGCTTTGGTAGTGTCATGGGAGAGCTGCATTTTCAGATGTTGACTCGGTCAGGGTGAATGTGCAGTTGCTGTTGACATGAAGGCTGTTAATGCAATATCGATGTTACATGGGATAACTAAGTTGCATGATGTTGTGTGGTGACAAATGCCATGGGTGAGGAGTTTCTCTTGGGTGGTGTTGATGCTGCAATGGAAGGCATCTTGTTAGCTTGGTCATGCCAGAAGTCTTTGTTGTTGCTTTTGGCTAAAGGTGGGAAAAAAGATGATGATTTGGTGCTTATGCTCCTTTAAATTCTCTCTCCACCTGTTCAGAGATATGATGATCCTGAGTACAGTGGTGTACAATTAAAGGGGCTGTGGTACCTTACCCATGGGGAACTCTGCTGGGATGCTGTAGAAGTGTAGATTTAGCTAATCTGTGACTCGAGTAAGGTAGAGACGGGCAAGAAAAAGCCTATGCAAACTTTACCTATTGCAGTCGCGCTGACTAAGGGTATGCGAGTACCAAACATAATGAAGTTTGCAGAACGCTCCGGTAGTATAGAGGAGAGGTGGCTGTGCTGGTGATGAGTTTGAGGCACAGAGTGTTTGCAGTGTTGATAGATTGCATTAATACCATTTAAGAGGATTTTCATAACTGTTAATTATAAATAGTCAGTGGAACAATTGAAAACTAAGTCTATGAAAGATGAGTTCTGAAGGTGGAGAGTGATGCTTTGTAGGCCGCTCTTATATTTGTTGTAAAGAAATTTCACAATTTAAACAGCTATTGGCCCTCCTTCCATTTTTACCAGTATTCTGGCGGTAATACCAGGATACTGTCAAACGCTATTACAGTTGCCAGCGCCTGATCTACCGGTATTATCAGCAGATTACAGATGGCAACATAAACATTTCCCCAATCCATATAGTCGATAGGACTCCATGGGGGAATGACTCTATTACCGGTAGCAGTAATACTGGTGCCGCTAATGGTCTGTTTTTTGCAGGTAGGGTGACCTGATTCATCCCACCGGCAAACTTGTAGTTTGTCGGCACGAAATAGTGCTAATAAATGTTATTACCTGCACTTTAATTCCAGACTGGCAAACCTATGAGGCCCATTGTCTCATTTGTTGGTGGGGTGTTGGATAGTAGGATTTCAGTGGAATGCATTTTCCCGCAGATAGATATCCATTCCAGCATCATCTACTTGGAAACTGTTTCGACAGGGGGCGCAGTGCGACTTGACCGTGTCACTCATTGACTACAGATGTGTCATCGGCCACTGTACATATACCACGTCGCTACAACCCGGTACCGCAGTTCCTTTTTTCCATGCTGCCATTTGGAATGAGTGTTGGAAATTATCAATTCATAATGCCCGCTCGTGGACCCACACACCAAGAATGAGATACCGGCAAAGTGCTAGTCTCGCAGTCAAAGGTTTATTCATTCAGAATGCACTTAAACTGAGAGCAAACGACCGCTTCAGCTTCGCTCAGAACTTTGCTGTCTCATCAAAAAGTCTTCATATTTATACACTTTGACCAGCAGAGTCACATGACACATGGTTACCATAAAAAGGAGCACAGTGAACATAATATGAACTAGACATATTCTTAGCACCCGGTTGTCGGTCAGCCACCTGGTTTGTCGCTTCACAGTTTGCAATGTGCGCCAGCAAGCTAGGCTCACAGAATTAGCACACTGGGTGTATTCCTGTCTTCCAACGATGCGCTGAAAGAACGGTTTGTTCATATAAGTAACCCCATGTATGCACAAGCTAGATTCACAAACGGCCCTTTGAACATCAGTTCTGTCACTACCTTTTGGAACAAAGGAACCCTCACCTATGCACATAAGTGAATGGCAAAACAGTACAGTCAGTAATATCCATGTCCAGAATGTCCTTAATGGAATTTTCCTGCATCATGAAAGCATTTGTGGTTGCAACAGAAGTGGCTGACAATTATTGCCTGACACATTGCAGGAAGGCAGTTGATATATTAACATACAAGAAATACTATTGCTAATACTACCATTAGAAGGGATATCCATTTCAAACCAAAAGAAGTGAACATAGATCACAGGGAACCACCTATATCCAATGTGCCAGAAGGAGCATGAGCTTTGTCAGCGATGCTCCGAAAAAAGGTATTTTTCTCTATGATCCTTTCTCTATGAAACAGCTGGATGGGAGACAGGGTGTATTGGGTACACTGATTACCATATTGAACAAGGATGGCGATACAAAATATTCCAGTAATATCCACCCACCTAACACACAATCAGTCCTAGCAGTACTGCATATACAAACCCTTCGGAACAATAGAATTTTCCATTTTTGTTTTTGACAGAAGCTTAGAGATGCACAGACCCTCTCTGGGGTGAAATAGACATACACTCATGGTTTGGTATAACTTGTATATGGCGCAACACAAAACAGCAAAAGGAAATTCCAACAAGACCAGTTTCACTGAGCTCAATTGCTCCTTGCAGTGTCTTTGTGCTACTGCACCCCTAAGTAGTCCAATTAAGGTGGCAGTCTTGCCCACCTGTCAGTTTTCCCTCGTGGAAAGCAATTCCCTATAGCTTTCTTTGTCGTTTACTGTACCTCGGTCCCTCTACTACTCCAGCAATGCCTTTGGGGTTAGTGGCAATGATGCGCATGTCAATTGTCTCAGCACAAGGGGTGCTTTCAGCACTAGACAAGGCAAGCCATGGTGTTGGTAACAGAGAAGATGGTTTTAGTTTTATATGCGAAGCGTGGACCCAATGCTTGCGGCCATGACATTTCACATCCGTCTGAGTGGCGAACAATACCTGCACTAGCCCTTTCCACCTGGGCTGCAGTCCTTGTTCTCGCTGGAATTTCTTTGTAAATACTCAGTCACCTGCCTGGATGCCGTGTCCTTGCCTCCAATGGTGTTGGTAAGCAATCAGCAACCTCTTTGCGAACAATGTACAGGTTTTTAGATAACTCTTTACAGTGGTTGATTAACAGCAGCGGATATGGCAATTTTTTAAGTATCTTTGGATTTGGCACAGCCCATACATTTGCTAGATAGCCCATGACTACTTCGTAAGGAGACAATCCAACACCTGAGTGCATAACAGTTCTCATTGAGAATAATGCAAGTGGGAGTGTGTCTGCCCATCCTAGGGCACTGCTAGCACATATTTCTGACAGCTCATTCTTCAAAGTAGAATTTGTTCGTTTTACCATTTCTGTTGCCTGGGGATGGAAAACTTTGTGGAATTATTGCTGTATTCCTAATGCTTTACATTTTAATGCCATAGTGGAATTAACAAAATGCACACCATTGTCGCTCCAGACAGTGTGCAGCAGTCCCAATCGGGGTAACTACTAGTTTACAAGTATTATTGTATTACTTAATGCAGTATTATCTTTTAAGGGCCTGCTTCTAACCATTTGCTAAACATACATACTATCACTAACACATATTGTTTCCCTTGACAGGGAGGCAGTTCAATACAATCTATTTGCAAAGCTTCAAAGGGAAATTCAGGTGGGCTGAAATGTCCTTTTGGGGCTCCCTCACTCTCCCCAATGTTATAGGGCACACATACTTAACTGTTTTTACAAAAAGCAACCGTGACTGCTCTTGCCTTAGTGTTACTCCACGCTATAGTGAGAAACCTGTACATTTCCTATGCACCTACACGAGACGGGCCATGAGCATAGGAAACATTAAATGTATATACAGATTGGGTAATTTCCATTTTCCCCTCATCTTGCTTGTTTAGCCAACAACCATCTACATATTTGAGTCTGTCTCCATTCCTCTAATTGGGCAGTAGCCTCAGACTAAATACGTTTTACCTGTCTCTATAGTGTTGTCAAATGTCAGTGTCTAGTTTTCGTGCATGGCAGACCTACATAAGTGATACAGAAGACTGAGTAGTTGCTTTGGCAGTCTGATCAGCAAAAACATTGCCTTTTCCGACATTATCTACAATTGTTTTGTGTGCACTGCATTTATTGATGGGCAATGTCTTTGGTAGTGTCCGGCCTTCAGTAATCTCAAGATCAAAAAACCATGTTGTTTTTTTGTGCCATGTGAAGTCAGGAACCCTCTTTCGGGCCATAGGCGAGCAAAATTGTGTGCTACACCAAAAGCATACTGGCTATCTTTATAAATGTTTACCGTAAGTTCTGCACTGAGTTCACATGCTCGGGTAAGGGCAATTGTTTCAGCTGCCTGGGCTGAATGCTGAGGAATCCTCCAGATTTCAACTATTGTTTTTAAGGTTGTAATGGCATATGCTGCTGTAGAGATGTCATCCGATAATTTAAAACAAGACCCATCTTCGTAAAAAGTCCCTCCCGGCTGTTCGACAGGGACGTCTGCTGGATCCACCTGTCCCTTGTTTTCTTTATCAGTGGTTAGAACACAATCATGCATTTTAACAGAACCATCATAAAGGAGGGGGGTACCAAGGTGGCCGGCGTTGGAGTATTGCAACACTGAATCGTAATTTGAGGTGCCAAGAATGTTGATTCATAGTAAGCCTAGCATTCGTTAAATGATGGGTCTTGGTTTTAGTCAATAACATTTCTATGGCATGCTGGACTGAAAGTGTGACATGGTGTCCTAACAATATGGCATCTGCTTGTTTCATGCATAATGATGTAGCAGCAACACCTCGCAAACAGTTTTGTAATGCCTTTGCTACTGGATCCAAAGTGGAGGAAAAATATGCACATGGCCACTTTTTACTACCTTGCCATTGCGTTAGTACAAACTATGCACAGCCTTAGCTTTCATGCACAAACCAGGTAAAGGGTTTTGTAAAATCTGTAGTTCCCAAAGTGAGTGAGATACAAAGTGATGATTTTAGTGCGGTAATGCTTTCCTGGTGAGCAATAGTCCACGGCAAAGTAATAGGAATGTTGCTCGAGGTTAGTTCTATCAATGGTTTAGCCAGGAGAGAAAAATTGGGGATCCACTGCCTACAGAATGAGGTCTTCCCTAGAAACTCTGACTTCTTGCTTCGTTTTTGGGAGCTATCTTCATAATAGTTTATAAGTGCTGCGGATGCAGGAGTCTCTCCCCCTTTGACAATAGATGTCCCAAATAAGTGACCTGTGTTTTACAAAACTGCAACTTACTCAGAGATACTTAATGCCCTAGGGGTGCTCAAAACTGCAACAGACGCACATGCAATCTGCACACTGTTCTTGGGTGTCAGCTGGTATCAAAAGATAGTCAACATGTTGCAATAGCACCATATGAGTGGTTGGAGTGCACATGTCCAATTGCTTCTTTAAAGCTTGGCTATATATGCTCAGACTTTGTGTATCCATCTGGTGCTCTACAGAAAGTATACGATCGCCCTTCAACATTAAAAGCAAATGGGTATTGACTGTCTTTGTGGATTGGAATGCTAAAGTAATCATTTATAAGGTAAAAGACAGAAATATACCGGCAAGGGGCGCAATCATAGTTAAAAGGGTGATCATATTGGAGACCCCCCCGGAACTGAGGAACTGCAATCTTGTTAATGGTGCAGAGATCAATTATATGTCTCCACTGAGTAGGAGAATCTGGTTTTCCTTCACTTCGCTTCTGTATGGGTAAAATAGGACAGTTACAGGGACTACCCACGATTTCCTTTAATATCACCTTCGCCAATAGGTCCTATATTACTGGTTTTATCCCTTCTAAACCTTCCTTTTTTATATTATATTGTGGTACTTTGGGTAAAAATGCCCCTGGTTTTACTTCGATTTTAATGGGCTCCACTACCATGCAGCCTACATCATTCGAGCCAGTGGCCCAGATAACAGGGTTTATTTGTTTTAATGCCCGAGGCAATTCATTAGTGGCAACAACAAAGCACTTGGAGAAGGATTCTGCACAGCATGTTAAATGTACTACATCAGGCGAGCAAAAGTTTTTAGCATGCAAAAACTTAAGCAGATCCATGCCCAACAAGTACAAAGCACGTTTGTCCGTAACCACCAGCGGAGACTTACAAGCGATATGACCAATTGTGATTAACACTGGTTACAATATTGCACTTGGAATAGGTTCATTTGCAAAAACCACTCCTGTATTAATATTCCTAGAGAGAAATGGAAGACACTATTTTGTGGGACATTGATGTGTTGGAGGCACCAGTGTGTCTAGCAGGGATTTAGCCTGCTTGCCGTGTACCACCATTTGAGAAAATTGTCCCTTTGGATCTACAGGGATACACACGCGTCCAATTCCCCTCTCCTGAGCAGCCCTATTCCACATAGTCACCCACTGTATAGTCGTCCACATAATATTCCCTAGCTGAATACTACTGACCATGTCGTGGGTTAAAGTAATTGAGTTGGTCGCTATTTCCTTCAGGTTCCCCACTGTTCGTTTGTATGCCGCTATCGGCCTTAATAAATGCTCCCCTTGACATATCACTTCTCCATGATCTGCCATGACCTCTTCTCCTTAGCGGACATTCTTCGATCCAGTGATCCTCAGCCTTACAATCGTGACAACCCGTGTCCACTAAAGTTCCACCACCTTGTGGTGCACTTCCTCCACTTCCTCTGTACATGCCTATTCCTCTCTGCACGCGTATGTTTCCCCTGCCTCTTTTGGGAAAAGCCTGCTGCATTAATGCTCGGTTTTGAACTCTAATTTTCTTTTCCTTTTCCCCCTTGTCTTTGCATGGCGCTTTGCATAATACCTAGCCATGGTCAATATTAAGCAGCACTTTGGGTTGGCCAAGTGGACTCGTATGTCTGAATATCTTTCTTTAAATGAGGTAACAACCCTTCAACAAAATGGGAACAGAACGCCTTCTGGAGTGGCCAGATCCATGCCGCTGAAGGAGGAGAATGCTTCCTCCTTGCAGGCGTAATTATCTTTTGAATGATTCACCTTCCTCTTGCCTACATGCAGTTAACCTGTCCCAATTAATTTGCTCATGAGGAACTATATGTTGTATCTTAATTATCCGTGGGGCAGTGAGGGCTAATATATATTTTGCATGGAGACCATAATTTTCTTTTTACCTCAGCAGTAATTGCTCCCCAATTTATATTTGAGTCTAGGCTGTCTTGCATTCTACACTGCCGCCATATGTCTGCTGTTAGTATGCAAGAGAACAACTGTTCCATGTCACTAAGTGTTAAAGGTCCTGTCTCAAGAACCCAATCCATTTGAGTAGACCACTGCTCTGGATTTTCTCTAATGTGTGGATAATCTTTAGTAAAAGATAATGGCTCCATTTGATTCCATGGAACATGTATTTGATGGGTTGGATTTGTTGCATCAAACCCAGGTACTCCCCCCCTCCCCCCCATAGGATAAGCCTTTGTAGGCGAGTCCGTGGGTGCTCTCACAAGCCATGTCAAATATTCTGATATTTATGTGCCTGTGTCCTAATCAAGTGTACCCATGTGACATTTCTGGTCTACCTCGTAATAAAGATGTGGGAGGGAATGTTTGTCCCCAGGTTCGTTCACTGACTTATGGACCTTCTACATTTCTGCAAATATCACCCCGATAATAGCATAACAGAGGGAGTACGTTGATTGGCAGGTGTATGTGTCTGCTGTATTTACTCCTCAGAATCTGTTTTTAATCCAACTTGATACTACTCTACCAGCTGTATCCATGTCTTCGGCTGTGGCATTCCCAGTGTGGTAATTAGGCCGATCAGAGGGCTTCCCATCATCAGGTTTGTGATAGGGAGTTGGTGGAGGCCTTTTGACAGTCACTCCTAACAATGGGTCTGTCTCATCCTCTAACATCACTTCTGATTAGTGTGTCGGGGCTGAGGGACAAGCACCGACACTCATTCTCTTTTTATCTTAAATGTCTCCCTCTTCCCAATCCTTTTTCTTCTCTTTACGACCATATGAGCACGCTTTGTCTCTTTCAGATTGCGGTTTACCTTTTCTAAAATGTTTACTTCTCATATATTTTTGTCTAGCCTAATTTCCCGCAAAAATAACACTGCTGCAAAGCCCTTTATTATAGCCAATTCCCACCTCGGTGTACTTTCTGGGGAAGTCGGAACATGCTACTCCAGAGCACTGGAATGAGTCTCACAACATTACACACTCATTTCATGATTCATCCATAATACATCATAGCAGGCTCATCATCACTTCATATACATACTACACACAGAACGGTCATAGCCAATTCCGTTGTTTGTTCCGGCTTCCCACTGTCCAATAAGCTGGGACCTCGGTCACGGAGGATCAGCATGTCGAGGAAATCAGCTGACGGGTGAAAGCTTTGGCTGCAGGAAAACTCTGTCACCTTGTTCAGTGTGGCCCATATCCTTCGCCGTCCACTACTTGTTCCCCAACTGTGGCACACTGTCCAACTGGATCCTATCCGAGACGAGGTCCCTTATGCAGTGCCATTTTGTCAGAAATGATCCATTCATAATGCTTGCTCTTTGACACACACAGACCAAGACTGAGATACCGGTACAACGCTAGTCTGGCAGTTAAAGGTTTATTCATTCAGAATGTGCTTAAGCGGAGAGCAAGCAACAGCTTCAGCTTCACTTGGACCTCTGCCTTCTCGTCAAAAAGTCTTCATATTTATTCACATTGACCAGCAGGATTAGATGACACATGTTTACCATAGAAAGGAGCACAGTGAACCTAATACGACCAAGACATATTCTTATTACACGGTGGTCAGCCAGCCACCTGGTTTGTCGCTTCACAGTTTGGAGTGTGCTTCGGCAAGAATTAGCCCACAAAGTGTATTCCTGTCTTCCCAGCGACACGCTGAAAGAACGGTTTGTTCATTTCAGTAACCGCACATATGCCCAAGCTAGATTCACGAGTCTCGTGAGAAAAATTTCAAATTTGACGAATATTATTATATTCAATCGATTTCGGCGATATGTCTGCTACTTCAGGCGTCTGGGTGAAAGCATTGTCAGGACTGAAATTCCACAATGTCAATCACTGACCCACATGGTATCTGTGTGTGGTTTCTCATGTCATCGAGGATTGTGGTTCTTGTCAGCAGATGAATACCAAATCGTTGAGTGAGCCATCAGCGAAAGTAGCACTCTGGCGGACTCCGTTGAAATCCACTGCTTGCTTGACCGCCAGGTCGCCTGGTCAGGAGGATGAGGGCCCAACACCCGAAAAAGAGGACATGCATCGGAAGAAGACCAAGAAAAGATTGCATTCTCGCAGCCATTCATCGTCCTCGTCTTCCCATAATAAGAAACGTCACTGATTCAGGAACAATTCATCGGAAGAACAGGCACGTTTTTCTAAGCACTTGCCTCAGTGGATGGGGGTACTGTTTACCCTTTTTAAGACCCTCACTGGATATACCCTCCACCTGCCCCCCCCATGATCCCCCCCCACTAAGCAACAACTATAACAGCTCCAGGAAGAGCTGCAAGTTCTGTTATCGAAAGGTGCCGTCCAGAGGTACCACCCGAGCAGAGTGGATCAGGCTGGTATTCACATTATTTCCTGTTGCCCAAGAAAGGAGGAGGACTCCGTCCTAACTTGGACCTCGGGGCCTTGAACAAGTTCCTGAGGAAAGACAAGTTCAAGATGGTGACGTTGAAAGAAATTCTCCAGGCTCTGCAAATTCAAGACTGGTTGGTGCTGCTGAAACTTCAGGATGCTTATTTTCATCTGTTGATCCATCGGAAGTACAGACACGGATGTTTTTGGAGATTCGTCATCAGGGACATGCATTATCAATTCAAGGTGCTCCCCTTTAGCCTATTCTCTGCACCCAAGGTTTTAACCAAGCTCATGGTAGTGGCACACCTGAGGAGGTCTGGTGTTAACGTATTCCCATACCTGGACAACTGGCTGACCTGCAGGAAGTCTCAGCAGCAGGTATCGACACAGCTTGAGCAAACCTGATCATTGCTTCAAGAGTTGGGCTTCTCCCTAAACTTTCATAAGTCCAACGTTACACCAACATAGAAGTTCCAGTTCATCTGAGCAGTCCTGGACACACTGGTGCAGAAGGCTTTTCCTCCCAACGAAAGAGTTAAAGTGTCAAGCAAATGGTCAAGCTCTTCCAGGATCATGACAGCTTACCTGCGGCTTCTTTACTCTGCCTCTAGGCCTCATGACTTGCTGCGTTTTTCTGGTGCCAAAGGCCAGACTGTGCATGCACTCTTTTCAATGGCTAGTGAGAGATCAATGCTCCCTGTATTTTGATGCCATGAAAAACAATCTCAAAGTGTCAAGGTCAGTAGTCGTCAACCTATCTTGGTTATCCAGCAGAGAGAACTTGATGATAAGGGAGCCCTTTTTGGCCTCCCTGGCCCCAGGCCCAAGTGGTGACGGGCGCCCCTTTAAAGAGTTGGGACATTCATTGCATGGATCTGCAGGTGAATGGCCTTTGGTCACCAATGGAATTACAGTGGCATATCAACTGGCTGGGGTTGCTGTCGATTGGGTTAACCCTGATAGCCTTTGCACCCTCCCTCAAGCGGAACATGTCCTTGTTCTGATGGACAACACCGTGGGCATGCACTACCTCATCAAACAGAGGGGTGTTCTGTGTCTGCCCATATGCAAAGACAGGCTGCAGCTATGGTTCTGGTTGCTGGAGAACTAGATCTCTACTTCTGCTGTCCATCTGGCAGGAACGGAGAATGGGCTGGCGGACACTCTGAGCAGGCAGAGCACGGTCTCACAGAAGTGGGAGGTGTGCCAGGAATAACTTGAGGAGATCATTGTTAAGTGGGTTACCCCGACAGTAGATTTGTTTGCCACAGGGTCAAACAAGAAGTGCAGACAATTTTGCTCGAGGGAATTCACAGCGAAAGGTGCACTAGGGGGGACACATTCCTGGTGGAGTGGGTCTTCGACCTCCACTATGCGTTCCCTCCGATACTTGCCATTCAATGGTTTCTCAGGAGGTTGAGGAGATTTTGAGCCACCATTATCTTGATCGCCCTGGATTTGGCCAGGGTAACATGGTACTCAGAACTGCTGCACCTGGCCATCTGTCCACCTCTCCAGTTGCCTAGACGGCTGGACCTCTTTTCCCAGTTGGAAGGTCTCGTGGTCCACCCAAACCCTGAATACCTCAACCTGCATGAGTGGCCCTTGAGAGGATGAGGTATGATCACTGAAACCTCTCGGAAGCGGTACTTGTGGTGCTACTGTCTGCACACAGACCTGATATCTGTATGCATGCAAATGGAGAATATTTGAGGCGTAGTGTGGGGAACGCAAAATAGATCCTATCGCTTGTTCCACCACTACAGTGATTGAGTTCCTTCTATCGCTAGCCTCCTCAGGCTGGTACAGTAAAAAGCTACTTGGTTGTTTAGTCTCTTTTTAGGAGGTCGCCGGATCAAGGATCCTTCTTCACGATCCTGGTTATGACTCAATTTCTGAAAGGCTTTGTAAATAGGTTTCTGCCTACCCTGTTTGTGGTTCTAGATTGGGACATAAATGTGGTTCTCACATTTTTGATGGCGGCTCTGGTTGAACCTATGCATTCATGTCCTGTCAGACTTCTAACTCTGAAAACAGCTTTCTTGATCGCAATCCCCTCAGCTAGACGTGTAAGTGTGCTGCAGACGTATCCTACAAGCCTTCTTTCCTCTGGTTCTTTAAGGAGAAAGCTTCATTCAAGATGCAATGCTGGAATTAATATTTATCTGATGAGGAATCTGCAGGGGAAGAAGCCATGAAAAGAAGTTTACTGGTGAGTTATTCCTGTCTCCATGGTTGGTGGTGTGATTTCGAGGAAGTAAAGGTGCACAGATTAAAGGTGGTGTTGTAGGGCTCTCGCCCTGCATTGCAGAGGTCTATATAGATGACCTCAAGAGTGGTGGTGTAAGTTGGAGCATGATTGCATCAAGGGATTGCTGGATACTGTTAAGTAACGAAGGGTATTTTTACTGGGTTGCATCATGTTGGCCTGTGGGGCTGGAAAGGGAAGTGGAAACTGAGATGCATGCAGGAGCAATTAAAGGGTTAAAGGTCTATGGTAAAGTTAAAACTCTTACATATAAGGGGGCGGGGTCCAGAATGCTGCTACCTTGGTGTTGGTAGACTGGTTATTCACTGTCGTGACTCAGGGATCAATTGATGACTTGAGACCATTTAAGAAGGTCACTATCCTTTTTATTTTTGGTCGCACGCAAAGTAGAGTTTATTTTTGACTGAGCCCAGGGAGTGAGGGTCAGTATAGTCACTTCTTTGGGCCACCCCCGAGAATCTTTCAGACGTCCTCCGTCTCTCACCCTGGGTTAGGCAAAACAGTCAATGTCACTGTCTGGATTTTAGAGTCTCTTGCATGTCTTTCTTGGCTAGCTGTTTGATTGGGGCCAGTGTAGTCCTGAGCTTCTGCTGGAGGTGGGTGAGGGGGAGGTAAGATGCCATGCAATATGCTATTTGTGTGACATTATGTTGGGCCCCAGTGTATGGTCGGTGTTCCCCTCGTGGTTGGATTCACTAGTCTCTTCTCCCAACCTAGCCTAGTCCTATATTCTTTGATACCTATTTGGGCACTTCATTTGACCCCTTTACCACTTCCAGAACCTCCTCTGTCCCGGGTTTAAAGGTAGTTGCTCCCTTTTCCTACTGTCATCCTTGCGCCTCCCCACTTTCTCTCCTTCTTCCTCCCTCTTTCTCATTCTTCTCTCCACCTCCGTGAATGTGGCCCTCGTTGCACAGGTCCCTCGCTCCCTCCCTCGTCTCGACGTCACAAACAAAAGCTGTACATTGTTCCTAGTCCATTTCTCCCCATCACCGATGTACAGCATATGCGAGAAACCTTAGTCACTCAGCCATTTAGACCCTATCCTGATGATGTTTTTGAAGAGATACATTTGCAGTTGATGGAGCAAGTAGACAGATTGTAACCACGCAGAAGGCTGATGACTTCACAACAAAAGCTGACATAGATGGGTTCCACATGAAGCACATATGCATTCATGCATGAAGCTACGCAGACACTTTGATTGGATTGCTCCTAGACACGCAGAACGTGATTATGACTCTTATGACTGACAGACCTTTTCTATGCAGTAACCGTAAATTCCACAAGAATACATATGAACTGCTTGCTGATGCTGAAGAAAACTAAAACGAGCAGCCATGTAAACAAAGATGGAAGCCACAGCTACATTTAAATGAATGGAAGGCACTAAAAGGACTTGAGAATGCAGAGAGAGACCTGACACGCAGATTTTGTATTGGAGTGCAGACCAGACTGTCAGTGCAGCTATTGTGCACAGCCATGCCAAGGACACTGAGGGAGAGAAAGGTTCACATTAGCAGAAGAGATGGGACACCTGCATGTGTAAAGCCAAAACTCCTCATAAATGCAAGCAGGAAAATTGAGTTTGTGGTCCCACACACGTGATTTGTAACTGGAAGACAAAGCCTATTCATTTTGAGCCAGACAAAGACCATCATTCCCATCTAACTGAAGGCAAGATGATCCAAAAATAATACCAGGTTGAAAGCTTAATGTTCTGTCTCAAGCCTTAGATGATTGGTGATGGTAACACCTCTGGGGCTGATTCCCTACACCTTGAATAGTTGCTCATGGGCTGGTAACTTACCAAAGAGCCAAGGCTGAGAAGAGCCTTGCTGACCAATCCCAACCCACCTTCCATGCTAGCTCATACTTTGTTGCAAGGCTCAATGGTGGCGCGCTAACCTGACATGCCTGTAGTTGTAACATTTAGGAGGTGGACACAGGAGGAGGCACCAGATAGAGTTTAGCCAATAAGCTTACTCACCCCATATATATCCTATATGTAGTCTACCACACACCACATTACCTTAGGTTTTTGCAATGTATCATTTATTTTGTGACATCACATTGCCTTAAATGTTCATGGCAAGCCTGAGAACGATGAGAAAGTAGTGGAGAATTGTGTGTTGTCCATAACTTGATCCCTGTTTTGAAAGCTTTCAATAAACAGTAAGATTTGTCAGATTTTTGTCTTTTATGTTTTTGAGTGCAGGGGATTTCCCCTATCCCAACCCTGTTTGCTTGTAATTGGGGAGATTAACAATCCCTCTCCTCTCTTGAGATATTAACTGTCCAATATAGAAGACCTTTCTCTGGCAATGCTGTAATTCTGCCATGTCCCACTTGCACCACTTTTCTGACAATACCATCACCAGCCGCACTGAATCTTTCCGACACCTCCTCCGATCTGCTGCATACTAAAATGTTGTCCACGTACTGCATAACCGTGCTGTCTAAATGTACGTTCTCTAGGTCCATTCGCAGGACCCTAATGAATATAGAAGTGGATTCACAGTACCTCTGAGGAATTCTTGTGTGTTTCCTCTTTTTATTTCTATATATTAACAATGTCAAGTGCTGTGATTCTTCGTGGAGCGGAATAGAGAAGAAAGCATTCTTCAAGTCTATCACCGTGACATGAGTGGCTTCCGGCGGAACACTACAGTATTGTCGTTGGATTGGGAACTCAGGAAACTCTGCTTCAACAATATTGTTGAATGGGTGCAACTCCTGAATAAAACCCCACAATCTCCTTCACCGGGTACACAGCTGTGTTACTTTGAGATTCGATGTTACTAAAATTCCCTGCTACACAAGCGGTGAAATTGTCTCAAAAATACCTTAGTCTGCCTTCCTAGATGGGGGTATTGCTTTGCCCTCAGCCAGATCGCCCCTTGCTCGAACTTCATTTTAACAGCTCCAACCCCTTTCAACAGGCAAACATCAAATGGGCTGTTTGTCCACAGTATGCTCAGTACTTGTGCCAGATCTTCTTCAAGAAATGGCAATGGTGCCTTTTTCATCGGGGCCATTCCCTGTAGGACTTCCCTGTAAAGCATTCTCACCCAGTAAGTAATGCTCATAAAGAACACTGTCTAAACATCTGATTAGTCCCAAAACAATTTGTCAGGTCATTCTGTGTCCCCCTGTGCAATACTATTCTCTCGCCCCTGTGAGAAATCCGAAGGTGTTCTCCTAGTAAAGCCTTGAGGATCCCTTATTCCGGTGGACAGGACATGGCCATCGCTGTTGGATCCAGTTCCTGGGGGTGGACCAGTGTGGGAGGATCACCTGGATAGGGGAACCTGGGGTCATGCTTGGGGGAATACCCCAGGTGATGTGATATTGTGCCAGAGAAGGAGAGAAGGGGCGAGAGATAGGAGGCTTACATGGGCTGTATTGCATCTGCCTCACTTCCTCCTATTTGATCTCTCCGGTCCAGATCCAACAAACCTCTAAGGTCCCAAACCCGGTTACACCCAAAAAACATAAATCCCAGAATCTTTGTTTCTCCGGTCTCCATTCAAATATTATCCTTCCTCTTTCCGTTCCTCTGAGTATCATTTTCTTCATTCCCAACTTGATCAGACAAAACACTAAGATTCCCATAAACCCCTTTGTTCATGTCACAACCCCAGCCATTCCTGCTTACCCTGTAAACCGGACCAATCCTGTCCCCCCCGATTGTCATTTCCCAAAATCCCAACCTACTATAACAAAACACTACCATCCCCATGATCCCCTATGTTCTTGTCTTCATCCCGGTCATTCTCGTCCATTTAACAAACCCTCCAAAAGCTACCCTTCCGAGTGCAACCCAAATACGAAGGATATGATCCCATACAACACCTCATTCCCTTCCGACTCTGTAGCATGATCTGACAGTCAAACCTTCCCCTTTTCTGACACAAACACTCGAGCACCCCAAACAGACCTTGCTCTTTTTTCGTCCCAGACCCGCAGAGCTTTCATGGAAGAGAGCCTAAGACCGCGAACAACAGAACGAGTGTCCTGCAGCAGATGTCAGCGGTACACGGGGCAAACCTATTCAAATAAGCAGAGTGAGGGAAACTCCTGCACCCATGGTACCGGCCTTGACTCCAGAGAGTCAACAGCCAAGCTCATCACAGCCAGTGAGTTGAGGGGAGAATAGAACTTTGAATGTACTGTAAAAAGGCAGAACGGGAGACCAGCGGCAAAGGGAGAGTGACACCACGTGGATGCTAGTTCGAGTGGGATTAGTTAAGCCCCAAATGAGAGAAACGCCAAGTACCAGAAGGACGTAGGAGGGTCAACGAAATAGGTCGAAGTGATCCTACGGAGGGTCGAGCAAAATCCTGGTACAATTGAAAGACTTTGATCTACAAGCATTTTGAAAGCAAGGGAAATTAATCACACATTGTGAGAAAAAGGGAAGTGAATCCCTCATTGAGAGAAAGCAAGGGATCTGAGCCCGACCGAGGGAGATCCAGGGAGGAAGCTGTCACCCAAAGTTGGTTGATAAAGGAACTGTGATATATTTTGGAATACGATTGAGTAGGGTCAGTGCCCAAAAGAGGGGGACCCCGGGGTGAAATAGTCACCCTATGTACATTGGAAAAGAACTTTGATTTGTTAAAGGAATGTTTGTTTTTTTGTTTGAACACGTCAGGTCTTCGAAGGCAAAAGACTTTCAAGTGAAACGAGACTTGGCCATCGACTGCCCTGATAACTGAAAGTTCGAGGGTTAAAAGCTGAAAACTGTACTGTGCTTAAAGCTCCCATCTTACCCCATGTCCATGATGTGGGGAAGGGAGACCCAGGTTACTGCATCCTGACATATTATTTGAGAACACTTCTTTCTTTTCTTGAGAACTATCCTGCATGCCTTTTTGCATTAGTTGTGAGGTTTGGCAATAGGTGTCTTAGTATAGGCACTTTTATTTTGACATGACACCTCTAGGACTGCCTTATATTCATTTGATGGTTGACGCTTGCTCTCATCTTAGATTTAGGTTTAGATTAGGTGTTTTTCCAACCTGTATCCAGCATTTCGTTGTTCATTAAACACCCTTGAATTGTGATCACTTGTGTCTCTCTTAATTGTTGCCACCATGAGTTTCTCACACCCCTTATTAGAACTTTCTCCAATTCTAGTGGAAACACCTGTCCTTCCCCCTAAGGGAATTTCTGGTTTGAACAATACTTTGTTGGGCAAGCAACCTCCTCTATATTCTCTCTTCCTTGTCTCCACCGTTTCCTCTTCTCTCGTCCTTCTTTCCAGCTTCTGGCCACTCCTCCAAACACTGTTCTACACTATCCTTCTCTGCTCTCCGACTCCTAAGTCCCACACTTCCATATTGCTATGCTTCGCTTAGATACCCTAGTGGGGGCTACTCTGTGGAACTGTAAGGTAATTGTCTAGTGGTTTGGTTTTGATTTGTAACGCACAAAAATGTTCAGCATAAACTGTGTCTAGATGCATAAGTTATTAAACATGATGAATATTCAACAAAATCAATGACTCTTCTAGGCTTTCCTCAATGGTATGAGATGTTGTATTCTTCATATTCATATTGGAAGATTATCCCACATGCAGGGAGCCAAAGACTGAAAAACTATGGTAGCCCCTCAACCTAAAGATACATTTTTGGAACATTCACAAGAAGATTCTCTTAACAAGACCATGTAAGCACTTGAAAAATACACACAGTAGTGTAAGTGATTGCACAGATGATTGAAAGCCAATGGTCTTCTGAAAGGAGTAGCAGATATATTTGTTCCACCTGAAAATAAACTTGCAGCAACATTTTGTCCCACCCGCCAACTTTGACGATCATAGGGGTTTGGCTTGAAGCCACTGTGGTGATGAGGGGTAGCCTCAGTAAATTACCTATTCCCCAGGGTTCTCCAGGTGTTGGTTAACAAGCCTTTGTTACAAACAACTGCGTCTCCCACATGGATTCCGTCTGTGGTAGGCTTTCTGATTCAGGGCTAGCTCATTTTCCATAAGTGGGGCCCACACACTTGTCTCCTGTAAATAAACCTAATACCTTATAGTTACTGTGTGGACGTGCACTCCCAAAAATTGGGTCTTTGGACGGCTTGCTTCTAGATCGTCCTACTCCCCCTGTCAACCTATCTCGACTGGTCTCTGAGCAGTAGTCGGCCTGTTACAGACCAGTCTAGGAATGTGGATGTTAATATGATCTCTGTGAACTGTAAGGAACTCATGGTGTCCACAGTAAAGACAGACACAAGTGATCACAGTTCAAGGGTGCTTATTAAACTGTATATGCAGGTTAGAAACACACCTAATCTAAACCTAAATCTAGATGGGAGCAAGCTATGGCCATTAATTAATATTAAGGCAGTCCTGGTGCTGTCTGGTCAATTAAAAAGGCCTATACTAAAAAACCTATTACCAATCCTTACAACTAAATACAAAGAGTGTGGGACAGGGTTCATAAGAAAGAAAAGTGTTCACAAATGAGAAGTCGGGTTGTGGTAGCCGGGGTCTGCCTTCCCCACGTTTTGAGCATGGGACAAGGCGGGACTCCTGAGCACAGCACACTCTTGAGATTTCCCACCACGAGACAACAGTCCCACTCTCAGCTATCGGTACCTTCGGTGGTTAAGTCTCTTCTGTGCAAAAAGTCTCTTGCCTCCGAGAACCTGATGTGGTAAAAAATAACAAACAAAATGTTCGTTTTCAATGTACGTTGGGTGATGACTTCACCCCTGGGTCCCCCTCTTCCGGGCTCAGACCCCTCTCGAATACCAGCCTCCCTCTGTTCGGTTCACTACGACTTTTTCTCAAAAGAAATTCACCTCTGGCATTCACAAGTCTTGATATAGTTTTAAATAGTTCACTGTTTACAGCCTTCTGTCTGGTTCACTCTTGTCAACACACTGTTCATTGGGACATCAAACCTCACCCCTTTCCATCTGCATCCCTCCATCGGGTTCACTCTTGCCAACTTTTACCAATCACAGTTCTTTCTCTTGAACTCACTATGGGGGTTCACCTCCCTTATCGTCTCAATTACGTGCTGGTGTACTCCGGAGACCCCCGGCCGGCCCATAGAGCCGAGGTTTGCTCCGAAGTACTTTAAGACGAGATAGCTGCACCCTTGAGATGGACGGGGGTGCAGATTTATTACTCCAACACCAATCATTAAGGACAACTCAATGGTTTGGCAAAGGGAGTCGGTTTAATGACAAGTTCAAAAAACGGGGAGTCAAGGAAATCAGCAGTGATGCGATCGTCCTTTTCGCTTCAACTCCAATGAACTTCATAAAAATCATAGCATTTATACTGAAAACTTGTCGTAATTGAGGTATAACACTCAAAAGTTAGTATGCAATTCTATTGGTTAGGAAAAGGTAAGTTTAATATAGGTACTATATATGTATATGGTAACGGAGTGAGGGGATTGGGTAAACACGGTCAGGTGGGCGTCTAAGCCCTTCCTTCAAAGAGGACTACTGTAGACGTCACTAAAAGTACGACGTCCCATTGATTCTACTAACTATAGGACCCTAGATTATTTGGTCCATTGTGATTGGGTTGGCACCAACCCCATGCATAAATTTCCACTTTGCTTAGCAGCACGCAGAATGGTCAGCCAGGTGCAGGGTGTCCCCTAGTTACCCGGCCTTCCTCCAATTAAGGTTACAATCAATCATCGCTTCAGCAACTATGTGTCAATTATTTAACTGTGGTTGGCCTCGAAACTGCATCTTCTGTCTGGAAAAGTTCTGATATCTCTGCCTGGGCGGATGCCAAGCGTAGGTGTGAACCTGTGCTTCTCCTCGCTCGGCTGGTCACGTGCTTCCCACAACGTGAATTTGTCTAGTTTCTCTCAATGTGTGCATTTGATTCTTATTCAGCTTGCCACCTGCCTACGCCTCCTTATCTTGACCTTTCAGAGACAGGATATTTTGTTCTTAAGTTTCAATTATATATAGCTACTGTTCGTTCCTTCTATTGGTGTGACCTTGGCTCTCCTGGCACAAGTTCCATCTGCCGAGCTTCTATTCAGCTGTCTCTTTTCGTTTTGCTAGAATATTAATCTCTACTCATTCGGCCTAACCTGGTTTGATTCTGCTTCATTTGAAAAATGGAATTACACTTATAATACTGTGCTTCGTTTTGAGGTAGATTATGTAGAATGGTGCTTGCCGCACTATCTTTCTACTTTGCATTGCAAGCCGCATTATTTTCTTAGCTTTCTTGCATTTCCAAGCATATGTACAGGTGTTGTTAGCTGGTTGAATATTTTCATCCTGTTTACAACTTAAGCTTCTTTGTATTTCAACATCGTTCTGCCCTTTTAGGTTCACAACATCCTTATTCATGGCGTTTCGTCTCTGGGTGTCGTTCTCGGGTTGTCATTTCTTCTATTTGTAAGTCAGTCCAGGTCCTCGTGACGTCACCATTCGTTTTCCATTAAGACCTTTTTGGTTTCTTCCTGGACTCTCCTTAGGCAATCTTCATTTCGTCTCATTTGCTGGTAAGGTTTCCTTAATGGATACCTTACTGTCCATGGTTTCCTTGGTATCAGTACTTCAAGAGGTGCTGCTCTTCTGATAGGTACTGGGCAGAGCCCTACTGCGGCTCTCTGCTGATTTATCTGCTCATCATACGTCACATATTTTGGTGTGAACGTTCCTGGTACTTCAAAATGGGCGACTGGAGTGCAGGCTTTATTTGGGACCTCCTCTACACTGGTCAAAGACTTTCAACTGTACAGGGGATTTTCGTAGACCCCTGTATAACCACTTTGACCATTTCTTTTGGCTCTTCTAGGGCCTTCTGGTTATGGTAGTTTTTGCCAAAACGGGGAGTCAACTAGAGTCTCTCAAATGAACACCCACATAGTGTCTGACCATTGTGCAGCTGATTTTCCCCTAAGACGTTAACAGTTCTTGGAACTTTTCTTAACTTGCTTTTTGCAACTTTCGTTCAATGCAGTTCAGTTTCTTATCGGTTCGCCCCTTGACTTATCGGCTATGATGAACTGCTTGCCTTTCCTTGAATCTTGAGTGAAGGACGGTACTACACTAGCAAGCGTCCCCTTCTGACCCACTTATCAGCATAGACTGGTTCCGTGTACCATTGACATCTGCTGCAACACATGCTGGCTATTGTCTGTGGTCTTACGATTCCTTTCAGAGAGGCTTCGCAGTTCTGGGTCGGAAAGGGCAAGGTCGCTTCTCTCCTTGTCAAACATTCGTTCTCTCTGCCTTTCTCCTTCTCTGCCATGCTTAGATAGCTGTTTCCTAGTGCCGTCTGCCTTGCTAGTCATGTGCTCTCATGCTCCATCTTTTATCCCTGTGGGAAGGGAATGGGCCATCAGGTGTGTGTGTGAGATATTCTGGTCAATTGCCTGACTTTGCCTGACCCTTGTGTTGGGGCATGCAAGGTAAACGGCTCTGGTGTTAGTCCATTGTCTTTCGTGTTCTGTGGAAGTGTTTGTGTCGGAAACAGGGGACGGGGGTAGAGTGTTTGATTATCCTATATGGTAGGATGGGAGAAGGACCCCTCACCCAGGTGATCCTCCCTCACAGGGCCACCCCCAGGAACTGGATCCAATAGCGATGGCCGTGTCCTGGCCACCTGGATGACAGATCCCCGGGGACTAGTCAGGGAGACACCTTCAGGTTTCTCACAGAACTGCATCAGGGGATGACTATCCCTGGCTCCCAGCATAATTTCCCTCTTCTCTCATAGCATGTTGGTTCACAAGAACATTGTCAGACAGGTCAATCTAAGATCTATTTGGGTAGGCAGGTTGAAGTTCATCATAAACATAAGGGTGCCTGATGTCCAATCTGATTGTCTACGAGAAAGTATAGTTCTTAGAAGAAAGAATCAAATGGGCAATGCAGTTATTGGTGGTAAGCACACTGAGCCAACAGAGGAGGTGCGGGGGGTAGAAAAGTGGTGCCACGTAGTAGTATATTCAAGTGCTTTAAAGCAAAAACCTTCAGCGGGGAATGGTGATGGCGATATCCTATTTATTTGTGTTCAAATCAACTCCACCTTTTTTACACATGTGCGTTGCATAGAAACAAGTGGCTGTTTTTATGTGGAGTGCTCTAAGAACCGCTATATTGGGTGAGATGAACTTTATTTCAGTGATGGTGAAGAGGGCTAATGAAGGACTTTGGGAGTCAGTGTCTCGTTCAATAGGTTATTTTTGCAGATGGAGAAGTCATTCCATGGTCAAATAGTGACATCAGTGGATTTTGTTGACCGATGCTCTTTCAGAAGCAAGGAAGGGATTAGTGTGGGGGTGGTGTATGCAGGCGGAGATGAGCTAGCAAGACTAGGGTAGGACTCTTTGTTAATGAGTGGTGAGGAAAAGGTCTGGGATGTCACAAAAGCGTGAAATGAAAGGTTGAGATGGGGCTCCAAAAATCTGTCTTCTATCGTGGGGTGCTGTATGTAGAGGGAGTGGAGATCAAGTAGTGCTCATTGTTCGCTTAATGGATGACTTAATACTGGGTGACATGAAGGGGTGTTAAGTGCTAAGACCACACAGTCGAACTAGACAACAGCAAATTATATACATGTGTGTAAGTGCACATCATTGTGTTACTGTTCCTTCTTCAGTGGTCTTAGGTCGGTGCAGTGGAGAAAAACATACCCACTAAGATAGCTTTTGGGAGAAGGCTGGTGAACTCTCATGAAGGCAATCCTCCTGTCTGGATGATGCATTTTCTTTTATAAACGATGTTTTCATTATTTTGTGGAATGTATTAAAAATGTCCTGCAAAGAGTTTCCCTCGCACTGCTTGTAATAATAATTTTGACAATGGAGTGCTTGCTACAATTTGAATTATGTCTAAGCACTTAAATACCGTTCAGTCATATTAACCAACCAGGAAGGGTTCATTTTGACTAAGCTCATGTGGAAGAATGTGTTATGGCATCATGAAGCAAGACACAAACAACAGATTTTAAGTTCAAAATAAAATACTTTATTAAATCAAATGTCAGGATGTTAGGCTTAACTTGCCCTATGCTAAATTGGGATTTTTCAACCTGAATTAAACTAAGGAAGGTGAATCAGAGAGTTCAACTCGTCTGTCTTGTGTCCAACAACTATACTTACCCTCACAACTAAAGCTAAACAATGTGGAGGGATGTCAATAATAAAAGAAATGGTGTTCAACTTAAAGTTCTGTGATACTTCCAGCTCTCTTTCAGCTCCCCCTCCCCAATCATATGAAAGTTCCACAAAAGCCTCAAAATGACCTCTCTCAAGTTCACGGCAATACAGTTCAAAACAATCCTCAAGGTTCCCTTCCCCAAGTTCCAAGCAACAAAGTCCAAAAAGAAAAGGTCTTGTGGCTCAGTTCTCAAGATCACGTGTAGTTCCTAAAGTCTCAGGATTTCCTTTCCCAAGACTTTAACTTCACCGCTACAATACCCTTGGTTTTCAGCATTCAAGGTCACTGGTCTAGGCGCAGTTGTTAGGCGTCACGGTCCACCCATCACAGGTCACCCAACCAGGATCCCTGGGCTCTTCAGCCCACACAGGTTCTTTGGTACTGTGCAACAGGTCACCTTCACTTAGTTTCTGTTTATTTGCCTCGTGGATTTTATGTGCTCATTTACACTCCTCTGGCTTCTCTTTGTCAGCCTTGTAGCTCTGTCACATCGTGTCACACACACTTCTTGCCAGTCTTTGACCTTACCGTACTGCATTCACTCTTAAAAGTTAACTTTGGGAGGGGGGTGTTCATTCCCCACCTTTGTATGGTGCTCTCATGCTTGCACTCTTTTCTGTAATTCGTTTTCACGTGGGCACTTGGGCGATCCTGTTAACTCTTTTTCTCATAAAGTTTTATTCCATTCAGTGTTTAATATGCTTAACTTCAAGGTTTCAGTCAATTTGATGTGCAATATGCATTCATGTTGCTTAATAAGTTTCCCATTCAGTGAGTTATTCAATATGCATTTGTTTTGCTTAATTTTAGGTTTCCATTCAGTTCGGTATTCAATATGCATTTGTTTTTTCTTGATTTTCAAGGACCGTTAGCTATTTGTGGTCTGCTCGGAGCGCATCAATATTAGAGTACCCTCCTCGGCTTCCTGCGCTCCTCCGGACGGCTCCCGCTGCTGCTTTTCTGCTTCTGAAGCCGGGAAGTCCAACGATGTCAGCCCCCCTCGCTTGCTGTGTTTTTCCTTCTGCACGCCAGCTCTCCAGTTTCTTCATCACGGATGTGGGCGGCATCCTTTCTTCTTTGGGTTTTCTCGCAGCTCCAGTTGCCTGTCACAGAGGCTCCCAGATCGGCAAGGAAACGGCCCACTTCCTTCGGGCGCCGCAAGTCCTATCTGCTGGTGTCCTGGCTCCTTCTCCAGTTCCCACCATGTCTGCCTCCTCTTAACAAGGGTCCTCTGCTGGTCTCACCCATACAGGCCTTCCTGTTGCGCTCTGCTGTGCTCCACTAGTCTCTCTTTATACACTTGCAGCCCCTTGACAGGCTGCAGGCGTGGATGCCTAAAGAGACTTACCTGACCATAATTAAATGGACATGCCTGCCCGTCACAGCACTTTACAGGCATCTTCTTTGTTCCAGTCCTAGAGTGGTGAAATGTTGTAGTGTCCACTACTTTTAGTCACCTCTTCCTCTTCTTAATACTGTCAAATGTCATGTGGGGAAATGAGGGTGAACAGCTTTGTAGTAACTCATAAAGGTCGGGAGGAGGGGGGTTGGTTGGTCCTGAACAGGAAAAGGGAAGATACCATGTAAATATGAGTGCATAACTGTAACCTTCTGCAATAATTGTAATCTTTCTAATGTAAGCAAGCTCACAGATGCCGGAGGGCTGGGCACGCTATACAAGCAACATAAATAAATAAAATGTCTCTACTGTGGGCACCTCACTCCCATCCCCCAAGGTCCACCCAAGAGATCCTTCCTCGCTTCTCCACCCCCAGGGTCGGGATCCAAGAGCAATGGGCTTTCCCTGGCCATCTCAGGATCCAAGGGGCGTAGGAGTGAGAATTCCCCCACGGTTCTCACAAATATCTGAGGCGATCCTGTAGGGATTCACACGAGTACTGCATGAATTTTAAAAAGGCGTGGAGCTCACTGATAAAGGTGGAGAAAAAAAGACGAGCATGAGCACCCACACTCCCTAAATAGCTTAGGGCTTCAATTGCTTATTGAGTGTTGTCTAAACAGCCACTGGTCAATTAAAAGTGTTGTGCTAACTGGAGAACGTGTACTCAGGAGAAACACATGCCATCAAGGTCAACTGAATGGAACCTGGTACAATGGACAAAGACAATGAACACTGCTCGATTTGCATGGGTGTACAGAAACGAGTATGTCACTAATGTTGCAAAAAGGATAACAGTAATGCATGTTAGAAATAAGTCATTGATTGGTTTTTCATCAATGACTGCCCTCACCCACCCAATGACGTATCCGTACAAAGCCTCTCCAACCCGATGCCAATATGCACTGCAGCATAAAGGAAGGTGTTGGATTGGTCAATTGGCTGATCATGTGAGCAGGCCAAGGGCTGAGCATATACTACAGCCCAACACAAGCAGACTGCTTTCCTTTTCATTGACTGCTACAGAACGTTCATGTTGAGGCCCTATCTAACCTCCACCCCATCCCCAACTTGGTCCTAGTGAACACTGTGCTATAATGAATAATCATTGGGATGTGTAGATTGAATGAGCACATGACCAGCCTTCAGGACCCATAGATACTGTGAGGTTAGGGAAGCCAGCTTGGGTGGCCGGAGAAGGGGAATGTCAAAGGATACCACTGGTTTGCTTGTTCGTTGGCTTACCTTTGCCTCCCCTCCACTGTGTCACTAGCTGCCATGCAGTGCACAACCTGGCTCTCTTAACAGCACTTTGTCTGCAAGTGCTCCTGCATCAGTCAATGTGGGTACCATCTTTGTGGCTATCATAGTTGAATCTACTGATAAAAACTAACTCGGATCACCAAATTCATCCTAAATCGGTACCTGTTTTTCCATCCCAGTTCCAGCATATTTGCCACTGAACTGCCAGCCTTTCACTCTTAAGCACTCAAATTCCTGTGATCTTAATGTCTGCCTTGTGCCTTGATTACTAAATAAATACCTAATGATGTTGCTATGTCTCCTCTTACGAATGGCCCCGACCTGGGATATCTCATTGAACTTCCATGGGGCTGTTAATGACCTCCTTTGCTATCCGTTATGCCCTCTTCTCTTTCCTCCTTGCCTTTCCTAGTCAGGCTCTGCAAGGCAACCCTTTTCTTAGCTGTGAACGTTCCCTGACCTGTTCCCTCTCTGTAATCTCCTCTCCACCTCGTGACCCAAACGGGATCTGGGATCCAGACACATCATTGCTGGGACTGTCTTTGAACTCTTTGTACCACGTCCCCATGTTTTAAGAAATATCGTAATCGAAATGTAGCACGTTATAAAACACTGAATGCATTATGTTGATAATTGGATAAATCTTGTGACAAACCCTGAGCAGTACTACAATTTTGACGTCTGATGGGTGTGAAACACATGCATGAATTGATTGGGTCACAGGTGCATCACTATATGGTGGCAAAGGAAGAGAGATTTTGGTGTCACAGGAAGAGCCCACTGGATAATAACCAGCGTGTTCAGAATGGGCTCTCTACCGTACTCATTTAGGAACCAGAATATCTACTCCTTTGAATACCAGCATCTTGTGTCTTTACTAAGTGCACTTTTCTCTACTTACGGATCACTCCTTGAACTTGGAGATCCACCCCTTGTGTCTTGGCAGTGCCCAAAAAAAGGAAAGTAAAAGCGTGCCTGCCTGCCTCAGAGTGACCACGGCCATCCCTGACTTCTCTATAGTGAATGGAACGCCAGTAACTAGCGACCAAAGCCAGCTCTGGGTTTGTGCAGAGACTCTAAAATATCTTTGCCAAATGTGTGATTAAGAGTTTACTCTAGTGGGTAAATACGTTGAAACCTACTCGTGCTCAAGCACTTTAAAAGTCTGCATACAGATCTATTTATGCAGTATTTGGATTTAAGTACAGGATGTTAAAGGTGCCATGCAAGTTTTGTTTTCTCCGTTTTGTTTTGTGCCAGCTGTGCAGGCTTTCACCTTGTGGGATGCAACATTAAATGGGTTGCTCATCCTCATGAGAACATGTTGCGTACATGGAGGCGAGAGATAGGTGAGCATGTCGAATTCTCACTTTTTATGGACACCGGCAACACCTTCTTGCTAGGGTCCTTCCAAAAGCTGCGTTAGTAAACCTAAAGCCGAATCCTGTGCTCATCATATTCCTATTAAAGTACAGACCATACTTTGTGTTGCCCCAATCAGAACGCCCTTGTCGGTTTTAAGATCTGAAAATGTGCATTGACTCTTTGAGCTATTTATCACAGCCCCAAAATTAGCCTGCCCTACCCCGCGGCCGATTCGTCTCAGCTAAGCCAAGCGAAAAGATTTGCTGCCGGGAAGGGTCTTTTAAAACATATATACATATTTTGCTATAATTGACATTTTAGATATTGAATTTTCAACAGCAGCAATGTGTAAAGTGTGTTCCCGCTAGGGGGAGGATAAGGACTGACAACACAAACTGGAGATTTCTGTTGGAAACAACAGCAAAACAAGCTTTCAGCGCTGATTAAAGGAAGGCAAAAAAAGAAGCCCGATTGAAGAGTCTGTCAGGAAATACTTTAACAGACGGGACAAAAGTGGATGCTCGGATTAAAGGCACAATGAAGACGCGGACCTGCGAAACGATGAATTCAAAAACAGCTGACAGGATGGAAATAGATTGGCTTAGAAGAGCCAGTGAATGGGGGAAAAAACTGTAAGCGGAAAAGAAAATTGCAGTCTGGATTCAAAAGGTGTTAAGCAAATGCTCGAAAGTAAACATCCGTTTGTAATCAAACGTTTTTATTGAAGGAGTAAAGCTGCGGATTCCTTGTGTAATAGCAGCTGGACACTTGCCAACAAGAATGCCAATGTGCTGCCATAGCGGCAGCTCTTCTCTTGCTTCCAACTATGCCTGCAACGGACGGATCTTTATAGCGTATCAAAGTCCTGTTTCTTTTTCTGCCAGAGCGTTTAGGCAGGGCAGATTGGCTGTCCATTCGACAAAGCAAGTAAGTATTGCTCTTCCGGAGTATCCAAAAGAGCCTCATCGACCCACTCCGAATTAAACAGTAAATGACAGCGTCTTTCTGTGGAATGCAGCTGAATGAAACATCAGTTTCTGATATAAATTAATTTGTTTTTAACTTTACACATGCGTGGTAGGGTTTTGTATTCATACCAATTTGAAAGAAATCTAATTCGAAATGTACGAGGCGCCTAATGCATGGTGAAAAAGTGATTGTGATGAAAATAGTACTGCTCTGTGGGAGTACAATCCCGAGTAGTGGCTAAAACACGTACTCTGTTACACATTACTACCAACCCAGCAGTGATCCCAAGCATAAAGGCACAACCCTAAGGTATACCCTCATTCTCTTCTTTTGGTAGTGGACCAATGGCAGTGTATACTTTTCAGGAAGGCTGTGAGCTTGTACAGATGCAGCACAAACAACAATAGTACATTGGTACCAAAATAAAAAAAATGTCCAATCAAGGGTCTATAAAATAGGAAATTAATGAAACATTCAATGCACACACATAAATTAAAAAAAAAACACTGAAGACCCACCCCTGTAAAGGACACATAGTGAAGGGTCACAGTGGTTGAAGAGAGGGGAGCAAGCAATAGATTTGAGCAGTAAATGACAAAAGTACTTGAAAGTGTCTTGACAAGACAAAGATTGGGGTCTTATAAATCACTAGGGCAGTGGTGAAGCAGCTTTGGGACGGGGCCCTCTGTGAACGGGGTTAGCATTTGAGACCGGTTGAGTGGATGTCTTTCAATAGGTTCAAATATTTGGTTGGGTTGAGGAGATATTTTTGCTGGGTCGTGTCTGCATTTGACACTGGAGAGTAGATGGCTACCAGTGGGTTGACTTGGCTTTTGAGTTGGGTGGAGATGATGCTTCTGTTGGCTTGAGTCGGTGCTCGGGATGCAGCCTGTTGAAACCCTCATACTATATCGCTGTGAGTGAGGGAAATTAGACCTCCCTAAAGTATCTCTGTTCCTGGGCTTTTGTCCCATTGCACCCCAAAGGGTACAGTAGTTCATGGTATACTTTAAACATTCAGAATTTCAGTTGCACCCAGTAGACTTGCGACATCAGTTAAACATGCTCTGCGGCCCAATTTCTCTATCGGTCTTATTCTTTTTCTAGCTGCTTAGACCACCACTCAGTGGGTTGTCTCTTTACCTTGTCACACACCACTTGTAGGGAGACAACTAGTGTACCTATACAGTATTGAACAGCCAATCATTACATTGCCAGCTTTGGTACGTGTGATGACTGGGTATCCTTTTTTGGTAACCTAAACCTCTTATTGATCAGTTAAAATAATGTTTTTCCCCAACACGAATGAAATTGAAGGTTAGGCAATTACAATTTATTTCAAATTGACCTAGTATTGTTATCTGGAGAAGAATGGAGATAAAACCATTCTGTCTTGAGGGAAGGACAACCAAACCTGTTTGTCAAACCTATACCTAGATTTACTTTTTTATAGGTTCTGATTGAGACCTCTGTCCTGCCCTGTTCTGATCCTTTCTGAGTGACCTATCCGTGTCAGCGTATAAAACCTGTTTGAAGACCCCACTTACAATGAAGGAGCAATTTGAAAAGTCAGCACAAGTGAAATACACTGTCTGCAGAAGGGTTTTTTGTTCTGAGTTTGGAAACTCAATTGTGTCTAGTGAGTTGCCTCAAAGCACTGTACATTGTGGCAGGTCAAAAGGAGGAGTCGGACACTTTGAGGTCATGCTAAGGGTTCTTTTATTTAAACTATAAGAAAAAGGCCCATCTTTTGCTATCGTTGAAGGGATTACCTTGCCTATCTAAATAACTAAAGGGGCCCGTCTGTGGTAGGGAAGTCCAAAATAAATGTTTTCGGTCCTAACCTAACTCTTCCTGACCCTTTCCCTAATATGAACAACTTAAAGTAGGCCAACAAAAATGTCTCTTGTGTTTTCTTGTCTGATTGTATTCTCTTTATAGACATGACTCTTTCAAACAGTTCCTTAAGACAGTCTTCTTGGATATTATCTTGATATCTCCTTTATGAGCTCTTGTAGCTCTTCCAAAACATTCCCGTGTCTTGTACTCTTTAGTGATAAGCTTATGATGGCTTTCCTTGAGAGACGCGTTCAAATTCTTGTCTCCGGTCGTACATCTGTCTTTAAATTCAACCTCTCCTAGGTTATTTCTTCCCAGTCTATCTTTACTTCCCATGCAGGGTTATTTGTTCGGTTCTTTGTTGACTACTCACAACTCCTGTTTGGCTGGTTTGTTTGTATATCATCCTTATGGCTGGGACGGGTTTCTCTACTCATATACCCTCCCGCTGCTCCCATTCTCCCCTCCCCTGCCTGGTAACTTGGTGCATGCAAGGGAACCTTGCACGGCTCAGCACTCGCTCGGGTAATCTGCTTCGGTGTCTGGCTTCTCAGTCTTTGGTTTTGCCGCTGCTCCATTCTCAGCTTTCCTGCAGGCTGCTGCCGTCTATGGACGCTGGCAGTAGGGAGCTGCTAACACTCCCGGTTATGATGATCTCGGCGTTGTTAGCCAGACGTCTCACCCACAATGATACGATCATGGTCACGCCACTACCTTGCACAGGATTTCCTTGGGGGCATTGTATGCAGTCACCACCTGGGTGCACTACACTTGACTGAACTATGTCTCGGTCAAAAGAACATGCCACCTCCCATAGATCGTTCAAGGGCTTTTATTACATTTATTGGCAAAACACTAAGGGCCTGGCCTCACTCTCCCTTCTAGGTGAAGCAGTTTCCTCCCAAACACAGGTGGCCCTACTCTTCAGGTTAGTATGTAGAACAGGTTAACCCTTACTGTCTAGAGGCTAGTTCGCTGTCAATAAGGAACTAAAGGCAATTGCCTAATCTGCATAAGCTCCCTCTGGGACTTCTAGCCTGGATGTGCACTGCAGTTGAGGTTAGTTCTAAGGAATTGTGCCTTTGAGACTCAAATTCCCAGTTTGTCTCCTTCCTTTCACACACTGATATTCCTCTCCCTATCCCTCACCACTATTCTATCCTCCTCCCACTACTCGCTTGCTTCCTGCTACACCCTGCCTTCTCTTCTCTGACCTCCTCCTAACTTTCCAATGTCTGTCTCTCTTTCCAATCTACTTTCACCATCCAATGTTAGACTCTTTTCTGCCCCTCTTCCCTCCACTACTACTCCAACCCATCTTCAACTCGGTCACACTCGTTTCACTACCCTAAATCACCTTCAATTCACTCACTACATTCACTCTAATATTGTGGCTTACCCACCTTCCACATTCACTCACATCCCATTACTACTTGTTCTCACCAACCAACACCTCAACTTTTCTCCAAAATGCTCCCTGACTCCAGGCCACCATCCTTCCTCTTGCTGGTCTCTTGGTCGGCCACCATCTCATCTGATGTCATCCAAACAACCCACACCTTCCTGTTTCATGTCCCCCTTCTCCTCCTAAGCCCTGATCCTTTTTGCTATGCACTTCTGCTGTAATGGCAAGAGGGTGGCCTGTGTTGAGAAATGTTACACTCCGTGTCAGTTGACCATGCTTCTGCCGGGTATGAGGTAATTGTGGGCCTTTTGTGTTTTCAAAAGGCTACTCGATGGTTATAATAGTCTTTTGTGTGGTGCACTATGATGGCTGCTGGAGCATGGCGTGCTTTGATGACATCTGGTGGCACGAATCCTCTGCTGCTCTTCTTGTCGGCTCTCTGCCTGCTGATTGAAGGTATCCGATGACGAACAGTCTGTCTGGAGGTTCTGATGGGTTTCAATCTTGCAAGCGGTCCACAGATCCTTTTTATGTCTGTGGCTGCCTGGAATACCAAGAAAAACACCTGCAAGCATTTGATTGGCGAGTTATGGGATCATTAAAAGTGGTACTGTTCATGTACATGCAGGCACTTGGGGAGGGGACAGCCTCTGGGGCCCTCTAAACTGCCACATTCTCCCTCTTGGGGTAGGACTGGCTCTGGCTACCACCCACATAGGCCTACCAGCCCACCAAGTGTCTCATCCACTGTTGACAATGTTGGACTACTGTCCTTGTCACAGCTACCAGCAGGATACGACCTGCAGTAATGCCATGAAGAACCCTGGACACATTACCTGTGGCTGCACTTCTCAAATGTGAACAACTCCCCACTGGTCATTCTGTCACTAGTTGCTCTCAGATATCGTCCTGTCCCCCAATCAGATGCAAGCATGTCGCATGATTTTTCACTTCCTTTATCTGTCCCAGAATCCCTTCCCTTCAATGTCCTCCTGTCCCACACCCCCAGATTTCCACATGTTCATTGTCATGTTGTTTCCTGGTTTATCCCCCTCCTAATTTCCAATTCCATCATAGGCACAGCACACTCGCCACCATTGTCATGAGCCCTAGTAGTCTCCATTGTCATCACATGGCCTGGTTCATGTCCTAATGCCATCATGTTCCTAAGTACCACCCTGTTGTCTTTGTTTCCTGGTGACACCATTTCCCCAATGTTGTCATATTTATTGGAATCTCCTCCTCCACGTTCACATTGCCTCTAATGTTCCCGAGGAGCAACAGGTTTCAAATATTGTTTAGCGGGATGTTGCATCGGACTGCTAAGGACATTTTGTTTACCTACCTTGCATTGCCTTTGGCATCCCTTTGTTGCAGAATTTGAAAGGCCTTAAACAGTAGTGCTTTGTACATGGACACATCTCATTTAACTTTATTTCAATCTTAATTATTCCACTATTCGTTCTTCCTTTCCTCTATTACCTCTTCTCAATTAATTTTCTCTTCACTTCCCTTTCCCCTCCCATATCTCTGGTCGCTCACTGACCTTATTTTCTCCTCTCTAAAGCACTCTGTTCCACTGTATGTTCTCACCAAATTATCTCTTCAGATAATCTTCTCCTTTAATTATCTCCTTTACTTCCTCTTACTCCTGCTCCTCCTTCCCACTACTCTGTCATGACTTTCACTGTTTTTCTTCTTCTTTTCTCTCCTCAAGCTCCCATTGAGCACTTCTTCAGCCCCTCTTCTGATCAAGCTGCCATTACTCTACACAATTACATGTATTTATTGTGTGTTTTAGTACAAAACTGAACTTTTCACACATTGACTTAGATAAAAATCCATACATTACAATCAACCAATTTTAATTCTTTATATGCTAAAAACATTAAAACCTTTAGTTCTAAAAAGACATCTTATGATGATAAAACAAGTGTAAAAGACACAAAAAAGTGAACGTGTTTAATAGCAACCATAAGGGAGTGACAGGAACATTAGACCGGGGGCTTTGAAGACCGGGGGCTTTGAAGACCGGTTTAATTTGTTTTACAATGGATCAGCACGAAAAGGGAGAAGGAAAAGAAGAGAACCCTCTATACTAAATTAAATTAAAACGTCCAAGAGTTCCAATAGCCTAATGGACAAAGAGATTTCATTTGTGTTAAGAATTCTGATCCATAAATCATCTTCCAACATACTCTAATGCAGATCAGTTGTTTCCAACCACGACGAGCGCAGCGCTGGACAGTATACACACAGAGGTTTTAGTGTTTCATCATCTAGGGCATAATGCCTGCAAAGTCTTTCCCCCTTAGAGATCTTACTCCTTTTACCTAAAACATCCATAGTAGGGAGCAAATGTAGCTTTAGTCTCAACATTTGGAGCCTGAATTCCCTAGACAGATGCTTTCTCAGACATGGGGCTGGAATGTTATAACTCTTCACCGAACAAGTAAAATAATCATTAAAACAGTAATATGCCAGCAAATCAATCCTAAGCTTTATCCACACATATCTAAAGAGCTTTTGCTTTACTTTGTTAGGATTCATGGACAGTTCATCCGTTGATGATTCAATTTTGGAAAGAGTCTGCGTGCACCATGCTCCCCAATCCGCCAGCACCTTGTAAGTACCCTTTGCCCACAATTCATTCAGGTGGGCAAAAAACTAGGCGTTCGGTGGAGAAACTATGCCAGCATATAACTGCAACTTTCCGCAGTCTATCACTGTTTGAATTGGCAGTTGCCCAACTCAGACTATTCCTGCTATTGGGACTGAGGCCGGTAGGCACAACGCCCTTCTCCACAGCTTAGCTTCTAGCCTTGCCCAGCAGACGCCATCTTCCCGTGTTTGGTCCCCAGAAACTAATTTCAGGACAATTTTCTGCTTAAACAATTGCAAGACCAGTAGTAACTTGTAAACAAACCAACAAATAAGCTGACTAGTCGCTGCCAGAAACTTCGACTTTACTTTAGCCTCTGGTGCATTTCGGTATCTAGTCTATCCATCAAATGCCTTTCCATCTAATTATTTTGCTTCGAGGGGTTTGCTACGAAAAAATATAAATCAAATGCATGTTTTTGAGGGGTAAAGGGTTAATTTTTTGGGGTGGGTTTTAAAGGGTAAAAAACGGGGTTGGGGACACCCCCTCCCATTAAAACATTTTTTTAAAATGGCTTCAATGCAAATTGTTTTGTTGCAAAAAATTTGATGGGAAAACCATAAACTGTGCATTTCTTCCGTTTTCCATCCTTAATACACGAGCCCAGGTACTTATAAAGCCTGAGCTCTCATTTTCCATCCACATTTGTCTATTTACACTTACCTGTATTGAGCACCAATATTTTTGATTTCAAGATGTTGAGAGATCAAGTTTACTGAGGAAATCAGTCAACTGCCTGCAGAGCTCTTTGCAAGCCTATTGGAGTCATATCTCAGATAGTCATCCGCGTATGCTAAATATTGTACTGCTACATTTCCCAACTTGTGTGGATTTGTCCTAACAGTTTTCCAAGAAATAAGTATATCCTTTATGTAAAAACAGAATAAAAATGAACCGAGGACGCACCGCTGTCGCAGTCCTTGGTTCATGTCTATCCATTTAGAAGAGGAGCCATGTGCATCCAATCTGATTTTAATTTTTGTTCGACAGTGCAAAGCCTCCGGGATGCCAATTAACACTTGGGGACATCCACTATCAGACAGCCTCTTCCAAAGGGTTGCCCTATTAACATGGTTAAAAGCTTTATTAAAATCCAGGAAGGCCAGATAAACTGTCCTCCCCTGTTCCTTAGCTTGTGCAGCCAGAAGCGCAAAGGCAAAACTATTAAGGGCTCTTCCCATCCCCTTCTTAAAACCTACCTGGTAGGGATCTAGACAGTTAGCGCCCGTAGCCCACTCTTGCAATTCCTTTAGAATCATCTTGGCAAAAATGTTGTTGGAAGCATCCAGCAAAGAAATAGGCCTGTAGTGCATCAGGGCCAGTCTAGCACCTCCCTTAAAGAGCAGAACAATTGGTGCGTCACACCAGGTCCCCGGGAGTTTTCAAGTTACCAAGATATTACCAAACGAGTGACAAGAGCTGGGCCCATAACAGAATGTTTGATTTAAAGGTTAAATTAGTTAAACCGTCCGGTCCGGGAGCATTCGATTGCTTACTGAGCTTAATCAGAATTGGAATATCATTGAGGGTCCAATTAAGGGCCCCTGCCAACCAACATGTGCAAATTGAGAACACCCAGAGTCCTCCTTCTTTACATATACCTCCGAGAAATAACTAACCCAAGCGTCTTCAGATATTGCTTGAATTTGCAGATATTGGTCTGTCCCCCTTGGCTTGATCAACTGCCAGAACCTCATATTGTTGTTACCCAGCATACAGGACAGCATTTATTCCCAAGTATTGATCCCCATAAGAAATGTATGTTTGCTTAACCCTGCAGACCTCCTTTAACTCCCCGGGCGTCCTTGCCCTCCGTATCTCCCTTATCTCTAGTCACATCTTCTTTTTACGCTCTTGGACCAAAGGATAAAAATCATGATTGTGGCCCTCCTTCTTTAATCCTTTTTCCAGCCACTTTGCTGGCATTAGGCCCCCTAGGACATTAGAGACAGAGGGCTGCGACCCATCCGGAGATCACAGTACGTCCGCCTCAGCACATAAGAGACTCCCAATCATACTATCAAAGGCCGTAGCTTTTGTCGGGGACCACTTAACTACATGGTTCCTTGGGTTAATGTCAATATTCAAGGCCTTACCCTCAGACCGTGTTACCCCAAAAATGGGCAGCTGGTAGCAAATCATAGCATGATCGCTTAGTCCTGACCTTTTTACATTCAAGCTACCACCTTTCTGGAACAAATTTCGCCAAGTAAAGCTCAAGGGAACATCACCCGAGAAAATGTAATTCAGTGGCACCAAGTCCCAAGCCTCAAACTCCTGGCGTACCCTTTGTCCCCTGTCCTGTGGTTCCTGAGACATGTTTAACCTCACAGATTCATGGCACCAGAAATCATCCAAGCATTCAGCATTGAAATCACCCAGGACCATAACCGAAGCTCCATCTTTGTGAATTTCCCCCAGAAATAAGAAAGACAAAGTTCAGGGCTGCCTCCTTCTTGGCGGGTTTAGGTATACATTTACCAGCAGACACTGGCTGGACCCTGCATTATCTTTTCCCATCCCTTCAAGCAAGATTGTCGGCATGCCCCTCCTTTTCAAATCTATTCTTTGGAATGCAAGACCCAGATTTCTCCTAATGGCAATCAATATCCCTCCAAATGGGTGACCCCTGGTACCTCATTCTGCCTCAATGTAGACTACATCAAAACCATTTATAATTGGAATATCCATCAGCAAGTTTACTGCAAACACACAATATCAAATTAGGAAAACTAATCTGGATTGTTCACAATATTCACAAAAACCCCTACAATCCCAGGAGACAAATGACAAGGCCGCATTTCAGGCTACCTGATTATAGTCCAGCCAATCAGGTTGGGCATAGTTCTCCTCATTTTGCTGGAACTGTACAGAGCGCCTTCAAGAGCCGTCCATATCTGGCTTTGTGGCAATTTGTCGCTCCACTTCGCTTACTACAGCCCCAAGTTCTTGGGACACAAATCTTGATATAATCAAAAGCACAGCAGCAATTTCAAAGCCTAGAGAAAGGAATGATTCATTTTCAGCCAAAATTGCATTTTATGGCAATTTGTGGACGTAAATGCAATTTGACAATATCCAATCATCATGAACAAATTCCAATACCCCAATATCACCAGTAGTAACCAACCGTAGCTCTGGATTTCAACCAGGGACAGTATGTAATGTCTGTTTAGGGGGATTCATTTAGAACTTTCAAAGAGGTGATTAAGATAGAGACTGAACATTTCAATCACTGGCTTTTTCTTTATAGTGTACTCCCTGGTTTGATGCTTGACTTGGATGTCGACTCGTTGTACAACAGTTGTTTGGAGATGTTTACATTTTGGCAACCACAACCTCTTTTCTTCAATGGTGCACGATTTGGTCACTGGGACTGTATAGAAGGAGCCCTGCAAGTCGCCAACAGGTGGTACCTCCTTTACCACCAGCCGCCTGGAGAAAATTGAGAACTTCTGGTCCCCCAATATAGGTCTTAAATCCTCCACCCCAGATTCGTCACCCACCACCCTCACTGGCCTGGCTCAGTGGAGGTTGTGAGTATCAGAGTCCCTCATGAGACACCTTGCCCCCTCCCTGCCCCTCAACTGTATCAATCTTTAAAAGACTGTCTTGGTTACCACTCTCTACTCCCCTATCTATAGTCACATCCTCCACCGGTTGCACCGAAATGTTACTTGGTTCAAAGGACGGACTTTCTGCAACTTGCTCAAATTCCTTTATCACCTTACCTTCCAACTTTGATGCCTCAACGTAGCCCTAAAACAGTGGCTGGCTTGTTCGTACCCTTTACCTTTCTGCTTTAAAAATAAGTCCCTTTTCCAATCAAGATCTTCTTTTAGCATAGCCGTTCCCTTGTCAACCTCCATCCTCAAATTCCTACGGAATTTATGTGATCCTCTATTATTCTGTGGGGAGGTTTACAATTTGTATTTCTTTTCGACCACAGATTTTACTTTGTTTTTTGGGCCTCTAGCAGGAGGTGGTGCCTCTATTAGACTATTGTAGAGGTTAACTCCTGTGTCCTCCGAGACCATCCCCAGGATTGACAGTGATGGCAGAGGTGCCTCTCCGGGGACTGCCACCTGAGTTATCTCTGTGCAATACCTTGTGATGACCTCCTTCACTATGTTGGGTTTAGCCTCAAATTTAGGCCTCTCATGGTCCGCATACGTCAAAGGAACTGCCTTGAAGCAAGAATATACCCTTAAAAAAAAAAAACAACTCCATTTCCCTTCAAGATCTTTTAGAGTTTTCCTTACCCAACTTAACTCAATATTCAAGGAGTCATATCCCCTATCCATGGAATCGAGTAGTGGTGCCAAGATTGGAAAAGACCACTCGTCAACCACACTTGTTGTGTGCCCCCCCCTGTAATTGACATGCCCCATATGTACTGGAAAGCCTCTGGCCCTTCCTCCCCCTGAATACTTGCTGTCGGTCCCGACCTCCCAACCGCGCAATTCCACGGGGGAGGTGAGCAGGAAGGATTCACTCTGTTGGGGTTTAGTGGGTCTGGTTGAAATAGCATAATTTCTGTAAGACCCTGGGCCCTTGCTGGTGATTCAGGAAAAGCCCACTGTTAAGTCTTAAAATCCAGTGATATTCTTACATGCTTCCCCAGTTTGTGTGAAATGACAGGAGTCAGCTGAAACCATGGTACAAAATTCCCCATCAACCATAGTATGTATGTTTTCCTCTGTCCTGGATAGTGTTTGATCCACATTACCCATTGCCGCTGGCAGAGAATTGTCATTAACATGTGTTGCTGGGTATTCCTCACCTTGGTCTACCTGTCCCAAGTTAATCTGCTGCCCTGCATCTCTCACAACTGCAGGGATAGTAGGATTCAAGGTTGGCACACTCATAGGGGAAGGCTGAGCGATTGGTATGTTTTTATCACCCCACCACCCAGAATACCCTGCATAACTGCATGCTTGCCCACCCCCAAGGAAGACCCAGGGGCCGACCCCATACTCCTAAGGGTAGCCACCATTGCCTAGTAACTACTTGTGGCGGGGGGTGGAGAGATCCTCTTTATTGTGGGCAAACTAATTTCCAAGGCAGATTCACATGGCTAGTGCACAGCCTACTGGTGGTAAAGGGTTCAAAGGCCAATGGCCCACAGTCACCCCTTAGTGCACAATTATTTGCTTAGTCCAGCAGAAAAATGTTTTCTTACACTTTCTTCACGTGACCCAGCACAATGTTCTTGTAAGGGGTTCAAAAGCCTGCAGTCGCCCCAGGGAACACAGATGTGTTGTCCACAAATCAGTCGCCTCTCTTATAATTGTTGCCTTTTTGACATGCAAAGGAGGAAGAATAAACAGTTGCACACTTCCCTTTCAAGATGGTATTGGTCCTTCCAGGATTCGGGGCAAGGGTTTGCTAGTTGACTCTGGCAGCATTTGCTCAGAGGCAGAGTTAGAAGTAGTCAATCAACAAGTACTTTTTGCACTTTTCTCCTCTTACCTCATTTCTGGCTACCAGGAGCTTCACCGCTTCGCTTCACACCCCAAAACGCACTGCAGCACACCACTGCGCTCCATGCCAGAGTAGATGTTATAAATGCTCCTCCTCTGTAATAGTAGCAACAAGGGTAGACCGACTCCACGCCAGCAGTAAATCCTCCAGGCAAGCACAAAACACACTGCAGCACACCACTACTTTAAACAATAGTCCTTTTTACACTCCTATTATTTCCCTACTCCTTTCAAACGTACAACTATTATTCTCATCTTAATGAAACCTTCACTGGACACCCTCTTCCCCTTCTAATGTCTGTTCTATTTCCACTTTCTCTCTAAACTCCTATAAAGAGATTTCTTTTCCTAAGTCTCCTCTTGCGTTAAATCTCAGTCCCTACTCCCATTGGTTCAAGCTGGCTTTTGGTGAGCTCTACTGAAACTGCTCTGCTGCATGTTTTTCCTTTCCCAGAACAATATGTTTTAATCTATTCCCATTCTCTTGGATCCGTCGGCTGCATTTGATATTGTTGACCATGTTACACTACTCTATGCTCTTGTTGCCTTTGGCTTTTTTGGTTCTGTTTTTCGATGGTTTCAGTTTTATTACTCCAATCACACTTATTTCGTATCCTGGTCTCGGCATAAATCTGTGCCTCGTCCTCTTGTTTAAGGCATTCCACACGGTTCAGTTCTTGGCCCTTTACTTTCCTCGATCTACACTATTGCTCCATTTGCTCTTATTGAGCCCTTTAATCTTTCCTTTCACTTTTACGTTGGTGATTTACAGGTATATTTCCCCTCTTCCTTTTCTAACTCTCTTGTCCAAGCTTGTCTTTTTGCGGTTCAATCTTGTACATCTTCTCATTTCTTACCTCTCACCCCTTTGAAAATTGAAATTCTTTTCTTTCTTGCTTTGTTCCTTTCCTCTCCGGCACTTATCCCGGAGTCTCTTCCTCTTTCCTTTTCTTTTCATCCTTGGCACATGATCTTGGGGTCACTTTTGACCCTTTATCTTTTTCTCTTCGCATCTCTGCTACTGCTTGCATCTACTGCTACCAATTGTTTAACATTTGTTGTACATGACCTTTCTTCTCTTTCCACGCCACTAAACATTTTATCACCCTATTTTCTCTCGACTTGACTATTACTTTGCTCTTTTAGTGGACTATCCACTTCGATCTTTCTTTAACTGTCTTCTCTTTTCCTTACCTCAACCCTCTATTCATCTTTTTCCATTTCTCCTCTTCCTTTTGCCTCTCGTCTACTGTTTCATGTCCTTTTATTCTCTAAGTGTCATCATGGTCAAGCACCTGCTTTACCTACTCATCTCACAAAAATCCCCTTCGACCTCTCCATTCACAATATCTTCATCTCCTCTCAGTCCCAATACCCTCCGGTGCCTTTTTTTCTTAATTTTTTTCCTTTTTTGCCCCTAAACTTTGGACCATACTTGACATTTGCCCCACTCCTTCTCTATGCATTTTTCGTACCCTAAAAGTTCATCTCTCCTCTTTCCGCAACCTAAACTTGCTGTTCTGTCAGCGAATACCGTATTTTAGTCCTTGTTGGTGAAATATTCTTTTGGTTTATTTTCCATTTTCGGGGGTTTAATTCATGACTGCGAGACTACACTGGCTCTCCCTACCTGATGCCCTTGGGATGTTAAATTTTCGGTTCTGGCGTGTTTAAGAAAGCGGCCATCATTATATAATTGTTCGTTTTCCAATTGATCATTTTTGCTAAAAAGATTTCCACCAAAATTAAAAGAAAACAATTTCAAGTTGGTTCAAGCTCTGACCAGTTACTTATAATACCATAGGTTATTTATAAAACACTTAATACCCAGAGGTTTCTAAGCGCGGACCCGAGGATCGAACCTTTGTTGCTCCGTGTCGTCTTTCTTCCAAGGCGAGCACATTGCCCCTGAGCTATCCTCCCGAGATGATGTAATCGGTCCAGTGTGGTGTTTGCTTTAGTAATAAGCAAATAGTCTTTTGGGGTATGCAGCATTTGGGCTCCCCTCCCGGGGTCGTTTGCCTGCAGACAAATTGTCATAAAACCTTGTGACAAAATTCAGACACAACTGCTTTTTTAAAACTTTTTTTAGACATACTTGGAATGCCTCAAAAATATTTAAGGACTGAATGAGTGCAATTCGAATGGGAAAGCAAACCGCAGATCAACATATGTATGAAGTTTACTGCAATAGTTCACGCTGATTGATTTAAGAGTTTCAGATCCCCATAATGAACCGACAATGTCTGCTTGCCATCAATGGTGCTATTGACCGTTAAGTGGGTTTGTTGCTGTTTTTACCTTTAAATTTGTAACTTTTAGGGTTCTGCAAACTAACAACAAATTCCAAGTGAACTGTAATGAATCGCTTTCATTTTCTTTTGTGAAGCCTCTTTTTTCAGTGACTTATGTTTTGTGTGGAATTTGCTTTATTTTCTTTTAGATAGTGTTGGTGTCAAGCAACGGTTGTAATTGTCACACGTTCCTAATTGTTCTTCCCGCTATGTAATTTCCAGCATAATTTATGTCAAATAGTTTGAAAGCTGCTCATTATAAGATCCGTTTTTGCAAATGACACTGAATGAATGGAATCACAATCTGCCTTCCAGATAGTGTTTGCTATTGTTTTGATGCTTTTGTGCTACTCAGTGAGCAATAATCCTTACGGTAGTGCACACTTTTTGGTCCCCACTTATAACTTAATCCTTCTAATAAAAAATTCAATTGGCATCAAATTAGTTTTAGAAACTATTTTTTTGTGTCAAGGATGCAAAGTGTCAGGCCATCCAAAATGTCCTATTATGATGGATGTATAGTTTTAGCCTTATAGTGCATTGTTATATATTATTCATATATATTTTTTGTTTTTTATGATCCTGGGTTCTTCAGTTTTCACAGCTTGAACAATGTTGGAAAATGAATTCAATGGGACTTGCATGTTTTCAGTTATGCCTCTGAGAGAAGCTTTTCCCGGTTGAAAAGGCTTTACACTAAATTAATTAAAATTGGTATGTGGAACAGAGACCGTTGAACAGACAAGTACAACTGTGATCGGAGCTCCGTTTCTTGGCCTTGATGCTTGATGAACTTCAGTCTGTCGGAACCATAGAACATCAATTAGAAATCCAAGCCTCGCTGTCAGGTCGCTTAAAGAAACGAATTGCAGTCCATGTGCATGGACTTTAGCAGAATGTGTGCACTGACATTTATGAAGTATTACCTGGCAGAGCGCATTGTATGTAGTCTTCATTCCTGGTGTGTCTTCCTTCGTTGTTGTAAAACACATTGGAGCAGACAGAAAAAACCTCTTCTTTTCTTTCAAGGTGGGATGTTCACTATTTTTGGCTAACATAAGACTTCTACCTCTGAGGACAAGCCCACCTTGAGGATGTTGATCAAATCCTACATGTTCTTTCTATTCACCTTTTCATTTGTCAGAGTGTGAACCACTTCAACTCTTACTGGGGTGTTGTCACCAGCATTTAATATCATTATCTGTATCTGGCATCGAAATTCACATTTTTTTCCCCTGAAACCAGAGCATAAATGTAGTTTAATAAATTCATTTTCCAGAACATATGAACGAAAGCAAAGTTTCAAATATTCACAATGACTGCATAGAAATCCTTGAGATTTAGACAGTGGGCCTCATTATGAGTATGCTGGTCTGATAACAACTGTGCCGGCAAGCTACCGGCACTGTTGTTACCGGACCAGCATACTCTGAGTTTAGCGTGCAGGTGAGTTTCCGGCCGCATGGTCTGACCTGGCAGGAGTAAAGGCACATGCTCGCAGACTTTGACAGATGCACCGGCACTGTGGGCAACAGTGCCGGTGTATCCGTCCTCCCAATACCCATTGAGTCCAACAGGACTCAATGGGAATGGGGAGTTACTTGTTCCGGCGCCTGGCTTCAGGGACCGCCGGGGCTGTAATGCCCGGTAATTCTCCAAAGCCAGGCACCGGAAAAAATGCAAAACTCCGGTGGTAGACTGCCATTTTTACTGGCCCGGCTACTGCCGGAGTTGTAATGACCCCCAATGAAGTCATGAATGCTTTTTCAAAAAGTGTTACTAAGTTAGAAAAATAAATACCAAACCCCTCCCATGACAAACATAGCTTCTTAGATACATACATTCTTAGACACACATTCTATTATTTTATGCCCACTAAAAAATCCTACCGCCATGTATATTCAAAATCATTCTGAAGCACCATTTTGAGAAACGTTACTGTTTTATATGTTGATGCATATGCATGTGAATGGACTTTAGCTTTCCACTGTATTCACTGTATTCAGCAATATCCGTGTCAGGCAGCATTTGTTTTTAGGGTATCTTATTCATATACCGGTAAAGCAGCCATGTTTCAGTGAAACGGCTGTTTCTTTATTTCTCAGTCTTCCTCAGGGTAAAAAGAAGGCACGGAACAGCTAATACTAGGTGTATGTCTATAAGAAAGGAAAAAAAGAACTAGTATTGATTATGGATGCAGTTCGTAAAGATTACTCTTAAGAGTAGATTTTGATGCAGGGGTCTTTCGTAAAGTAGTGAGGTCAACTATTATCTGCATGGACATGATATTCATGTAATGTAATGGTTAGTGGGTAAATGATAAAAACCTGATAGCCATACCTTTGACTGTTAAGGAACAAAGTAAAGGAGCAAATCCCCTTAAGATGTTACTACAGACATTGTCCATTGCAGAAACATCCAGAAACACTTTAGGTCATGCCTTCACCTTTTGAAGACTGCTTCATTGCTGCATGTGGCCCCCTTATTCTCCTTTATACTCCATACAGTATGCTCACAGAACGTTCTTGAGGTTTGTGGCACTAGCTCTGACATAGGAGACGGACAACGAAACTGGGTTCAAAGCCGTTCACTTTAATAAAGTAAAGAAAGCGCATCACCTAGCTCTATTGCTACGATTGGAGGTTCCTTCTATCAGAATTGAACAGAAGGTGCTTGTCAGGATGTCTTACACTAATCGACGGTGCCTCTCTCCAAACCTATGCTATGTTACTAACTGGCTCTACCACTAATAAAGGAAAAATCAATGTAAGCTAGAAAAGTGTTATTTACTCCCCTTCATTGGTTTGTGTTGGTTGGTGCATGACCCCCTCCCCAAAGTGTCTCTTGAAATGTTCTTTGATAGTTCTCTGGTTTGTACCTGCTCCGACAGTTCACGAACAACAAGTTCTGTAGTTTTCATAATAAACAAAAAGAGTGACGACCTGCGCCCCTCCACGAACAGATGCTGTTGATTTGGCTGCATACAACCTTTGTCTAAATGACGAAAAAATTAGCTCTTCATTGTGGGCCCCACTGCTCAGCTAAAGATCCTTGACAAAAGATGCACCTCCATATGCACTGATGGTACTACCATCTTGGTCCTCAACCAGGTTAAAACGTTAGGGGTTTACTTGGAAGCAGAGCTCACCATGACCAGGCACTTCAATTCGATATCCTGGAATAGGCCAAAATGACCTAACCCAAAATTACTGACCTCACCAAAAGACCTAAAAACACACCACGAAAAGTTTGAACTGCCAAAAGTTCGAACATTTTTTTTTTGATGTTTAGGTCTTTTGGTGAGGTTGGTCCAAAAATGTTTTTTTAAAAGGCTGCTGGGGTGTCCTCCGCAACATCCCGCTCACTATACTATACAGTATAGTGAGCTGGGGTTGCGGGGGGGGGGGACACCCCTGCAGCTGCCCGAAAAAAAAAAAAAGAACCCTGCGGTCCCGGTTCCCGATCACGGAAGTGAAAGGGAACCGGCACTGCAGGGACACAGTGCCGAATGAAAGGTAAGTACGGGGCTGGGTGAGTGTTGGGGGGTGTGGGTGTGTTTGTATGGATTTGGGATTCTTTTATAATTGATGACCGCATGGGAAATGTATGAATATTTTTGTATTGCATACATTTCCCATGCAGTCATTTTTGTTGCAGGTTACTTACCCCTGGTAAAATCACACAGATCAGTTATCCTTGGCCATGGCCTACGCCACCAGGCTCATATCTCTGAGCAGACAATTCCTATCACCAAACTGCCGCCTCACGGTTGCGCGAGTCTTGGTCCTCTCCAAACTGGATTATTGTAATGTGCACCTCATGGGCACCTCCTCAACCAACATAGCCAAATTTCAACTATTGTAGAACAAAGCATTACGCTCCACCCTTGGGTTAAAACATTGTGACCACATCTCGGCAACCTGATGTGATGTCCATTTGTTGCCAATCAAAGTGCGGATTGACTTTAAAACATTAACTCTTGCTCACAAGTGCTTTTACAAAGAGGCACCCTCCTATCTCAATGCCACCATCACTTAGAAAATACCAGGGCGCGACCTAAGATCCAGCCTCTCCTTGGTAATACCTTGCTATAAAAGAAAAAGAGCTGGAGCCACACGCTTTACCGTTACTGCCTCCACACTCTGGAACACTCTACACGCATCCATGGGAAATGAACAGTCGTATGCACCATTCAAAAAACGTGTGAAAACATGGCTCTTTGACAAATCTGAATAATGACTTTCACAATAAGTACCACCTCTGTTAAGATTGTATCGCTCTTTACCAGTCTTTCTTTACTGATGTAACCAACACCTTAATACCCTTGGGTTTGGGCGTAATATAAATAAATGGTTTAACTGCAAAAGTTCAAACAAATTCCTTAGGTCAGCTATTTTGATTCGTAAGCTTTTAAGAGCCCAAATGATGCATCTTCTTCACCGCACCAGGTTCTTCCACCTTATTGCTGGTGATATGTTTTTGCGCTCCAACATGGACTGGCAGGCTGTAGTTGAGGGTCCAAAAGCAATACTCCTTGATTTTCACCCCCAATTAAAAAGGGCGATTTCTTTTTTGTGCCCCTCCACAAGGTATTAGTTCATTGAGACAGTTAATTCTTTAAGTATATTGCCTTTATTTGTAAGCTTATCAAGAGTCCAATGGATGTCTCACACCCTTTCAGGGCGTCCAAGCTACTTGTTTCTTTCAGGTTCTTAGTAAGCCCTTTTATTTTGGTAGCTTCTAGTTCACTCCCTGTGGGTATTTCGTTTAACTTTTGGTTTTTGGTAACCCTTTCTAGGATATAGACTACATCTGCTCCTTTTTAGATATCATCCTTAAGTTCTGCTTTCTCTTAATCCCTTATAGGGTATTCTATTTTTGTTCACCCACTCTGGGTCTGCCTGTTTCCCTCAGGTCTCTTGTATCTCAACTGTGGCCTTGGGTTACTTTCCTCAACTTTGTGTCGGTTTTGTTCCCTTTTGAAATGCTCTGGAGCTCACCTGCCCTCCTCCTTATACTCGGTGTGAATCATGAACCTCTGTCTACCCAGTGTTAGTCAAGGGAGGTGGCTGCTCTGATCGCGTCTGAACCGTTCCTTTTGCATCATCGGTTCATTGCTGTTCCTTCTCCGGTCGGGCATCGTGATTCGAATGCTCCTGGTTTCCACAGCGGATCGCTCTCTCTCCACTGGGGACCTCAGAGCTTGGGACTTGCAGCCCTCCTGTGCTTGGCGGCATTCTACGTTCTCCGGGTGCGTGCAGCATTGTTTGTGCTGTCTTCTCCCATCTGCGGCTTGGCGCTCTAGGAGCTCATGCTCCCAAGTAAGGGCTCGGCCTTTTTAGGCCTCTCCCTGTGATGAGAAACACCCAATTGGTACTGTGGATCAGGCCTCCATGAGGGGGACAGCAGCGCATCCAAGCAAAGTTAAAGGACCCACTACATTATCATTCCTCATGTAAGTTGAAAACACTTGGAGCATCAGTACTAAGTGAGATGGTGTAGCCTTATTCACTATGGAGTCCTTGTCCCCTAAGTGGGCGGCCACCCCAGTGACTACCTGCTTGTCATGTCCTCCCATAGAAGGCTCACCTCCTTGGGGAGAAGAGACCCATTGCTGGATTTGTCACACTACCCTACTCCTATGTCCCATCCCCTTTCCTCCATACTGTATGGGCGCCCCTCGCTAGGGACCGGAGACAGAACCTTTTTCACCGGAAAAATAATCTTCTCCTTTAAATTGAGATGCGTGCGACGCTGGGAGCATGCGCTCTCCTTACTCCGCACACCAGCGCCACTCCTCAGTCCTTTTTTCTGCATCGACGGGAACGGACTGATTTCACAAGCGCTGCTGGGTTAGGCCTCTGGCCTAAAAATTCCATGTGCTCTTCCCAGGAGAAGCATTTGCGTAGTCTTTTTCTTTTTTGTTTTTTTGTTTTTCAATACAAGGTACTGCTCTGTCCTCTGGCTCCACGTTCCTCCCTGGCACATGCCGACGATGATGGGCTTCATCAGATATGCAGTCTGCAAGGGTCTATTGCCAATGTCCGACCCCACCCACGGCCTCTGACTCTGGTGCCTTGGCCCAGGCCTGGCTTTGCGCGTGCTCAAGAATCGTCTAGGCAGGTGGCGGGAGCTCTTCTGAACATCGCCTCCAGAGGACCTTGCAGAATTCGGGAAATGGAATTCCAGGCCCAATGTAGGTGCCTTGTTCTCCTCCGCACCCCGCAAAGGTGACTCCTTTCCTGGGAAGTGCCCAAGCGGGAGGCACCACTCGGGTCCTAAGACCAGCAGCAACACAAAATGCTGCTCCAGCTACCGGCCCCCAGGCCGAGCGGTCGCAAGATCCTACCGATGCCACTGCTGAGGGGCCGCAAGGCTCTATTACCAGGTCCCAACCCGAGGGGCTACGCCCTAACACTGTACCCATGTCTGAGAGGGCAATAACACCACCGGCACCACCGCCTACGAGGCCTCAACCTGAGGTGCAGGGAAGGCCATAACCACCACCCCTTAGCGCACTGGTGGAAGCTGGCCCCAGCTTGACAAGTTCCATGATGCAGGCACGTGGCACAGAGCAGAACAAAATGGCTGCTGGGCCAGACAAGATGGTGGTTCGCCCAAAGCCTTAAACCTCGGGAGACCAGGCAGGGAAACAAACGTCCGGGTGGGATTAGTCAACTCCTGTCACTTGGTCCACATCCTATCCATCCACTTTGCAGGGATGGTACACCTAGCCTTATGTAGCGAGACAGGGCACGCCCAGGACACAGCAGCCTCAGGGCCCTACCCCCATGCCTATACCATCAGGTAAACCTCCTGCTTGTGAGGACTGGTTCTTCGAGAAGTTCTTCGCCCTCATGAGGTCACCACAGATGGGTACCATCCTCAGGGACGTAATTGGGGACATGCTTCCTCCTGTACAGCCGCAAGCACCTGTGGCCACACTGCCCCTGGCTCCAGCTCAGCCCCCTGCACCCATGCCTGTTCCAGTCACGGCAGCCCCGGCTCTGCCACCTCAGCAGCCTCCGGCACTGATGATCAGCACGCTGTGGCTGCCCGTGTGACCAGCACTCCTCCGGATCCGCACAACACTATGGTGGACATAGACAAGGAGGAAGACCTGGACACCCCATCGTCAGCCAAAGCCTTTCATGAGCGACTGGTGGGCCCTGCTGAGTACCTGGGTATCCTGCAGCTACCGGTGGAACAACGGGAGGCAGGGGTACTGGCTGAAGTTCTCACGCTACGTCTTCCTACTAGAACTGGAATTCCACTTCAAAAGGATGTTGAAGCACTGGCCAAACAAGGTTGGCTCAAGCCACACTCTACCCAACCTACCAGTAGGCGTCTTGACGTCAAGTACAGGCAAACGGGAAAGGGACCCCCTCCTATTGTCGGCTCATCCCCAACCACACTCCTCTGTGATGGCAGCAGCATCATTTTACTCCAAGCCACAATCCTCCTCTGCGGCTTCGACCTCTGCACTCCTGGGCAATGAGGAAAATCTTTTGGAGGTGTTCGGGAAGAAAATGTATTTCAACGCCATTCCATTTGTGCCAGGCCAATGCTGATGCTGTGTTGGCAGCTGTCAACATGAAACTGTGGTGGGAAATTGCCGATTTCCTCCCTGAGCTCCCCACACAGCCAGGTTCGCTTCAAGGCTGGGCTAGCGGAAGCCAAAATTGGGGCACAGGACATAATGGAGTCCACGGTGGCCCACATTGACACTTCAGGGCAAGCCATTTGTATTGCCATGGACATGAGAAGGATGGCTTGGCTCAGGGCGATAAAATTCAATCCAGATGTGCAGGAACACCTACTAGACCTGCCTTTCCAGGTGGTGACCGGTTCCATTCAACACTGAATAAAAAACTTGATAAGAAAAAGAATAGCTCACAGACAGTGAAACCTTTATCTATCTTCACCAAGTCCGCACCCAAGACCTACAGCCAGACGCACCAGCGCTTGGACAAAGGTTGTTCCTTCTGAGGCTTCCAGGAGAGATGGTGCAGACAAAACCGGACAGATCCTCTAGCCAGCACAGGTGCAAGCAGCACAAGGCGGCTAACAAGGGATTCTTCTAGTCTCCCTCCCCAGCCTCAGAGGGGAAGAAGTTGTGACAGGCCCTTCCAGATCCACGAGTCTCCGATGTGGTGCAGGCTTGCCCTTTATGTACACCGCTGGCGGACAAAGTTCTCAGACCCCTGGATCCTAGCGGTAGTATCAACGGGTTTCCTGCTCCCCATTCCTCCTTCCCCTCCTTCCTAACCTCTGCTCCAGCAGATTGGTACAGCAACTCTGTTGGCGGAAATCCACTTGTTCGTAGCGAGCCATGCAGTGGAGAATGTCCCAGCCTCGCAGCGGGCCCTGGGCTTCTATTCACACATTTTTGCTATACACAAAAAGAACCAGGCTAACCTGCGAGTTATGTTGGGCCTTTCCACCTTGAACCTTTCCCTTCCCCCTCCAAAAGTTCAAAATGGTTACCCCAACCTTCATAGTGGAGACTGGATGTGCTCCCTGGATATGAAGCGTGCTTACCAACACATACCGATCTGGGAACCCCATCTGTCCTTTCTGAGGTTCAGGATCATGGGTTTTCACTTTCAATACAGACTTCTACCCTTTGGACTCAATTCGGGCTCAGCGTCTTTACAAGGCTAAAGAACACAGTGGTAGCCCTACTCAAGGCCCAGGGCCATCACATTTATCCATATCTAGACGACTGGCTAGTCAGGGCGAGATCTCCGGAGGAGCAATACAGCCTCAGCCCTCATGGATACACTATACAAACTCGGATTTTCCATCAATCTCACAATTATTGCCCACACAGAGTCTGACCTTCCTGGGCCTTATCTGGGACACAAGCTCCGAAAGGATCTTCCCCTCAGTGGACAAGATCGCAGCTATCAAGAGGGCCACTGGACATTTTCTCTGCAGAGAAGTGACCTTGGCTTGGTGGTACCAACACCTGCTGGGAGTCATGGCCGCTTGTCGGCTCGCAGTGCCACATTCGCGGCTCAAAATGAGGAGGCTGCAGCTACACTTTTCAGCCTCCTGGAACTAGGAGAAGGGTTCTCAGGCTGAGCAGGTCAGAATACCTCCGCATCACCACCAGGATCTAGTCCGGTGGGGCACAGACAACCAGCTAATAGGCTGGCCCTTCCTGCAATCAACACCTCAGGTCACCATTAGCACAGACTCATCCCTAAAGGGATGGGTGGGGCTACTCTGGACAGCCAGTGTCCATTGAGTATGGTCCCGTTAGGAGCAGCTGACGCACACAAACTGGCTTGAGATGATTGCTATCTGGCTTGCTCTCAAAGCCTTCCTACCCATGATCACCGGCAAGGCGATTCTCATTCAAACAGACGGCTCCAGCTGCATGTATTACATCAACAAGCAGCGTGGCACCTTTCTCCTCCCACATGCAGACTGTTGATCGACACTTGGGAGTGGGCTCTGGTGAACGACGGGCACCTGTCGGCAGTCCTCCTCCCAGGGGAGTCCAACCTAGAAGCGGACAGGCTCAGCAGGCTGGGCGCAGACAACTACGAATGCCAGTTCAATGAGAAGGTCCTTAAGGGGATCTTCATCAGGTGGGGACAGCCACAGGTGGACCTCTGCGCTACCAGTACCAACAGGCGGTGCCCCCAGTTCCCCTCCTGGCTGTGGCAAGTCAGAAGTTCGCTAGGCGACTCAATGCATATCACTTGGAACAACATGAATGCATAGGTCCCCCCCACTCCTCTGGTACACAGGGTCACCTGCAGGATTAGGGCGTTGCAGGACCTTTGGATCATCCTAATATCTCCATGGCAGCCAGCAAGACCCTGGGTCTCGGAACTTCTCAGCATGTCGGACCAGTCCCCGGTACACCACCTGCTGGGCCCAGAACACCTACACTCTCAGCAGGGGGCACAGTGATTCATCCTCCCAGCAGAAGTTAGCCCTTGTAGCGTGGTTCCTGAACAGGTCACCCTGAAGCATCTGCACCTGTCACAGGCTAACCTGGCAGTCATACAGGGGGCTCGGAGCAAGGCTACCAGGAGCCAGTACAAAAGCAAGTGGACTAGGTTCTGTCACTGGGCAGAATCAAGGGAAATTGATAAATTGATTTGCAAGTTGGACAATGTTCTACCCTTCTCTGCACACCTCGCACACTGTTAGGTAGACGCATGCCGCACGTATCTGGAGGCCATTGGCGCTTACAAGAACTCGGAAGAGGATGTTTTTTCATCCTCGAATCCATTGGTTAAAAGGAACTTTGCGGTCCCAACTAGACTGTATCCACCTATCAAGAAACCACACCCCATTTGGGACCTCAATGCGGTCCTTGGCGACCTCGCGCATAAACCATTCGAGCCTGTGGCGTCCGTCAACATCAGGCTAGTTACCATTAATACAGCCCTGCTAGTGGGTCTTACCTCGGCACGCCGGATCAGTGAAATCCAGGCGCTGGTGGCGTCCGAGCCATATACTCCATTTCACAAGGACAAGGTGGTGCTCAGAACACACTCCAAATTTTTACCCAAGATCGTCTCCTCTTTTCACCTAAATGAGCAGATAGTGTTACCAACATTCTTCACGGACCTGAAGGATGATGCTTTGAGGGTATTGCACTGTCTGGATGTCAGACATGTGCTAAGATTCTACCTGGACAGAATCAAGAGCTTCCGCAAATCAGACCCCCTCTTCATCACCTTTGGGTGGTCAAAACCAGGCTGTCAGGCCTCCAAGGCTTCCATAGCAAGGTGGATGGTTATGATCATCAAGGAGGCGTATGAGGGGCAGTACAAAAAATTGCCAGCAAACATGCATGCCCATGCCATCAGAGCTAAGGTCATGTCGGTAGCTTTCTAAAGACACGTTCTGTGGCAGGTTATCAGCAAAGCGACTACGTGGGTTTCTCCCGCTGCCTTCTGCACTACTGCTTGGATGCCGCATTTAGTCAGGCAGTGTTGAGGAAGAAGGGCAACTCTCCACCTTGGGGCTACATTCAGATGTAATCGCCCGTACAGTATGGAGGGACGGGACGTAGGAGTAATTGTAAGTTACTCACCGTAGCGACTAACGTAATCCTAGTCCATAGTCCCCTTTCCTCCATATGTCACACCATCCTCCCGCTAATAAAACTGGTGTCATTAGGCAATGTTAATATTGTAGACACGTTAAATGGGGACTGATTGACGCTGGTGGGCGAAGCCGGGGGAGCGCATGCTCCCAGGTCCGCACCCCTGTGTGCACCTAAATTTAAAGGGGAAGATGATTTTTTTTGGTGAAAGGTTCATTCCCCCATCTGTAGCGAGGGGCATCCATACAGTATGGACTTAGTATGTTAATCGCGATGGTGAGTAACTTATAATTTAGCACTCAAATGTCATACATCTGCATCAAATGTTGGCTTTTGTGGCATCGCACCGCAAAAGACATGATCCCCATTTGTGCCCTTATATTGACATCTGCCTGTTATGTGCCCTGTCAGCGCAGCAGACACTGTAGGAGATGATGGACCTTTTGATGTCACTGGGGTGTCCAGTGATCTTAAGCAAATAAAAGCTATCAAAGCTCTCACCATCGAAGGAGCATGTATTTCTAGGTACCCACCTCAAGTCAGGTAAGGCGTGTGTGAAACTATCTCAAGACAGTGTTGGTCTTGGAGACGGTACACCACATGTACATTAAGTATGTTGTGTCCGATCTCTCCAGTTAAGACCATGAACACCTGCCGTAAGTAGGAAGTAAATCTGGGTCAACTGGATAGGTTTTCCGGTTGTGGGGGGACACCAGACATAAACCTGTTTGCCATGGAATAGAACAGAAAATGCTGATCCTTTGCAAGCAAGCGTTGCACAGAAAAGATCTCTCTGCAAGTGTTTTACAGTCCTTGCTCACAAATAGTTGCTTTTCTATCGTACTCCTGCACCCCTTCAGCCTGGCAAGCTAATATTAATTTTGCCGACATGTGTCTGACACGGTTGGCTTTCAGATCTACTTCACCTGGTACTCCCACCATGCCCGAAACTCCTGCACAGAGACCTGAGGACAGTTTACCATCAGAACCCTGCCTCTCCTGACCAGAATTCTGAGTTTAGCCACTTATACCTGCCTACAGGAGGTTCAAGCATTCTGGATGTGGCTGGGACAGCATCCACTAATAAGACCAATGAAAGCAAATTAAGGCAATTCGGATTTTACTGCCGGGTTAAGGGTGTAAAGCTTGTTACTATATCCCTTGCCAAGTCCTACCATACTTACTTTATTTATCCAAGTCTTGTTTAGCACTTTCCACCCTTAGTGTAAATTTGGCAGCAATATCAAGCTTTACCTGAAACTGCCCCCTCTACTTTATTCAGAAAGGTTTGTTAAATAATTAATACATGCACCTTTTTGTTAATTAACTCAATTAACTCCATTACCAGTGAGTTCTCCCCCCCCCCCTGGTAACTCAACACCGTTGTAGCTAAACTTAGAGAGTGCCCAGTCTAACCTATGTTCTTGCTGTACTTAATTGTATGCCTCCTGAAAGGCAGTTTCCTTAGTGACTTATACCTCAGCCAGATAAGAGTGGGATTCCAGCCTTCTCATTTAAATAACTTTCAGGTTTTACAGAAACAGGGTGATTCTGTTTACAAAACCTCGGTTCCTTCCTCGCGTTCCTATATAATTCCATGTGAACAAATGTGTGGCCTTGTCCATGTATTCCAACAAAGCTGCTTTTCCAAAGGAGTTGGATTCTTCACCATTTGGATGCCAAGCAATACCTTATAGTATTACTTTGACAGGACACATCTGCAGGACATAACTGTTGTAAAACTTAAGAGCATTTAGGCTGAGGTCCTCCAACTTGGGTATTTAACAAACCCTCTATTTATTGCAGGCAAGGTCAAAACTAGCTGAGCACTCGCATCAAGGTCTGATACTAGCGGTGGTGCGCTTCCGATTTTAAAATAGGAAAGGATGAAAAACAGATGGCATACAAAATTGTATATTTCTTATCGCCTTTGTACTTTTTCCCAAGCACAAAAATGCAATTGCAAGGCTACTAATGGGAGATGGCTGCTCCGTATCTCGCATGTGAAAATGATACGTAGCAGTTCACGTTCTATGTCTGCCCAAACTGATGGAGGTTGCTCACTATAAAACACATCAACTAGTTTCAGCTGCTTGTTAGTCTTCCAATCTTCTTCAGGATGGACACAGTAGTCTAATGGATATCCAATGATTTGCTTGTGACCTAATTTCATAATGCTGTGAATAATTTCTCAGTGCAACATTAAATCTGCAATAGTTTGTCTGCAACTAGCGCCCTTTCCAACCAGGGCAGGTGTGCTGATAGGTTCTTCTTGTACCCAGCAGTCACTATATGGGAACTGCACGTATGAAAACTAATAAACGCCCATTAAAGTCCTTAACACTGGAGTAGGGTTCCTTACACTACTGATTTCCAAAGGTTTCCCTAAAATCAGAGTAGCTGTAGTGTGCCCAATCATTTTACGAAATTTCAAAATGTGCTTCATGGACCCGCATATGTGTATCAAGCTTAGAGTGTTCCTAGCATGTTTTATAAGCTATTGGCTTCCAGCACGGCCTACTTCTTAGAGAGACGTGCAGGCAAATGGTCGTTTATAATCCAATAGGACAATACACACGTCTCTCACATACCTACCATGTTTCATTAGTCCTCTCTCTCACTACATAGTCTTTCAAGGACTGTGTGCAAAAGCACTTGCGTATTAGTGCCTGTTCCCAAATGGTTCTGGTTTGCCAGTTCACCGAGCGCAAAACCATAAAATGACATCTGGACACGTCTAAACAATGACCATTATGCAGAGGATCCTACAGGCTTACCTTTCCATGAAGAGTTGTGTTCCCTGGCCCCAACGGTTTAGAGAGTGGTAACACTTGCTTCACACATACCTACATACTGCATACATTTCCTATTTAGAGGAGAAACCCGATGGCATGTCAAGTGTCCCCCGGCCAGTGGTCGGGCATTGACAGCAAGGAGTGCCCGATGCTCACTGGTGCATTTACACTACTTATTGGTACATTCGTTAGTTTTGTCACACGCAGGATCATTGTATGCATGAAAAAAGTCACTGCTGTTGTTCGCCATCATTCTTGGTATTATACATTTATTTATTTATTGTGCATTTGTAAGGCGCTTGTACATCAAAGCTCCCACAGGGCAAACGGGAGGGAACAAGGGAAAAGAAGGCAAATAAAATAACAATGATGAACAAAGAGGCGGTCCTACTAGGCCCTGCGAACATTCAGAACGTGCAGGTGCAGAGAGAGAGAAGGGACAAGGGAATGGGGTGGGTGGGGGTAAGTGCTAGAGGTTGCACAGAGGGGGAAGTGCCAAAGTCTCAGTTGCAAGGCAACAGGTCAGTGCCTAGGCAGAGACCACTTGGTAAAGAGTGGTCACCTGCCAATACAATAAGTGCAGACCTGTGGGACAGCACAGGCCAGTGGGAGCCCAAAGGCAAGTGCAGGGGGAGGGCAGAGATTGAAGGCGATTGCACGTAAGGCCAAGAACCAGAAGGACACATAAGGGCCCAGGCCACTAATCTCAGTGACTGGGGGTTTTCGCATGAGAGGGGGAAGAAGGAGGAGGAGAGGAGTAGTGCCTTAAGCTTGCAGAATTTGAGGAGATCTGGCTCGATACAGAGAGAAAGGGGGAGGATGTACCTGAGCAGGGAGCCACCCGTGGAAAGCGATCGGCCACCCGATCGCTGCTTAGAGAAGTGCTTGACCAGCAGAGAGTTTTAGCCAGAAGATCGGAGAGATCTGCAGGAAGACTATTTGCTGAGAGCAAGTTGTAGATAGTGTGGTACTCCTGCCTCGGACAGCCTTCTGGATGATGCAGAGGGATTTAAATTTGATCCTTGCAGCAACAGGGAGCCAGTGGAGAGATTTTAGGGCTGGAGAGATACAGTCCCTGGGCTTGAGGCCATGTAGCAGTCTTGCAACCCCTATTCTGGATTAGCTGGCAGGGGTAGAGGGAGGAAGAGGGTAGATTAAGAAAGAGGGTGCAGTAGCCTAGCCTAGCGACTTCCAGAGCTTTAGAGACATTAAGCTTCTGGGGAAAAGGGAGGAAAGGAGTTGGAAATGGGCCTTCTTGGCAAGGTCTGGGATGTGAGGAAGTAAAGAGAGGAGTCGAAGGTGACTCCAATTAGAAGATGTCATGAAGTTATGCCTGCTTAAATAAAGACACCAAATAATGTCATATTTGTATTTAGTGTCCATGGAGAAGTGTGTGCTGTGACTGAGGGTGGCCTGGATGAGGAATTGAGGATAGGACCATTATTTCAGATTGCAGCAAGCAGCAGAAGGAGCCAGACATTTTGTTCAGAATTGGAACAGAACCCACCCCTACCTAGTGAGGGGACATGGTGAATCCTGTGGGGCTCCTTAGGATGGGGAGAGGGCCCCTAAAAGCACCATGTCTCAATGGTAGCATTACGCATCCCTCAGATGTATTCACTCAGGCACGCTAAGAGAGTGATGATTGGCACACAGATGTGCTGAGCCCCTGCCAAGAATTAATATTGAAGAACCTAATGGAGCAGAAATGTAGACCTCACAGAGAAGTATGGTTCTCTGCATTACAGTCCGCCAGGTTTCGGTGATAAAGGGGGGCCAAGAAATACATTCTACTGATCTGGTGAAATAACCCAATGACAAATTGCAAGGAAATTGTCCGCCAGTAAAGTTAGGTGCTAATGTGACGTGATAAAAATGACTTGAATGGTGGTTACAGGGGACCAAATCCCAGAGCATAGGAGGTGTACAGCACAAACACATACTGGGATTAACTACATTGGGCCATTCTGCTTTAAAAATGGACATGGTATCTGGAATAGTAGTGACAAATGATGCTCCGCACATTACTGGGGATCAGTGGTTTGGTCAGCGCTCCTGGCAAGTAAAGTGTTTTTTGTACGTTTTGAATGTAGCATATCATCCCTGAAATAGGTCACTGGTTGCAGAATATAGCAGAATTATGTTTGCTTTGGAGTTATAATGGTGTATCTAGTTGTGCCTCAGCTAATTCCTTTTGTTAAAATCAATGTCCCCAAATAAATACCACACACTCATATTGTCAGTGGGATTTTCTGTATCCTCTTTTCTGAGAAAATCAGGACCTGGTGGTGGCACAGAGAATGGGGCGTTCATGTACAAGCAGTGTCACCGATGGGGAAACAAAAAGACGGAGGTAAGGGACCATCAAGTGGCACATCTGCATGTAAACCCATTGCACCCAAGCATCATGGGACAACATCCGTAGATGAGCTGGGAGCAATGCTGTGAGCCTGCAAGGTCGCATGCCAACCTTGGTCCCAAACTGGTAAAAAAATGTTTCACTATGGACTGCCCTGACCAAATACTAAAAGGTTTACTTCATATAAAGCAATTAATCCTTCCGCTAACCATGATCTCTCAAAATGTTTAGTTGGTCCTCTTTACAGGTTTAAGCACCATGATGCTGGCCATTAGCTTATAATACAACTATTATATTTTATTTAAGCTTTGTTCAGCAGTGCCAGATTTCATTCCAATGATGGTCTGCATTCCGTTTTCCAGCTTTTTATGAAAAACGCACGTTGCTGACAGTCAATATTGTGATTGGCTTGGCGAGGATGGATCCTTATTGTCCCCTGGCATGTCTGATAGGCAGATCCCTACCTGTTTTCTTCCAGCCTCCTTTATAAAGAGGAGTTTGATGGACCCTAGGTGCTGGAGAACCACAGTATTACCAAGAGAAGCAGCTGTGATATTGATGGCCATCTGCAGAAGTGTACATAACGTCTGACGTGTCATAACTGCCTCTGATAGCGCCGGGCCAGCATGAGTCATTGCTGGAAGCTCCTTTCCACCGCTTCCTCCCCTCTGCGGGTCCTGCCGCTTGACACCTGGCTGCAGGCTGCATTGATTTTCCTTCACTGTATGAAGTCTGTAGCTAGGATATTTTTCACCGCTCAGATCCTTGCTGCTAATAAAAACCTCAGCCCACAGAGTCGCTAGGAATTCTAGTGTCGATGGGAGGCCCCATAACTGCCAGAAGTAGCCACAAATATATCAACAAAAAAGTTAAGAGAAATAGCCAAAGCAGTATTGAGCCTCACACTGCTGCTTGGTTGATGGTGAGCCTATTTTAAATGTATCCGAATTTTAAATTCAAGATGTTTTTGTGAAGAGGTCATTCATTGCTGGTGACTGTACAACTACAATGCATATATCTCTGCAGCTGAGCTCATGTGGATCACTCCTAAATTGTATTGCCTCCTGTTAATTCTAGCCATAGGGGCATTCCCATACACGATCTCTTCCCTTCAAAACGCCTCATGCAACAAATAACAATAGCTGCCATCTTCGGTGTGGCTGTAATTTAGATATGTGAAGAAAATCCAAAGTCTGCTATATTTCCTCGAAGTCGGGTGCCATATGCATCACAAACGATGGCCTATGGGTGAACTACTGCAAATGACTATTCTGATACTTGTGCGGCTGTGGAACACTGTAATCATGATCACGTCATGACCTGCTGCCAGAAGGTTATCTATGCTGCTGAGCATGTCTGCACAGATCAGAAGTTACCCAGGTACTTGTTGACCAACAGTCTAGTCAGCAATGCACATGTGTGTTATGCAGATGCGGGTAGCCCCCCATGACTGCACTGAGAAATCTAAGTAACTGCCATTCCTTCCAAACTCCTCCCTTGGACAGCACATGCAGAAAATCATGTCAACAAATTACAGTCAAAGTGACTGGGAAGCAGAAGTATATCTTCAATTCATTAACTGATCACCACTGTTCCACAGCTACACTTAGTTTTCACGGTAGCCTTTTATCTCATGTCATCACAGACATGACAGAGTCTGCATATCCATCTTCTAGTAGCTGGCCACAGATGGCCTTTCTCATATTCTTGCAGTAATAAGGGTTGACGTACTAGAGGAATAAAAGGCACTAACTTAATTGATGGAAACCACTTTAAAGCCATTCTGCTCTTGGGAATTTCTATCCCATCATCTGGTGATTGCTAAATGATAGCGAAGAACAGTGCTTAAGCATTTTCATAGCAGTTTGGGCCACTGTAGGCTATTTGACCCTCTGTAATGAGAACCATTGCCGAGGCATAGAATGGAAACCTGTGAGCAGTGCAAGGATGTTCTATGTTGAACTCAATATTGTTTCCTTTAACTGCTGCATTTCATACAATACAAGGATTACCCAAAGCAGATTTTCATTGGTAGGATGATTATCGGATATGGATTTTGCCAGGACTCACTCATCTCGCTCTCGCTCTCTCTCTCTTGCTTGTGGAATCTGCTTAGGTCACATGCTGTGCATAGGCCGATATCTAGTGGAAGCTGCAGAGTATTAGTTTTTTTTTTTTGTTGAAACTCGAAAAGGGGCGTCGAACTAGGGCGTGCCAGTAATGCTATCCCTAGTGTGACATCCACTGTACCCATGATCCCTCACGCTTGTAGGACCCTCAGATTGTTTATTTCTGCCATATTAGTCGGACGCATGTTGCAGAGTTCCCCTTGGCATTTGCCAATTATACCTAAATATTGTTAACAATTTCCTCGTTATCTTCCATCCTACGCCGAAGATCGACGTCAGCGAAAATAGAGAGAACCAGCCGTCAAAAACTACACAACGGACCTTGGGCCTTGGAAGGCCTCTGGCGTCGGCCCAGGCCTTGGAAGGCCTCTGGCCTCTGCCCTGTACAAGTAGGGATAACTTTCCCACATTTCCTACATATACACAGCCTGCTGCCAGATTTAAACATACGGAGAGTACTCCTTTCAAATTCTGCCCTCAGTGTAACAGGAAGTTTCCCTGGGTAGATAAGCACAATACGTGCAATCTGCGTCTCCCACAACATCATCCTGAGGCTACGTGTCGAGCTTGTAAGCTCTTCAAGCCAAAAACACTTAAGGACTGCTCAACGAAGCACTGGGCTCACTACGCCAGGCAGCTAGAGGCCATGGACGTTGAAGGGTCGTTCAGTGTTGGCAGCAACGCCACCTTATCAGACATCAAGGGCACAGGGGTGACTTCAGACACCCACCCGCAAGCCCCCGACCTCGGAGGACTGGCCAGCGGCCCAGTTATGGGGAAAACATCCGGCGGCAGAAACGTAACCCACACCACTTCCTCTAAACACATAAGCCCCAGCCGTGACTCGACACGCGTGTCGAGCGATCGGCAACGGAAGGCACAGAGAGGGTGGTCCAATGATTGTGTCCTCTGGGCGGTCCTGTTTGCGATCGCCACATGACAAAGACTAGCCGTCCGTGGTTGAAAAAGGTGCTGCACTCTCAATAGTTCCAGAGGCTCGATCGTCCGAAGACGATTCCGACCTCTATGCTCCCAAGTCAAAGCATGTAGCGTCTACTCCCGAGATTCGGCACCCTCCTTCTACTACCTCCGAATCTCGAAGCGTCAAGGACCACCTCCGAACCTTGACGCAAAGCGTCAAAACCCTCGGTAACCCCTAAAACCTCTGGAAAACATTCCTCTAGTCACAGGAAGGTGGATAAACAACACAAGACAACTTCTAAACACCATAAAGAAAAAACAGAAGGCTCCTAAGAGTAAAAGTGTCCCTCCCACTCCTCATGATATGGGCATGGATGAGGAACCAGAACAGGAGAGGTTTATTCCCCGTTCCAGGGAATGGAACTCAGCAGATATTGATAGGGTGATGAGAAGGATGTCTTTTTTTGCAGAAAAAAAATACCTAATTATTTCCATAGCTATGCCAACGCACCAGCTACCTCTGCCCCTTCGGGGTCCAAGGACTCTCAACCCCCTACTAAAAGGCTCTGGCGCAAGGATTGGTTTCAGACGCTTCGCTAATTGAACCTTACCATCCAGAGTCATATGGAGAGGAGACGGAAACACATATGCTGGAAGACCAGACAGGGGTTTCTTATTATGGGGATGACGAGGACCAGGAAGAGGAACAGGAGGATGAGGCAGAAGCCTACAATCTTGACTCCTCACTTTCTAGGGACCCCCCAGTGAATGGCTCACCGATTGGTAATCGGCCACTCCTCAATGAGGTACTGGCTAAAGCAGCAGCCCATTTTCAGATAGACACACAGGGTGTCCAAGAAGAAAGGGATTTCGCAGAAGAAATCCTAGGGGACAAGAGAGCCATTACCCAGGCTATCCCAATATTAAAATCAATCCAGCGTAGAATTGATCCCTCGCTGGTAACCCCAAATCTTACTCGTGCTGTGAATCCAACAAGTGGAAAAAAGTATTCCGGGCCACACCCTCCGATCCCTTGTACATAAGGAGTTAATTAAAACCCAACTCCCTGGTAGTAACAACCACCAGAAAGAAGGCCGGTACACCACTAGCTTCTTCAGAAGCACCTCCCGATGAGGAGAGCAAAAGGTTATATGCTCTAGGTAGGAAAGTTGCCTCCACTTCAGCCTATCAGACACGTATTGCTAACAGTACCACTCTTTTAGCAATCTATAACTGCCATCAGTGGGAACAAGTAGCTGCTCTAGTAGCCTCAGCACCTGAACCACTAAAAGGCCAGTTGACCCAAATTGCAGCAGACGGAAGTTCCGTATCTGGATGCATCCTTAAAACAAATTCTGATGCAGTAGAGCAGGACCTTCTCAAATTCCGGAAGCTTGTTAAGACTTTCCTCTTTTCCTCCTCCTTCCCACCTTCTCTCCTCTGCTAGTCCCGCAGTTGCTGAATCTGTGTCGTTGGCCCTTATGCTTCTTCGGGCCTTGACCTCCCTCATTGATTATTCCCAGCTCCTGTCTATCCACAGCACTTTGCAGCTGTACACCCTCCGCTCTGGAGACTAGCACTTGCACCTCCCACGGCTCTAGCTGTGTAGCACTCAACATTCCTAGCATTTCCTCCATGGCTCTCCCATGAGCACGGACTCCTCAGCACTGACCCTCTCTTCCTTTCTGCAATTAAATACTCACAAGGCATAGTAGGTTTGTCCCTCTTCCCCTCAGCTCTTGATATTGTGTTGTAATGTACCCTTCCTCCCTCCCTGCCCTGTGGGCACTTTGAAACCGTATATTGTTGTATAAGCGCCTAACAAGCAAAGAATAAATACATGAATAAGACTGAAGGAATATTTAAAAGGCCTTCTGCAGCATGCTGGTATTAGTGCGGGGCCTGGGTGCTTTAAATGTGACTGGAAATAAGATGTATACCGCCCGAACAGGCGGGAGAAATATTATTTCTCCCCTCTTTCTAAGCACCCAGCCTTGCACAGTAATATTATTTCCACCCATTTTCTAAGCACCCAGCCCTGCACTCCCTCTCTCCCCTTCCCCTCTTCACGTGATTTCATGACGCCGCAACCAGGCTGGGTTCATACATTGATACAATGTATTTGGCCCAGCCCGGGAGCTTCTGCCTGCGGCCTGCACACTGTCAATACACCGAGCACAGAGCTTACATAAAAAGGCAGTTATATGTGCCTTTTAAGCTCTATGCCCGGTGCCATAAACCATATTGCAGTTGCTGCAACATGATTCCTGAATTGAAAAGCAAACTTGTGGTATCGCAAATTGCAATGCCACAAATCGCATCTCTCCAGCCTTAAAATCTCTCCACTGGCTTCCAGTTGCTGCAAGGATCAATTCAAATCCCTCTGCATTATCCATAAGGCTGTCTGGGGTTGGGGTCCACTCTAACTACAACTGACACTCACTAAATGCTCTCCCGCCAGATCTTTACTTTCCTCCGCCACCAACTCTTTGTGTGAAGTGCTTTGCTAAACAGCGATATGGTGGCCTATCTCTTTCCTCGGCTAACTCCCTTCTATGGAACAGCCTCCCCTTCCTCTTCGTATTAAGCAGGATCGCCTCAACTTCTGAAGCTTCTCAAGACCTTCCTTTTCACCTCCTCCTTCCCTCCCTCTGCTAAACCCCACAGTTGCAGAGATTGGTGATCAGGGCCCTACTCTTACATTCCGTCCCCTTTCCTCCATACTGTATGGACGTCCCTTCAATGGGATGGGAGACCAACCTTTTTCACCAGAAAAAACCTTCCCTTTTAAATTTAGAGGAGCGGCGCAGGGAGCATGAGCTGCCCTGACTCCGCCCTCTGGCGCCACACCTCAGTCCCGTTTTCCACGTCGATGGTAACGGGCCGAATTCACAAGCGTTCCTGGGTTTGGCTTCGGACATGTAATTCCATGCGTGGATACTTCTTATCTTTGTCTTTTTTGTCTCATCTATCATTTAGGTACTCGGTCCTCCGGCGTCCCGCTCCTCCCCGGCGCATGTCGATTCTACAGCTTTACATCCTGCAACGGCTCTTCCCAACTTCAGACCCCCACGTCCTCTGCCTACGTTGCCTTGGCCCAGACCACGGTTGACAATCATGTTCGGCGTGTGACTCTTTCCTCGAAGGGGCTGAAGAACAGACTAGCCAGGTGGAGGGAGCTCTTCCAGAGGTTGCCTCCTGAAGATCTCAAGAACTTCCTGAAGCATCGAACCAGGCCCAAGGTAGGGCTGATATTTTCCAGTGCACCCCGCAAGGGAGACTCCTTCCCAGGGACTCTACTGCGCGGGAGGGACCAGCCAGGTCCTTCTATCAGCACGTGCACCGAGGCTGCTACAGCTACTGGCCTTTGTGTCGAGGGATCCTCCCGGACACGGTGTTGAGGGACCGGAAGGTTCTTGTACTGGGTCTACACCCGAGGGGCTACCTCCTTTTACTGGCACGATGGCTGAGGGGCTATGCCCTAAAACCGCCAATATGTCTGAGGGGCTACACCCTAATAGAAGCAATACATCAGAGGGGGCGCCTAAACCCAGCTATACTGACCCCGGGTCGAGGGTGTCACACCTACCGGGCCAAGGCCCGAGGAGCAGGGTAGGCCTTGTGATCCACACGCAAGTGTCTTGGACGAGGCTGGGCCCAGCGGGCTGAGCCAAAATGTCGAATTCACATGGCAGGCAGATCAACGAAAGGGCCACCAGGGAAATTACTCGGCCTCATGAGGTCTCCTCAGATGGGGGTTATCATCAAGGACACAGTCAGGGAAGTCCTCCCTGCCATGCTAACGGCACCACAGACGCCTCCAGGGGGCCCCCGGTGCAGCTGCCTTCTCCAGCTCCACAGCCAACTCTGCAACATCTGCTGCCTCCTCAGCCTACAGCTGCGGTCCCAGTACCCCAGCCTCCGGCGCCATCTACTCTTCCTCCTCCAGATCTGCAGGATACAGACGAGGAGGAGGATCCGGACATGCCATCCTCAGCCAGTGCCTTCCATGAATGTCTTGCTGGTGTGGCGGAATACCTGGGCCTCCCCAAACGTGAGGTCGAACAGCCGGCAGAGGGGATTCTGGCTGAAGTCCTCATGAAACGCCCCTCTGCCAATATGGGGATTGCACTGCAAACCAATGTAGTCTCCCTGGCCAAGAAGGGTTGGCTCAAGCGCCACTCGGTCCAGCCGGTCAATTGACGTCTGCACTCCAAGTACAGGCAGATGGAGGGGGATACATTCTTGCTCTCAACCCATCCTCAGCCACACTCCTCAGTGATCGCTGCGGCATCACTATACTCCAAGCCTGTCATCCTCAGCCTCCTTCTCTGCGGTGCTGCTATGCGAGGAGAAGATCTTGGAGGCGTACGGCAAGATCATCTACTCCACCGCCTCCTTGCACCTCCGTCAGGCCAACGCAGATGCCATGCTGGCTGCCGCCAACCAACGGTTATGGCAGGAAATTGCAGACTTCCTCCCGGAACCCCCCACCCAGTGCCAATCGCGCTTTAAGGCGGGGCTAGTGGAAGCCAAGCTTGTGGCGCATGACCTCATGGAATCCACAGTGACTCATATCGATACCTCAGGCCGTGCCATCTGTATCGCCACGGCCATGAGAACAGCCTGGCTCTAGGCAACGAAATTCAACCCGGATGTCCAGGAGCGCATTATAGATCTACCGTTCGAGGGGGGGGGGGGGGTGGGCCTCTTCCACTCCACTCCACTCCGGACGAAGAGCTGGACAAGAAGAACAACAGCTCACAAAAAGCGAAGTCTTTATCCGTTCTTACAAAGGTCACACCCAAATCGTTCACCCAAACTCAGCAGTGCTCGGAAAAGGATTGTACATATGGGGGTTCCGCGGCTTCCAGGAATGCAGATCTAGGCAGCCGGACCGCTCGCTGTCTCAGAACCGGCGCAAACAACAAAAAGGGGGAGGGGGAGTAAGCGCTTTTTCCAGTTCCCCTCCTAAGCATCAGCCTCCGCGGGAAAGAAGGCATGACACGCCCCTTCTGGTCCAAGTGTCTCCGGTGGGGGCCAGGCTTGCTCTTCATGCACAGGTGGCAGAATTTCACAGACCCCTGGATCCACTCCGTAGTATCCACGGGGTACCGCCTTCCTATCCCAGCCTCTCCTCCACTCCCACAGGTTGGGATAGCAACTCTTTTGGCAGAGATCCGGTCCCTCCTAGAGAGCCTGGCAGTGGAGGAAGTCCCAGCCTCCCAGATAGGCTTTGGCTTCTACTCCTGGATTTTTGCCATTCATAAGAAGAACCAGGTGGGCATGAGAGTTGTGCTGGACCTTTCCACCCTCAACCTCTCCCTACCCCTGCAAAAATTCAAGATGGTTACGCCAGCTTTTAGAGCGGAGACATTGGACAGGGGAGACTGGATGTGCTCCCTGGACCTGAAGGACGCATACCTACACATTCCGATTTGACAGCCCCATCGTTCTTTTCTAAGGTTCAAGATCATGGGCTACCATTTCCAATACAAAGTCCTTCCATTTGGCTTCAACTCGGCCCCCAGGGTCTTTACCAGACTCATGAACGCTGTGGCGGCCCTCCTCCGAGCGCAGGGCCTCCACATCTACCCATACCTCGACGACTGGCTCGTCAGGGCTACATCTCCGGAAGTAGTTTGCCACTCTTCCCATGCCCTTATGAACACACTGCACGTCCTGGGCTTCTCGCTCACCCTCAAGAAGTCAGAGCTGCAGCCCACGCGGACTCTGACATTCCCGGGGCTCATTTGGGGCACATGCTTCGAGAGGGTTTTCCCGTCCGAGGACAAAATCTCAGCCATCAAGAGGGCCACCGCCCACTTCCTCAGCAGAGACGCAACCTCAGCATGGTGATACCAACATCTCCTGGGTCTACTGGTGGCGGTCCTGTCAGCCGTGCTGCACACAAGACTAAGGATGAAAAGGATTCAGCTGCACTTTGCAGCCTCATGGAATCAGGAGAGGGGCTTGCAATCTGAGATCATCAACGTTCCTCCATCCCTCCACCCGGACCTAACTTGGTGGTACATGGACTGCATTTTATGGACAGGCAAGCCCTTTCGGCCGCCCTCTCTGCAGGCCACCATCACCACAGACTCCTCGCTCGAGGGCTGCTGGGGATCCACCCTGGACCATCTCTCGATCCACGGCACCTGGACTCGACAGGAGCAGGAATACCACATCAATTGGTTGGAGCTGAATGCCATCTGGCTAGCGCTCAGAGCATTCCTACCACTTTTCAAGGGAAAGGTTGTACTCATCCAGACAGACAACTCGACCAGCATGTACTACGTCAACAAGCTGGGTGGCACCAGATCCGATCATCTGTGCTGAGTGGTGATCAGCATGTGGGAATGGACCCTGGAAAATGACATTTACCTCTTGGCAGTCCACCTCCCAGGGGAATACAACCTGGAGGCGGACAGGCTCAGCAGGCTGGGAGCGGATAATTACAAGTGGTAGCTAAACAACCTTGTTATTCAGGATATCTTCAACAAGTGGGTTTGTCCCCATGTGGCTCTTTGCCACCTGGCACAACAAGTAGTGTCCTCAGTTCGTATCCTGGCAGGGTCAGGGCCCTGGCTCTCTGGGCGATGCGTTTCACCTACAGTGGACCGGCATGAAGGCCTACGCCTTTCGGCCTACTCCCCTGATCCACAGGGTAATTTGCAAGATCAAGGAGTCTCACCGACCCATCATTCTGATAGCCCAATGGTGGCCAGGCAGGCCATGGTTTTCGGAACTACTCAGCCTCTCAGAGGTGCCCCCGTTACACCTTCTGGCGGGCCCAGCACATCATCTGGCGCAGCAATGGGGCCAGAATAATCCACCCCGCGCCAGGGAAACTAGCCCTCACAGCGTGGTACCTGAGCAGGTAACACTTCGGCACCTTAGCCTCTCACAGGCCAATCTGGAGATCATACAGGGCTCCAGGAGCAAAGCCACCAGGGCCCAGTACAAAAGCAAATGGACCAGATTCTGCCACTGGGCAGACTCCAAGGGAATTGACCCCTTGGCCTGCAATTTGGACGACGTGCTCTCCTTTTCGGTGCACCTCGCTCATTCGGGCGTACAGGTGGACACCTGGCATAAATACCTTGCAGCCATTGGGGCTTAAAGGGAATATGAAGAAGGCATTTTTTCCTCCTCCAACCCTATCGTCAAACATCTGACTGGTCTTACTAGGCTCTACCCGCCCGTCAAGAGACTGCACCCTGTGTGGGACCTTAACATAGTCTTGGGCATAGTCATTCGAGCCAATGGCGTATGTGGATATTAGGCTGGTCACCATCAAGTCGGCCTTAGTAGTCGGTCTTACCTCGGCTCGCAGTGTCAGCGAGATCCAGGCGCTGGTCTCCTCTGAACCATATACCACCTTTCACAAGGACAAGGTAGTCCTGTGGTCGCATTTCTGTCCAAGGTTCCATCTGCATTTCATTTGAAAGAAGAAATAGTCCTTCCTATGTTCTTTCCCAAGGACAAAGCACAGAGTGCTGCACTGCCTGGATGTCAGGTGTGCCCTAAAATTCTACTTGGAACAGAACCAAGGGTTTATGCAACTCGGACGCTCGGTTTGTCACGTTCGGAGGATCAAGGCCAGGCTATCAGGCCTCTAAGATCTCCATAACACGCTGGAGGGTCTCTGCCATCAAGAAAGCATACGAGGGCCAGCACAAGCCGTTCCCGGCCAACATGCATGCCCACGCAGTCAGGGCCAAGGCAACGGCCATCGCCTTCCAGTGCCACGTCCCTTGGCAAGTCATAAGAAGGGCGGACAATTGGGCCTCTTCCTTGGCTTTCTGCAAGCATTACTGTTTGGATGCCGGCTCTAGATCTGATGCGGCTTTCGGATAGGTGGTTCTCAGCAACCTATTTGCTTAAGGAGGGTCTCCTCTCCACCCTGGGGCTACAATCAGTTGTAAACGCCCATATAGTATGGAGGAAAGGGGACGGGATGTAAGAGTAGTTATAAATTACTCACCGTAGTGACTAACGTACTCTTAGTCCATAGCCCCCTTTACTCCATACGTCCCACCAACCTCCCCTCTAATAATACTGGTGTAATTAGGCAATGTTAAATGTATTGTCGACGCGTCAATGGGGACTGAGGTGTGGCGCCGGAGGGTGGAATGAGGGTAGCGCCCCTGCGTGCCTCTAAATTTAAAGGGGAAGAAGGTTGTTTCTGGTGGTAAAAGGTTTCATCTCCCGTCCCTTGGAAGGAACACCCATACATTATGGAGGAAAGGGGACTATGGACTAAGAGTATGTTGGTCACTACAGTGAGTAACTTATAATTTGTGTCCACCTGGGTCCTGGCATCCCACACCCAATCGCCTTCAGTCCCCGCCTCCTCCCAGCTCTTGCCTAGGCACTGACTGGCCTGCACTATCACAGGCTTGCACTTACCTACTCATTGGCAGCTGACTCCCCAAGTCACTTAACAGCTGCTTACCCCCCACAGTCCCTCATCCCATCTCGCTCTGAACTTGAACGTTCTGAATGTTCACAAGGCCTAGTAGGACCGCCTCTATCTTTCACTGTTATATTTTCATTTCATTCCCATGTTCTCTCCCTGTTGCCCTGTGGGCACTTTGAAACCCAATTTACTTGATGAATAAGCCCCTTACAAATGCACAATAAATAAAATAAATAAAAGATATTCCTTATTGTATGCCTTGTATTTGAATCCTACCGCAGTATCCGAATGGTGAACCAACGTGCCTGGCAGATGTACCAGACAATAGTTTTGTATTATCCAGTCAGACTTCAGTAAATAATATACCGAATGTTCATGTCTCAAGCACATGTTGACATGTAGCCTTATTACTTCATAACAATTATGCAGAGCCATATGGATTCGATCAATGTCATTTTGGCCACACACCTGTATAGTTACAACATTCTTGTAATAATCCTAGTCCTATGTTTGTACGGTACGTGAACTATACATGACTCGTCAGGATTCATGATTCAAACACATTTCTACGTATACCCTTAAGTCTCAGAACAATGAAGTGTTGTGTGGAACAATAAAGCACTGCAATGCCATTTTGTTGCAACATTCTAGTAATAGTTTTAGGCCTATATCCGTGTACATGATTTTTGAGTAACTTTTCTAGATAAAATAATACCCTTATAAGCTATCACAAAGAGTGCAAAGGTTTTTTTTTTGTAAACCAGGCGCAACAATGACGCGTCAAGCCTGCTACAGTATCACGTCATCACCGCTATGATGTCATCACGCCATTGCGTCAAAAGGAATATTTATTCCTTGACATCAGAAAATGGCACCCTTTTGCAACTTGGAGAGCTTCTTTGATTGTCTTACTAAGGGCGGATCACCGCAAATGTTGCTATTGGTCACGTTGAAGGTGTACAGCCTGAAACCTAAGTAAGTGGGTTTGCCCATCTGTTTTATGAACATATGGGAGCTGGAGTTTCCAGTAGATTTAATATTCGGAATTAGCAGGCAAACAGCTATACTATGTTGCAGATTTTGAACTGTTTCTTGCATCGCTCTAGATTTTCAAGGGAGCCATATTCTTCAGTAAGCTAAGGAACCTTTCTTAGTCATAATTAGAGGTTCCTGGTGGTGGTATATTTGTTTAATGTTACATAGTTTGAAATTGGTTTTTGAGACCAAGATACATAGGGACAATTCATTAGGTTCACTACGATTTATTCTTCGGCAACAAGCCGATCAATTTCTAGAGCGCTTTTGAATCTCGGGATAAAGGAGTATTTTAGCACAATGAGAAATATCATTGCCAATTGCGAGGAGTCCATTAACTAAATGGTAAGAACCAGGTACACATGTATGAGCCCTCTTGTTATTGCTACACTTTCAGATTAGAGCAAGATCAACTAGTAATCTTGAAGTTTGGATTATTTCAACTGTCTGTTTATATCAGAATGTTTAAGAAATGTTATAAATCCCATATTTGGATGCTGAATGAAGCGTACGAGATCCACAATGAAGTGAACAAGGTAATATGCCCATACCAAGTGTTCTGGCATTTATAGCAACTGTGGATGGATAGAACAATGATTTTAGAAATGTTTTTTTACAGGATGCACAGTCCGTTAGAAGTTTGATTATCCGATAGGAACTTTTGAAGGAATCCACCATCAGGGTTTACTTCCGGAATATTGCATACAGTAAATTGGCCCAACATTTGGCAGATCCTACATAACTATTAACTATTTAAAGCATGAGAGCACACTCTACTTGCAGTATTGCTTTAGATTGACAAGAAGGGTTTATTTTAATAGGAACGAGCATTAGCTACCTACATTTCTTTACACTGTATTTGAGGTGGTGCCTGAGTGATGGACAAGCGTCAATGCTGGTGGAAATAAACACTCACTGAATAGAATAGGTGGTGTATAATATGGATTTAAGACTTACCCTATTGTAGTGTTCCAACAATATTGTGGTAGTTAAGTAATTTTTGTTCTTGTAACCCATGCCCGGAATTGACAAATGACTTGTTCTGTGTAAACATTGATGGATCTACCTGTTCACATGGATTGAACATTCTGTGGTAATGTATGCTGTGTATTGATGTTTCTGTTTTGTTGATACATTTGTTACTCTGTTGGGAAATTATGTATTTGGTTAATGATTAATGGTACAACAGCCCTGACGAAGACCTTTATGTCAGTAAAAAGAGTTTGTACCAATAATTTAATACTGTGTATTGATTAATATGTAAGAAACACTCAATTTAGTGTGCTTGCAAAATTTTGAGGGTGTAGTGCATTAGGTCCACAGATCATCATTTGTTTTTTTTTGTTTTATTTATTTGCATTTGTAGACGCGCACCGGACAAATTCAATCGCATGTGGGTGCAGATGTAATCTTCATGCTTGGCAACTGGATCAGATAGAGTTAAATTCTAGGGTCTAGCAGAACATATATGTCTTTACCGCCCTGCGAAATGCTGCGAGATTCGTAAATTCCGCAGATTTCTCTCGGTAATTGGTTCCATGCTCTTGGACCATAAACTCCAAATCTACGGTCCCCTTTACTCACACACCTGGTGCGTGGAATCTGAAGCAGATTGTCTGCTGAGCGTAGTTGTCGGATGGGGACATACTTCCTAATTTTGTCCGATCGATATCCTGGGCCAATGTTGTTTACGCATTTGAAAATTAGGCAAACAATCTTAAATTCAATTCTTTGCTTTATAGTCAGCCAGTGTAGGGCTCTCCTTAGCTCAGAAATTTGAGCTGATTATTTAACCCTATATACTAGCCTTACTGCTGCGTTTTGAGCGACCTGTAGTCTGTGTAGCTGATAGATTGGTATGCCTGATAGTAATGCATTTCCATAATCCAGTGTAGAGTTAACCAGAGTACCAATGACAACTGCTCTATCCTCTATTGCAATGAAGGGTAATATGTTTCAGCAGTCGAAGTGAGTAGAAAGCTGCCTGTATCTTCTTATTGGCATTCAGCAGTAGCTGATTGGCGCACATCCAGGTCTGAATTTCCTGCAGGCATTGTTCCACTTTTTCATATGACTCCTTAAGATTCTGTATCCTCATGAATACCTGGGCGTCGTCTGCATACTTTGTTCTCTATTCTTATTTAGACCCGGGAATAGCCTTTCTAGGACGTACTGTTTGCTTTGGTTTCTGATAGAACAAGGTGAAAATCTTTGTCTTGGCCAAGACTTATGCATTTCCATTATAGTGTATAAATCCTGTGTTTCTGGGCTACCTTAAAGACTAGCAATTGGGACTTGGTGTTGGTCATATTGCTTTCTAGTTTGGGGGTCTCGAGGAGGAGACCAGGATTAATAACAGTAGGTTTTATTTTAACTTGATTATTTGAAGATATGCCAGTGTTGGAAGCCTGTAAGAAGTGCCACTTTGTTTGCATGTCCTGAGGACTGTTTTAGATTTACTGTTAGTTCCCAAGCCATTTATCAAACACCTTCCTGAATGAAGCAAATAATAAATAACTTTTGTACTACTTAATTTACATTTCACATGTGTCATTGCTCAGCCCAGCCAACCCTCTTTGTGGCTCCCTTAGTGCATCTGGTGTAGAGTGCTCCATTGCTGGGCCTAACTCGTTATCGGGTGCTTTGACCCGGCTCCAAAATGGTGGGGCTGTCAGAGGATGTTGCATTGTGGCCTAAAAGAGGGAGGAAATAATTCCTGCATCTGGGAAACCTTAAAAGGAGAACATGAAATGCCTGAGTTCATAAGCATGGCCAATCTCAAATCGCACTGAGAACGAGGCTAGAGAGGCATCAATCAGAATCCTTAAGGGTCCCAATCTAGAGAACCCTTACAAAACTCAAGCAAGGTCATACAGCTAGTGACTCCATCCAGAATACTGACCTGTAGGCTTCAGGAGGCAGGAAGAAATAAGAGAGAACTGCAAGCCTGATGAGGGCTACATCTCTGACAATACCGGACAGGAAGAAGGTCCAAGAGCATACAAGGGCAAAAGATTTGGCTTAGAACAGCGATCTGCGGGTAGATATATCATCAATGCCAAAAATGCACCTTATATCACAACTGTAGCAAGCGAGCACACTGACCTGCTCTTTATTGTGTCTGACGAAGAACAAGAACCGTTACCTCTGTATCTCACTAATTGTCCCCAAACAGTACAGGGAAGTCACTGCGTGGGTTCCAGAGAGACTGACAAAAATGAAATGCACTCTTGGGGAACAAAGTTGGTAGGGTTCTTGAAGTTCCTGGGATCCCCTTTCGAGGCAAGATGCTTAGAACAAATAAGATTGGAGCCAAGACACGTAGACAAGGGTTGGAAAAGGGAGGGTCTGCAACAAGCACAGAAACCAGTGGAATCCAAAAGGTAAGCAATACAGAGGAAGAGGAGCACTGAAGGCAAGCTAATATAAAGGAACAAAAGGATAGTGTCCGCTATGAGCCAGTGTTGCGACGCACCTGTTAGATGATCTTTTTCTCTTAAGAGCGCACCAGTCCCGTCCAATGCGAAACGGTGACCAACATCTTGAAATGACATCTGAACTTTCTTATGCAGTTGACGACTGCTAAAACTGAGATGTCCCACGATAATCTTTCTTCGATGAGGGCATGCGGCAGGCCTGGAGAGTGTGGCATTGCCCAAAAGCAGGAGTGTTCCACTTTCTCTACAGGGACGAGAAAGAGGGGAGCCTGAGGCTGCACATGACACCATAAGTAAGGAGGTGGAAATACTTGCTCGTAGGCATGTGTCGAAGGTAAATACCTAAGCTAGGATGAGAAGAAATAGTTTAGAGTATGAATGTGTCATATAGTCTTGTAGCATAGAAAGGTGCCTTGTAACTGGAGGATGGGTATATCTAGGCTAATAGAGGATCCTATGCAAGGGAATACTTGCAGGTAGGAGTTCGTTATTACATGCACTCTTCATTACTTGGACTAAAATGTCAAGACGCAAGCTGGGTGCTATATCCCTGAGACTGAGTTTTGAGCTAAGATGCTTGGTACTAGATTAGGGAATTCGGCCCGGAATAAGTGATTATTTAGATTTTAGAGGTCTGGTTGTGGAGAAATAACTCCAGACCTTGTTTGTAGTTGTTCTTCTTGGTTGCTGTGTTTTATTAGTCAAGTTATGGGTTCCAGATTTGTGTTAATGATACGTCATTGGGCGGACTTTGATCGGAGAACATGGAGAAAGCATGCATCTCATGGAATATTCATCCAGGCAATACATTCAATACACTCGGGAATACATGATGTCAAACTCAGTTCATTTCATTCATACACTCCTCAGACAGGATGCAAAACCTTCCCCCTTCCCAGTGTACAAATAACACCCAGGCTAGGACTCTGGATAAATAAACACACACTCTCAGAGCAGGGTATGGCCCAGCCCTTCTCTAAGTTATGCCACATCATGCAGGGTAGGAAGCTGGTAAAAGCAGCACGAAATCAATGAAAACATGAAGTGCTAATTGGCAATGCGTGCATATGGACAATAGTGAAGACCATACTAATGTTGCTGGGTTGAGCCTTTGAACACTACACATGAAATAGAATGAAAGTGCATTTTCATACACCATAGACCTCTGGACTGGGTGGGGTATATATTCCTGGCTGGTTATGGGTTAAAACATTGAGTGAAATGACTTGTGTGAATAGGAGACCTCACTCAGGGCCTTTGGAATGTAATTAGACTTTTCTACCTTAAATACTGTTCACACCCAGACTAGTTCTTGCAAAGAAAAGACTTTCATCGCATAAGCATAAACAGCCACTGAACAGTGCCTTCCCTGTACAGAGAAACCAAACGTGTACCAATCCTAGGATAGAATGACAGCAGGGTTACAGTAATGACAACTGAACCACCCCACTAGTCAATGGTCAAAAATCTTTTGCATTACCACAGCAACCCATAATGTTGCTCCTGTGACGAATCTTCAGATGTCATCCCTTCTTCCCTAAGTGGAAGTCCCTCCTCATGAGGCCAGTTAGGTGGGGACGCTATCCGATAGTCCCCCTGGGGGTAGAGAGAGGATCTCATGGAGAGGGTTCCCCCTGCGTGATGCCGGGTGACTGTCTGGAGGGAACGCAGTATCTCCGCCAATCACTTTCACTTTTGGGGTCATGAATTATTGCCATCCTACCATTCCGTTAGACAGTACTGGGACAAGGAAGATCGCTTTCCCAATACTTCGACGAAGAACTCCATTGACTCGCAAGGGAACTGCACGATCAGTATTGTGATGAGGGAGAAGTGCAGAAGCATGGTTTGCCCACCAGACAGACCGGGAACATTTGCAAGCCGACAAGGGATTGAGAACTAGAGAAAGTGCTAAACTCTTCACTGGAGGAATCCAGGAAGATCCTCCAAGGAGGAGTGGGGGACCAGCAAGCCATCAGGTTGGGAATGCTAAGGGGACCCAGGACCATCTCTAATTACTTAACGGACGAGAGGGGCGGACAGCCACATTTCCTGATTGAAGAACCGCTGCAGGTGAAGCCGAAGAGGAGGCGAGCAGAGAATCAAGCAGAGCAGCAGCAGTGGTCCGGGGGTAAAGCCACACTTCACAACTGCGGAGATGCTTAATGGGAAGCTGAATCCAGGGTGAGAGTTGCCATGGCTGACCCAGGTGTGGAGACGCTGTAGAGGCAGTCCCCACGGGCCAAGTGGTGGGAAAGAGAAACTAGAAGCAGGGAGAGCCAACGGCAAGCAGAGCCCCAGCACTGCATGGTCCAGAAAAGCCACTCAGAGCGCAGGGGGAGAGATATTGCAGAGCTGTGTTGGCAGACCCCAAACGCCTTCAACTTGTCAAGCCGGGCAAGGCATCAGATACGCTGTGAGCCGCTGCTGTGCTAAAGCCTAGACCATACAGGTACATAGGTAGCCAAGATAGTGGTTGGGGGAATGAATAGAGTGTGGCAGACCCACACCGCTTTGAGGGATACAGAAGGAAACCCTTTGATAAACAGAAGGGAGACTTGAGAAAACCTGCAAAAGTGAGTAATGCTATAATTCTGAGAGAAGGGTCAGGGACCCATATTTTGAAACTACTGATGAACTTGGTGTGAGAAGCCGTACTTGGCAGGCGAGTAAAATAGTCTTCATGTGAACTGTGAGTGCAATACATATGCCGACAGTACTTGGCAGGCAAGTAAATCCGGTCTGCGTTTGGGACTAAGAGACCTGGAGGCAAGGGGAACCAGGTCTGCCAGCTTAGGTTCAAGAACCCTCTCAAGTTTGGAGAAGAATCCAGACGCCTCTTCTTCATCCCAGTGCCTGGTAAAAGGAAACCAGCACTGCCAACCCAGGTCACGGACCCACTACAGCTTGGAAGAGCATACAAGCCACTCTTCCTCCTCATAGTAGCTGGTAGGAGGAAACCAGGTCTGCCAATCAGAGACAGAGAAGAAGCCTGAAGAAGGGAAACATCCCCTAGCAGTGGTTGAACTGTACCAGATGCCCGAGAGTGAACCAGGGGAAGGGAGCCATTCCCCTCTGCTGTGTGGTAATTTGTTTGAGACTTTGAGAACTGTCGGGAGGAGCGAGATATTCATGAACGTTGGTTTTGGATCTTCTTTTGGGCACCTTAATTTTGGGCATTTATTTTTCTATTGAATGTCAGAAACTACAGACAATCCCTTTTTTCACCTTTTCCTTAGTTATTAGTGTGAGGATTAGAAGTAGGTTTTTGGACGCGTCAGTTGACTTGCTTTTAGTTGACACCCTGACCAACCCCTAAGGATAACTTTGAGGCAGGGAAACCCCTCTTAGTATTAGGGATAGATGGGTGGTTTCCTAACCCTAATTTCCTTAATAAAGGTCTGCATCAATCAATGCCACCGTTGTGTCCACATTTTATTTCTGCACTCGTACACTACCCTCTCAATGAAGCAAGCAAAGTGCATACGTGGCCTCACAAATTTGTCAAAACAAAGACTTTCTAGCCATTACCTGTGTTGCTTTGTCACAGATGTATCTACTTCACAACTTGTAGGGAATATTGCAGTGTGCATTTATAAACATATTCATCATTTTGAGGGTATGTGAAGACCGGAGGTGGGTGTCTGTACTTCCGCTCTCTATATAGTAGAGGCGAGGCACAGAAGACCCCAGCCAAGATTCTCTATTATGGGTAAGTGGTAGAAGAATCAATGGATAGCTTTTCATTCTCAGGAGATAATGCAGGCTGGTTCTTAAGTACAGTGTAGTCCCCAAGCACCCACCAAGGAATCTCTGCACACTGTATTAGTTAAAACATAGTCTTTATATAATTAATATTCACGGTTATGTACAATATCACAATAACTCAATTAGTACTCGGTTATCTATAATGGCAAATACACATTTCTACGTGGTACCACAATTACTATTAGATCTCTTTAAAGTGCATCAACTGTACGGTTAAATGTCACATGAATCTGTTCGTAACGGAAACCAACAATAGATATAAGAGGAAAGCAGTTGGTTAGAACACTTGGCAGAATACTGGCCTCTACCGTTACACAGTTTTGTGGAGATCCCCCCAACCTGGCCAACCTGTAAAACAGAGATAGATCACAAGCCCAGTCCATATATTGTTCACAAGAGACTTTCCAATAGTTCTCCAACCCCAAAGTACCGGGTGTTGTAGCGTTCCTCGGTGGGGAATTGACGGCCCTTCTTGAGTGCCCTCCCTTTAAGGTAGGAGTCACGGGTTGTCGAACGTCCGACGGAGAACAGGGTGAACTACGGCAGTGAAGTGGCAGCTTCTTTCCTACCGGTGCTCGTCGACAGGGAAGCGTAAACGTCCTGCAAGTAAGAGGCGTGCGGGGCACCTCGATGTCGATAGTTCTGGACCGCAAAGTGTTTGAAGAACTGTGGCCCAGCAAGGGTGTCAAGTCGTAGGCGTCTCTGTGGTCTTTGGGTGACGGGAAACCCACCGGCGGATGCTGCTTGGCAGGTCGATGGACTGGCCTTCTCCGGTGGTATAAGGTGGGCGGCGCTGCAGGCGAGAGCGTCCTTGGATCAAATGAAGTTCTTAGGCAACAGGAGCACCGCAGCTCCGGTCAGCTATGGCGGTCGTCGACGGTGGCGGACAACAGTCTGGGCGCTTCTCTTTGGGATTCTGCGGCAGTCCCTGTCTCCGTTCAGCAGCCTGTCGTAGGTCTGTCTACCAGGGAGCTTTGGCAAAGATCAGCTTGTGCACGATGGTCCCTCGTAGCTCCAGAAGAAGGCGCCTTACCAGGTCCTCTCTGGGTCAGTCCTTGGAGACACAGCAGCTTTCAGATTGATGGAGAGCAACAGCAATTCTTCTCTTCCAGCAGGGCTTCAAGGTTAAGCTTCAGGTTTACTGCAGTTACTCCTCGTAGTGTACTTCAGCTTCTGAACACCATTCCTAGCAGTGAGAGGTCCCCAGATATACTGTTGATCTCCCATTCATTCCGCTGGGTCATACTCGAGCATCCAATCACTGCAAAGGGCATTCATGCAGGCAGGCAGCCAGCCAGCCAATCAGGTGCATAGTGCATTCAGGCTATTCACTTCTCTCCAGACACTCACAACAAGTTGTGTATTGGGACAAATACCCAGCCATTCAACACTCCACACTGCATTCATACCAGTTTCGGGCAGGGCTGTCTGTCATTGTGTCAAACACCAGATACTAGACATCCACAACACAGAATGCCTATTCGTGTCACACTCCATTCACTCAGGTCCCACCCACAGGGCGTACCCACAACATAGTCGTTCGGAAGGCTCCAGCCAATCTGGTCAGCATTTCCCCACAATACCATATATGGAACTTCCACCCAACAGCCAGTCCGGGGGAAGGGACAGAGTCCGGGCTTCTCGGGACTTTGGGAAAATCAAGGTAACAGGCGATGGAAGGCAAGAGGCCACGGGGGCCATCTTGTCCATCAGGAATCTACTGATTCTAATGACAGTGCCTGGGCATCCCAAAATGGAGGACGCTCAGTGCACCAGTCAATTCAGCACAGAGCTGTCACCAGTCCGTACCCTGCTCTGTGGGCCACACACAGGTGCCCAAAAACATACACTAGGGGCACAGGGTTGTACCCCGCCATCCATGGGGTCTGTTCACCAAAACCAATGGAGAGAGCTGCACCGCCAGGAGTCCCACATGAACTCCAGTGCGGAAAACACGACAGACCACACGATAAAAGGCAGTAAAGAACAAGGATATGGAGGCCCTGTCCCTCCAATGCATTTCCAGCATCACAGGGTACCCCTCTGATGGGGCCTACTTTCCCCATGTAATTACTGCTTCACTCCTGTACTTAAAGCAAGTTGTGGAAATCCTGATTTCTTGTTTGAGCGCCATGAATACCTGCAGAAAACAATCCTTTTCTCATATGGATGGCATACAATTCTCTATGTAAAATGCCATTGCCTACTGAGTACAATGAACCCATTTCTATGTGGGCTACCACCTTCCAGCGAAAACACACAAATAAGCTGTAAACTCCTGGCATCCCTTGTCCTCTGTGATAGGAGTTGCCTCATCCTAAACAATTTTCTGTTAATAAAGGTGTTGAACCTCATTCCTGTCTCATGTGTTCTGTGGATCCTTTGTCACAGTGGTCACCAATAGTTTATTCATATAGCATAAAGCAAAACTCTGCCCTTTCTCCATTATAGCAGGATGCAAAGGGACGGGAGTACAAAGAAATTACACTTTTTTCTGTAATAACATCTGTGCACCCCAACATTTTTAAAAATATGAATCGATCATTGTAATTTCCAGCATTAAGTAGCAAGTCTATTTATGTTTGCCCTATTTCAGCCTTGGTGTTTCTTCCTATGCTCCTTCAGGTCAGCTTTACACTTCCGTTCTCTCCCCCATCATTTATTCTTGTGGCATGTCTCACCATTTCTACGCCGATGACACCCAGCTCTACCTCTCCTTCTCTTATTTCACCCCTGAACTCCACCGTAATTGTTCCTCCCATTTTACTGCAATCAAAAACTGGATGTCTTATTTTCTCTCCCTCAACTCTTAAAAAAAACTGAAGTCTTATTCTTCCCCTCTAACATGCCTCTCCCTCCCTTTCCCCCTGCTTTTATTCTCTATCCCCCCTACCAATCTCCCTATCTCTTCCTCTGCTCGCAACCTAGGCCTCCACCTTGACTCCTCCCTCTCCCTTACACACCACATTTCTCTTACCTCCCGTGCCTGCTGCTGCCACCTTTTCAATGTCCGCAAAATCTGTTCCTCGCTTACCTTCCATGCTACTTAACTCTTAATCACTTCCCTCATCTTCTCTCGTCTTTTCTACTGTTCCTCTCTCCTTTTTGGTCTCCCCGCCTCTCATCTTTCCCCCCTCAAATCCCTCTTCCACTCTGCTATTGGCACGCTTTGTCTTCTTGCCCCTCATGATTCCATCTCTTCTTCCCTTTCTTTTCTGGGCTGGCTCACCTTTCACTCCCAACTTAAATTTAACTTCCTCTGCCTCATTTTTAAATCTCTTCATGATCTCGCTCCCCCCTACCTCTCCTCTCTCATTTCCTTCTACACTCCTTCTGGCTCCCTCCGGTCTGCTGATCTCTTCCTACTCACTGTTGCACCTTTTCCTTGTGTCTCTTCTCGTTTCCGATCCTTTCAGCTCCTTGCCCCTCTGCACTGGTACTCTCTTCCTCTCTCTATCCGCTCCATTTCCTCGTTCTCCTCCTTCCGTGCCTCCTTGAAATCTTTTCTTCTTCACCCCCCGTCCTGACATCCCTCTTTAATTTCTCCTATCCCCCTTTATCCCTCTTTCCATCCTTACTCCCTACAACGTCCCTTCTTCCCTGTTCCTACTTCCCCTCCCCCTGTAATCGCATCTTCCTCCCCTAACCCGACCTCCCTTACTTCATCCCTCTTTCCTTTCCCTGATCTATATCTCTTAAATTATCTGCGGTAAATTGTTCTGTATACCGTTTTTGATGGTTTGATTCATGTCTTGTAATTTTATGCTTCTATTATCCTATGTATTCTTGTTGTTGAAATGTAAAGCGCTTTGACGTAAAGCGCTATATAAACTTAATAAATACAAATACAGACCCTTCTTATATTTAGCATTGAGGCGAAATCAGAGAGAAAATGTATTATGTTAGTATCACATAAAAATACATTTGGAAAAAGAAGGGAAGTCCTGTGTCTTGATAGCTGCAATACATCCCTTCGTCACATCAGTGCCTTAATGCTAACAAAAAAGATGATGGCCAAATCTATTTTATTATAGTGAGTGGCCGCTAGGCAATGCTGCTCCTAAATTATTTCAGCTGCTACATACAATGTTCCCTTTAAGACTGTAAGATTTTGACAGGGGCTTGCCATACCATTGATTCATTGAAGTCATCAATATGCGATATCAAGGTCCGGATCCATTCCTGTTCATGTTTTACAAGCTTGCTGTACACAAGACTGCCTCTTTCCTCTTGAGAGGAGATGAGGGCAAAGCCCTGAAGTTCTATGCTGGTCTGGTTGTGCTCCAAGTAAACTATAAAAAATCAGAGCTTTAATATTTTAAGAATGAAGGGGACAGCAATGCTCCCCAGTTCATAATGTAACGGAGTGTAGTCATGCCTGCGTGCAAAATGTTATGTACACCACATCTTTGGTTAATGTTAAAGGTATTGGTACTGCGTCACCAACGGAATTGGTCCCCAGGCGCTCGGGCGGATTTGCAAACAAGAAGGTGGGAATGGGTTAGTCGAGTGAAGAGGGAATAGGAAAGTGAGAAAGTGGTTTGCTGTTGACCACTTCAGTTCGGTTTTCACCGTGCGCTGAGCTTTGGTGTCAATATCGGACCAATGCGAGACCTCGTGTGCTGTTGGTGCGGTTTATGTGTTTGTTGCGGTGTGGTGAAGTGCATGCGCTTTGTTGAGCGAGAAGATGGTTGTGTGGATTTTCGTGTGAGTTACGTATGCAGAGATTTGAGCATTGGTGTAGCAATTACTGTGGAAACTAACATCCCACGTTGTTTTGACGTTCAATCAGTTCAATATGTTGAGTTACCACATGTTTGCCAGTGACACACATGATCTGATCGGTGGTCGTCATTTTTTCGAAAAAATGTCGAATGACAATTTTTTCGAAAAAAAATTTAGAAAAAAAAAAGTCGAATTCCGTTTTTTTAAATTATATATTTATTTTGGGGTTCGGGATAAAAAAAATGGGTAAAACAAAAAAAAAATTAAAAAAGGGGTTGGAGAGGGAACTCCCCATTTAGAAAAAAAAGGCATTAAAAAAAAAATTTGGACTTTTTTTTTTCGACATTTTTTTTCTCGAAAAAATGATTTTCGACATTATTGGTTTCTACATTATGACTATAAACCGATCTGATCCCATAGTACTGCCTATGCTGCAATTGAATATTTGTATGTGCCATCTGGCAGCTCTTCTACAACAATTATATGCAGTTTAGTGTATGCATTTGGTACCAAAGGTGTCCTTTGTTGGTTGGTGGGGGACTTGGGTAGTGCACGAAGGAAGTAACAGAATAGATGTAGACAACTTCTTGCCTGAATTTGCTTGTCATGAACCGAGATCTTATTTTTTGATCAAAGCATTCAAAACAAAATAGCTGTCTTTTTGCCTTGTGACCATGCCCTACACCTCCCTCCGCTGCTAAATCAAGTGTGGAACTTGAGTGTAATTTGTTGCCAACTATCTTTTCTCCCCAACTTGTATTTATCATGGCCTCTCTTCGTATTGAAGAAAAGTCACATTTTACACTTTCTTTTTCCTCACAACATTGCTAGTTAATGCATTTATGAGTTTGCACCCGGATTACAGTAATGCAATTTTCTTTGTTGTGGCCAAGAACGTTTTTGCTCACTTGCAGAAGATGTCTGCTGTTGTCCGCGTCCTGTCATAGCTCAGATGAAGAATGTTTATGCACCTGCCCCAAGCAATCTTTTTTTGGCTCCCCGTTGCCAGTAGAATAAAGTTGAAATCACTATTTGTGCCCGATTATTCAAGAGCTTAATGTACTTGGTTCCTATTATCTGGGAAATAGTTTTCAGAGATTAATCCCACCCAGACCCCTACATTGGGGCCATCCTCACTTATTGTCTATCCCTAAACCAAAATAAGCTCGCGGTTTTGTGGGTTCTAGGGCCTTCATCACGAGTTGGGCAGTAATATAGTGGCGATTCCGCCACAGAATTACTGTTACCTCTGTGGTATTTGGTGTAATTAGCACGTATTACAAGTAGTCGGGAGCGCGCACACACCATGACAATAAAAGTATTTCTGTCCAGTATTACCGCCGTAAATGGGTGGCAGTTGTGCCTGGAATCTGCAGTATTACTGTTACCACTGCCACATCCAGTGCTAATTCCACTCACGGATTTACCGCTGACGGAAATGGCGTCATGGCCAGAACGGAAAGCACAGTGAGAGCCATCTTAAATATCCAAACCACTCTGAATCCCACATTTCCATTTGCCATCTGAACCCAGAAGCAAGACAGAACATGTCACAGGACAAAGGCAAAGGGAAGGTGCCAGATATGAGACTTTGCAAGCAAAACTTCAGTAAGGCAGAAAAGCTGTATGGCTCTAGGCACAGGAAAACATCTGGGCAGAGTCGGGCTGCCATCAGGGCCGGCATATGAAATAAATGCGCAGCGGTGGGCACAGTCCTATTGGACAGCGAGAACTGCAGTAAGAGGTGGAATTGCCTCAAGGCAGGTTCCACAGCCTCCTGTCAAACCACTGGCCGAAGACATCTGCTAAAGGAGGTGGCACTGTGGCCCCCCTTGTCCTGACCCCACGGAAGGAGAAGGCAAACAGCATCCTTCATATGGAAGGGATTGAGTCTGTTGGGAGTGCCAAGGTCGGTGCCAGCAGCCAAGGCAATGCTGGTGAGTATGAATGCACCCCCCACCGCTAATCCCCCATGACAATGCACTGGCCCAATGACCATCCCATGCATGTGTCCCTCAGCATAGATGTGCCCAATGGCAGTGAAATGCGCAACCACATGCCAATGAATCCAAAGGAAATGCCACCCCATGCTTTCCCATGCATGCTGGGAAAGGCCAAGTGCCAAAGTGAACCGCTAGTGCAACAGCATGTACAGGCCACATCGCCAAGGAGCCCATGCATATGGGGTGCACACCCTCAGCAGACACTTCACCCACCTTGCATTAGCCATATACATTGGCCTGCAGCCCAGTCCATCAGACCACATGTTTGAATGATGACCTTCCACCAAGTGTCTTGCAAGCCCACGTACAACTATGCATAATGACTTGCAGCATGTCATTGCCCACCCAACAGGTTCACGGTCTACTCAGGAGGAGGATGCAGGCCCATATACATCCCATGGAAGGGCCACCCGTGCGACCACAACCTCCACCCCTGCACCACCCAGCAATGGGAAAAGACAGGCGAAAGGACAGGAGCGAGGCACCAGGGCCAGGGCCCAGCAGCAACAAGCCAGCTGCAAGAAGTGGAGACACTGCCACAGTCCACACTAGTGAGCCAAGTGGCCCAACCAGTAGCATTGCACATGCCATTGCCGGCACTGCACCCGATAGCAGTAGTAAGCACACCGCTGCAGGTGTTGAACCCCCGGCATCTGCAACATCACTCAGCAGCCAGCCCCTGTGGTTGTGTCCGAGAAGCGAGATGCTGCCACTGGCACACATCGATCTGCACCCACCCATCTGCCCCATTGCTCCCCTAGTCATTTGAGCAAGACAACCAGGTACATGTGCAGCGTGACCTTGAATCAGAGGGGAATACTGATGCCAGTGGACCACGCAACAGAGGACACAGGGGATTTGGGTCCCGCTGCTTCAGCCCCAGCCCTCCCCACAGCCCACTGCACAGCATTTTATCAGTGCTATATAGATGGGACTGGATGTGATGGAGCGGTTACAGATTAACCTGGAGGCAATTGCGGATACACAAGTGCAGCATCTGCAAGCAATCCATGACCCTGTGCAGAGCTCCTCATGGAGGATTGCAAGGTCCTTGGACCGAGAGTGGCGTCAATCGTCAATAGCAACTGCTGCTCTGACTGTTGTGGGGCAGATGTTCGAGAGGCGATGGCAGCCATCTCAGCATTTGCTGAGTCTGCAGGCCAGCATTCTCCTGACACTCCAGCGCATCCAGGTGCCAGAGTCTGATCTGCCAACCTCAGTCACCCCCACGGATGGATCATCAGCTGACCGCCCATGGCGCTGCTCTTAGAGAAATGTGGCCCACCCACAGCCGGAACAGCTTGGCAAGGGCATGAGGCCAAGGAAATAATTGTTACCTCATTTCACTCGTAGTCATCACTTTGATTGTCTGTGATTGGCATTGCACAGTGCGTGTTGCCTCTCTTGGGCATAAATGTTGCTATCATGGATGTGTCTTGATGGGTGATTAGTTGTTCTTTTGCATGCATTGCTGACATTATGACTTTGTATACCTGGTTACCAGATTAGATTGCATTACTTTAAGCCAGTGTTGCATTGTCTGTCTGGAACTGTGACATTCGAGGTGTAGGTATGTGTTAACTTCCTGCAGTCCTCTGTGTGTATTGCGTGCTTGTTGGGGCAATACGCATCGCCAACATACTACTGCATTGTCCTGCATGTCCTAGTCCTATCAGTTGGAGGCTGTCAAGTGTGGGGTGAGAGGGTAGGTCCTGCATGTATGTACAGGGCCTTGATAGGGCATGCATTGATCAGTTGTGGTAATGTCCAGCCCTTTCACGCCAGTGCTGCAAGATCAATTTGTGTGATGGCACCTGTACTCACCCAGCATCCATGTCCATTGTCCTATTTGCCTCTCTATCTACGCAGGCAGTTTGTTGTTCTGCAGGACCATGGCATTGTGGGTGTAACCAGGGAAGCAAGCATAGCAGTGTGTGATCACGATGTCAGCATCGCAGGTGATCTGGACATACATGGAGTGATAATGCTTCCTGTTGCGGTATGCCTCTTTGGATGCTCTGGGGGGCTGGCGGGGTTGGAAAGACCAACGCCACATGGGTGCAGTCCAGAGCAGGAATTGTTGGGCAAGTGGGCTGTTGCATAGAATTGTACATTTGTGGCATTAATCTGTGCCGTGGTGGTAGTCAGGGAAATGTGACTGGAGGCATGGCGCAGAATTGCTTCCAGCACATGCCCAAGCATGAATGAAAACGTGGGCTGGAAAATGTCATACAGCATGCCCACCGTGTGCTGATAGATGCCAGCTGCATGGAAATGAACACCTGACGCAAGCTTCAGTAGCGGGGGTAAGACAGCAAATATGTTAATCCTGATCTGTATGTTGTCACGGATCAGGGAGAGTAGCTCTACAATGGTCTCCCTTTTCAGCCAGTACAGGGTAATCGGCTGTAAAGCAGTTAATTTTCAGGGCAAAGTTAATTTCCAGGGTGAGGGCCTGACTTGGGGGAATTTGAACTCACCTTGCATGGCATCTTCTCACCCTCTGTGCCCTTTGCTGCTGTTCCTGCCTCTGCAGCTGATTGTGGAGCAGTAGGAGCTGCATGTGCCAGTTAACGAAAGCTAGTGGCAACATGGTGTTGGAAACTGTTTGGGTTTGGTGCAGACCTTTTGTAGTCTTTGGATTGGGTGCACCTGTGAATTGTTTAACCTCATTTGCATGCATTTACCACCACCTTTTTGGTGGAGATAACTGCATTGTTTTTTTGGCCGAATTTCCGTCCATTTATGGTGATCCTCCGGCAGTATTTAAACTTGTGATATGGCGAAAATACCATTTTCGATATTGGCGGTAATTCTGCTGGAGAATTGGTGCAAGGTCTAATTCTGCCTGATGTTGGCAGCAAATTTGCTTTCGGGAAATCCACCGGGCTAATTTCCCTGGTGGAATTAGCACAGACGCCTTATTCGGCGGCGTTGTAAAAGTGTGTGGCCACCAAACTCCTAATGTGCCCCTGTGACCTTTGTTGTGGGAGTTTATAATAGGATAGTCTTCCTATTTATTTGTGCTGAGCCCAACTACCTGAAGATGCATGGCTGCTGAAACCCTTTGTCGTCGCATCTTCCTTTTCACTTTTTCTGCCTCTGTAACTGAAAGCCTTATGGTGAAGTAATGTCAATGACCTGGTCGCCGAATGGGGGTGTATGTGTTCAAAAATATAGATAGTAGAGTGGGCTCATGAAAATCGTTTGAGTTGACTTGATGGTTTCTTCCCTCTACAGACAAGTCAATACATTAATGAAGTTTCTCCAGATATTTTGCTTGTCTGAAAATGAATTGGTGGCTTTGTGTAGGTCTTCAAATTTTGCTGTCAGCTGTTGCGTGCAGCTTTTGCACAAATGACAGCCGGACACATTTTACTGTAGTGGCCTCTGACTGATTCCTGTTTAGACTGCTTCCTCTGTCCACCATCCATCTCTACTGCGGAACTCGGTCAGGTTTTGCTGCAGGGATCCTTTTGAGGCCTGCAGTACTAGTTGAATGCACTTGCTTGCTCCTATTTCTGCACAACTCAGTGGAAGGGGTCTGCCAATGTAACGACGTTTCAGTACGATCTGACAGACCAGTTGTGTGCTTGTTTAACAAAGTCTTAACGCCTACAATGTGTGGTTATTTTTCCAGCTAAGAGAAGCATAGAAGCAGGGTGAATGGCTCCTTATTCCCAGCATCTTGTCCTGGTACTCAGTTGGCCTTTCAATACTCTTTGAAAATTACCCAGTACTGGTCAGATGTCTTTATGCATGACGTGCGTTGCAAGAACAGCTGTATTTATTTATTATTTGAAATTTTTTGAGAAGCAAACAGACTTTTGGCCTATCATTTGTCACCACCAGTGGGTTGGACCACATAGTTTGCATGGGCTCAACTATGTATATACTATGTATATATTCCCAAAACATGCTTCTCAACACACCATGGAGCTCAAGACATAACCCTCTACTTATCCTTCTACTGTGTTTTTGGGCACGCGTGCTTCCCTGCTGCTTTTGAATAATCTATATTTCCAACTTGTCCTCTGCCCCGGATCTGAACAGTGTTCAATTTTAGGACTTTATTTTGGCAATCTAGTGATAATTTCCCTCCATGGGGAGGTTTGTACCTAAAGTGGGCCAGGAGTTTGCTTACCTTAGTCAACGGCTCACCCACAGCCTCTGATTTTGGATGGAGAATTGTTGGAACCGTTTTATGAAGTTTGGCTTGATGCAGTTGGGGAGTGTTTCAAGCAGGTCATTCAGAGGGTTCATCCTTCCATTGCTGTTCCTCGTTGCTCTCTCATCTGACCATCCACTGCATCCCACCTCCTGCTCTGTAGGAGTCCTCTCAACTACACCCAGTCTTCTTTCTCCAAATTAAATTAGTGGACAACTTAGACACTGATCAAGGGTGGCGTTCTCGGAGTCAGACTCGTCGGCTAAATGGGGCTCGTGGCGTTTCTCTGCCTCTCCTCAAACTGGAGCATTAGGGTCTCGTTTGCCCTTTCCAGCATTTGAAAGAAAAGTGATTTCTTTGCATCCAGGTGTGGTGACAACAATCTGTGAAAAGCTACATTCATCTGCTTTTCGGTGCAGAATAATGAAGACTTCAACATCAGGCTATCTCTGGCAGGCCCCTGTGGTTGCTTATTTATTCATGTAGCCACAGCAGCGAAGGAGGCTAGGGAAAGTCAACCGAACTAAGCTGTTTTTTAGAGCACGCTTCTCCACAGCCTTCTGTGAAGGAAACAAGAACCTGGATTCCCCTGCCTGTTCTTGTCTGGATAAGAAAGCTTAACTTACTGCCACAATAATGGCAAAGGTATACTAGATCTATTCCCTTTATGCTGACCCAGCAACCTGGAATGTATTTTGGAGGTAACCACACATTATGGGTCTATTTTTAGGTGGTTTCTCCGTGGCTATGCAGTTTCTTTAAAGCCATACTCGATTAGAACAAGCTAGTTTGTATTTTGTTCTCTTCTACCTTGGGGTATGTTCATATAACAGCCAGTTTTGGGTCTTGGCCTATGGAGACAGACCTATCTATGTTCCTTCTACCTGACTGCTGAGGGCAATGGGAAAGTATTGGACCTTTCATTCTGCAGAAAGTAGATCTTGACAACCTTCATTGACTGACAATTCAGTAAGTGGCACTTAGGAATTTTGTGTCCATCTCATAACCTCTACATGGCCTCCTTGCTAGCAATTTCAGGCCTCCTTACTATTCCCCAGCCCCAGATGGGTAGGACATCATTAATGGTAGCCAGGGAATAAATCATTAGAACCCCTCTGTTGGGGACTCATGCGATCTGTCTGAATGGCCATCCAAAGGGATGGCGAGCCCACTCTGTGGTTGAGCATAGACAAGTGAATTTTCTTCTGGTTTTGGACAAAAAGAACCTGCCTCCTAGGCTGGGCACTTGCCAGTCTGTCTTTCAAGATGGTGATTTTTTTTGTAGACACTGCTCCATTGCTTGCTGGCTTGGTTTGTGCCCTATCAATTACATAGGCATACTTTTACTTGGTTAATTTCAGGGGTGGAACTGCAGCTAAATAATTCTGAGATGAGATGCATGTTTTTTGTACCAACACAAACCTGCCTCCTCCTTCCAAATCAATTAGAGGACTTTTTGTCTGATCGCCAAAGGCTACTTTTTCAATCCTGCTCAACCAACTAGGCCAACTGGACTGAGATTGTGGTTACTTGGCGTATCCGATGGAAACCTGGACATCCTACAGTCTAATGGAAAGCTGTCCACCAGAAGGCAAAATAAGAGCACGACGTTCAGGTTTTCTCATTGGGTCTTAGAGACTGCAATCTCCTAATGTATTTTTTCGGTCCTGTTTTGTTCGTTTCATAAAACTAGCTCATTCTGATATCCGCATTGGTGCAGGTAAGAATTTAGGAATTCCGGTTAAGAATCTATTTCTTTGCAAAAAGTGGTCACGAACCATCAGGTTAATGGATTTTTTTTTTTAGAGCAGCCCCCTTCACTCTTTTAGGGATCAGAGTATCATTTTGTTCTGGTGTACCACATAAGCTGCTTGATGCAACGAAATGTTCGTGACCTGGAACCTGTGTCCTGCAATACTGTTCCCCATGTATTTTGCGGTTACTTGTTCACAAAAGATTACAAATTGGAGACATTTCCCTCTTGCTAACTTCAATGTTTTATAAGGACAAACTTGTTCTTAAATTACAACGTTCCTTTTCAACAGACTTCTAAGAGTTTTTATCTTCTTAAAAATTGCAATCTTTATTCATTTTTGCTTGTGGAGTTACTTTTTTACATAGGTTAGGAACCCTGCGGACACTTAGGTTTTGCAAGGACGCTCGGAGATCCTAATGGTACCAAGTGAAAAGGCAGAGTCTGGGGCTGCGCATGCGTGCTGGAATGGCCAGTTGAACTGATCCTTTTTACTGTGCAGAGTGGTGGTGGAAACTCCAGGACAGACCTCGAGTCTGGAGCCAAGAGAACAAGAGCCACTCTGGGTAACGTGTCTGGAGTAGCTCTTACTTTTAATACCAAACTCGGCGAGCTCTAGATCAAAGTGCAAGAATCCACCACATGCAATCGTTTCATGGACTGGAATAGGCATTGGCACAGGACATGCGTGCTCTGATTCTCCTACTAAGAATTGTATTTTATATCTCCTTTTGAACGCTGCCCCTCTAGATGAAGATGCCTTTCCAGAAACGAACTGTGAATTTCACTTTGGGAAAATGGCATATTAAGGAATAATGCAGTTTTGTTTTATTTTTTTACAGAAAACCTATTGAAATAAAACCGAATATGCTGCACAATGCAGACTTTGGCAGACTTTCTTTTTAAGGCAAATATCCCGTTAAGGGGGTCGCAGGTGGAGGACAGAGACCTATAGCTTTCAGCATGCCCATTTCAGTAGACTGCCGTGCAGGAGAGGTCGAAGGTTACAGTGAGTGGAAGGGGTCACTATTGTGATAGACTTTTCTGAGATCAGAAATGCCCTTTTGTTAGTGGGCTTCATGGCAGCCTTTTGCATTACCAGGGTCGGACTGTAATGTTATGTAGATAAGGCACCCGACAAAAAAACCGCCCTCTTTCACAAATGTCAGTTTGTGACTTTTCAAGACAAACTGTAGTGCTGAGGGGTGCACTTTGGGGAAGCCTTAAAGCAGTGCGTGTGAAACAAATGGCGTAAAGCCACTAACCCGTGTGGCCAGACCCACGAACATTGCACTGTCGGCCACTATGTGAATGGTTATTACCATGGCCAGCAGTAGAAAGCTACGATTTTAGCTGTTGGGTACCATGGGGATCAGCTACACTTAAACCTCACATGTGTTGGTGGGAGTCTGCTTTCATGCTTTGGGTACAGTGTGAACATAGTCATTGTTCATTTTAGTCCTCAGTGTCCTGCTTGGTACTGTGCTAAGGGTATAGACGTCTTTGAGATCAAGAGAAGCGGGCAACTCGATTTCCTGAATAATTTGAGCTGCAAATGCTTTATTAGGCCGTCCGTATGCTCACTGAGACTAACTACCATTCATGTAATCTCCCGAAACATTAACATATTAATAGCTGTCCATTGTTTTGCATGAAAGCCCTATGGAGGTTGCAGGCCTCGACACGATTCGCAAATGTCAGTCCTGCAAGTATTGCATGTTTTCTGGATTGCCATGGCCATTAGCCGATATGTGCCAGAGTTCCAGTGGTCGAAGTGGGCGGGAGCCGTGCTCCTGTAATTTTACTGCTCCTATACTTTTATTTTAAAAAGAAACCGTTCCGGAATTGTTTCGTTTTAAAATAAGGGTAGGAAAAATGTGAAACTTGCACTGTAGTGCCCTGCACTGAACATTCCCTTAAGAAGCAGGTGTGCTTGTTTGGGGGGGTTGTGTTGTGCGTGGGAGGGGGGCGTGGTGATGGGTTTGTGGGGAGCTGGCGCAGGCCAGCCAGGCAACATAGTCCCACCACTTTTATTTTTGTACACGTCGACCACTGCAAACAGAGGCCCAGCTGTTAAGGTTGCCTGAGTTGTAAGTGCACTGGGCACTGCAGAGTGTGGTCAGGTGGCATGGGTATGCTTCATATTCTGGACCTGGCTCTGTAGCAGGTGCTCAAATTACTGGGAAGTACCTCTGCAGCCTTCCGCCAGGATACATTGCTGTTTGCTTGTTGTGCTGTGCAGATTGAAATCCCTGCTATTTCAGGAACAGATGGCGAGGTCTTACCTGCATGCGGGTCTTACCTGCTGTTGCCTCCCCGCTGGACCTTGAAGCGGGCTCACTCAGCCCCCGACCCTCTGGCGCTCCTTCCAGCAATCTTCCCGGGCTGGCCCTGGCCCTTCACCCAAACTCTCCTGCTTGCATTCTATGCTCGTGCTGCATGAAAGGAAATCCTTCAGGTTTAGCTGCTTGAAGGAAGATTGATTAAAATCGGAAACAGTTTGAGTTAATTGGATCCATATGCCGGGAGAGGGAGCTTGACTAGTTAGGAGTTCTAGTAATTAGTTCACAGCTGGTTGGTGGGGAAAACAAAACTGCATTTACAGGTCAGAGAATGGGGCTCTTTAAAGGAGAGCGATTCATTTCCCAATCTTTGTGCTCGAGTCACCAGCGTCGCAGAGGCGGCAGGTTCTGTAGCCCAGCTGGCGTCCTGAGGGATGCTTTCTCCCTCGTTTTGTTTGTTTTATCTTTTCTTTTGTGAAGCTGAGTCTAATGACTGGGATAAGCTAAAAGGGACTCTTAGGGGAAATGCTAATGATCGCTGAGGGTGCACCCAGCTGTCTGAGAGGCATCCAGCTCACTTGCCTATGCAGTGAGGAGTCTGTTCCATCCCGCCGCATCCACACGCTCCGTCTCCATTTGCTTCCTTCCATCCCTGAAGGCACATTCTCACTGGCTAGCCATTCGCTGGACTCCCTGCCCAAAGGTCGACCTCCAGCGATTCATTGGACTATGGTGAGGCTACCAAAAGTCATCAACCCTGATCCATCTAAGGTTGTGGCGGATTGGCTATAATAATGCAGGGGTAACAATGTCAAGTTGGAAGCTACTAACACTCAATAAAAAGTCACTGGCATTCTTAATTCCACACAGCTCAACATTCCGTACTCACCAAGAGTCAATTTTAACCAGCCAATGGTCAGTGGCTATTGCACATTTTGCACTCTGATAATATTCCGAAACGAGTCAAATCATTTCATTGTCTTATGCTCCATGCTGCTGATATTTTTATGGCTGCTTAAAAAATCTACAGGTGCAATTCTTACCACATGTTGTAATATGGGCAGTTTTTTTAATGCCATCCAGGTCTGCAAATCCAAAATAATTGCACATGGAAGGGAGTATAAGGGGCTTTAGTCTGGTAAATGTTTTGGCGCTTTAGAACATTTATTTTTGGTGAAGCTTTTGCTCCAAGATGAGTGTCAAACTTCACTTGTCATAATAAGGCTGACGTGGATTGATTCAGTGACAAACGTCTATATTATGTTGCAAGAGCTTTATTAAAAATATGGATGGAGTTCATTTGTAATGTAGAGATTTAGTTGAGGAACTGTTGCCTTACAAGAAGACTAATAAAAACAAGAATGGGCGACGGCAACAGTTTAGGCTTTTGTGTAGACCTGGCAAAAGCATTTGCTAGGCACTGCTGTAATGGTACTAACTGACCATTAATGGTAGCAGCTGCAAAATGGTGCCAGTACCTCAACATATCATAGCAGTACCTGGCGAATGCCTATCTAATACCGATACACATGTCAAAACTGTTGACCTTTTGCCAGCGCTTGTTTTTAACAGGACTTCAGTAAAGGAGCCCATACTGCATTTAAATTAAGTTACTGAAGGCAGTCCCGCTAAGACATTTTTATCAAACCAATTGCTTGTTTACAGCTCCAATTAAACCATTAAGTCACAGAAGACTGCTTTGAAGAAACACCGACTGGCATCTCCAACGCAGACTTTGAGTTTAAGGCTTGCTTAAGCTAACTCAAAAGAGATCCCAGGTGGTTGTGTTTTGGGCGGGAAAGGGTAGAAAGTGGGTTAGAATGGCATGGCAGTTAATAAATAACCGAACAACATATAAAAGCATTGTGTACCTCCTCATGTCCTTTCCCCCTAGCTGTACTCCAGTGCAATAGTTTCGGCTTAAAGGTGGCGCTAATGCGCCACTTTTATAGATACAAGTAAGAAGTGGCCCATATACTTGAGAAGTGATATGTGCTTGTTAGAGAGGAAGGCCTGCTTCTTGCTTCCAGCCATTATCCCTCTGGAAGCTAAAGCTAAAGTCAGAGCGACTCATCTACTTGGGATGTGGGATGCTAATTGGTCCAAATCAGTCACAAAGCAATCAGTACCCCACTAATTGAAAATTACTGAAGTGGGGAGGCCCCTACCATACCCGACCACTTTTGCAGGAGCTAGCTAAAACAGCTGAAATTGATCCACTTTCAGCTACTGAGAAACATAACACTTTGGAATGACAATATACAGCTTTCTGACCTGGGCTCCTAGGATTTAGTGATGGAGGAGGATGTTACCTGCATCTTATTATTTTGTACATGGTAATTGCACCTTAGGATGTGATGGATAGTACCCATTATACGCTAGGCTAAAGTGTGCAACTTCTAAGGAAGCCATGGTCGTCCTGTTGTGCCTTGATGATAAGTGATGACTTTTTCGGCTGGCAAGGTTTGTCAGGAAAGCCTGGTCCTCGATCCTTGGTGAGGGTGTAGAGGGTAATATATCCTTCCCACTGAATTTCTACCTGTGGGAGTTTAAGGTTAACTGCCCTTTGGCAGATTGCATGTAAAGCCCTTTTTTCTTTCTATTTGTGATGGATGGATATTGCTGTTACTTATGAGCATGCTGCCAAATCTGCTCACGCAAACATACATGAATATGGTGTTGATTTAAGAGTGCAATGTACTCTGTAAGTGTGCAGGAGGAGGAGACTGACACACACGTGCCACGATGATTGCTATACACTTTGTTTGAGAAAATGAAGAGAAACCTATCTTTCCCTATTGCTAAGAGGGGTTTCCCTGCCTCAACTAAAATACTAGGGGTGTCGTCGGAATGTCCACATAAGTCAATAGTCCACCGTCCTTTGTCAAAACCCTACTTCTCTTCCTTACACTTGAACCTAAACTAAAGATAAAGAAAATGTTCTTGGTCCGGATGAAGGACTCCATTCATCTGGACTGGCGATAAAATTTACTTTAAGATTTGTTTATCAGGGGAATGGCTGCCTTTCCCAGTTCAAATCTGTTTTCCAGCACACAAAGAAGGTAACGGTCAAACACCTCTTCTTGGCATCCACACTGCCAATGTCCTTGCACTCTCTCTCAGCAAGTCTTTCTAATTTTGCCTACCAAGAGAATATCTCCCTCCTCCTGGTATCTTAATTTAGCAGTTCAACATAGCCAGGGGAATGACTCCTTTCCTCGGGTCCTGCTTACCAGGCAAATGACTCCCTTCTCCTGATGTCTGAGCTTCACACTTCAATACAACTAGGGGGAATTACTCCCTTCCCCTAGCCACTTTTCTCTTTGTTGCACAGCTCAACACCACCAGGAGGAATGACACCCCCCCCTGGCTTCTCGCTTACTTTATTGTTAAGAAGCCTCAGAGTTCACATATTGATAGGGTCCTCGAACCGGGTTCCTCCCCTGTGGCTCACTTGGTGCACTACCCTGCCAAGTGCTACCACAAGTAAGATGGCTTGTAGTTTCCTTCTGTTTTGGGTGCTGGGTCCCAGACCTGTACTTCTGTGCTTTTCTTTTGCACACTTGGTTTAGTCTCCTGACAAGTACTGCCATGAGGAAGATCACTATGTTCCCTTCTTGATATTTACTTTTAAGGTTGGGGCCCAGATCTATGCTCTATTGGTGAATCACTTTACCTTATGGCTCTCCCCACTTCTCTCTTACTCATGGTTCGTGCCCCAGCCCCCAAATTCTAGATCTCTTCTTATATTGTTGCACAGTAACCCGGACCCTTTGGTACCCAATCGGCAAGCCTGTACACTCCTGTACCTTCCTCGACTTCTCTCGTGGGCTCCAGTTGGCTTCAGGGTCTGCCTCAGTGTTTTCCTTTGGTCTGCAGTACACATACCCATTACAGACTGCTTGGTCCACCTCCCCTGCGAGGTCAGGTTACTGCTTCGCCAATGGTCCTTCAGCATCTGGCCTGCTGGGGATGCCGTCTGCTCATTTTCAGCATCCCGGCCTGCAGCCACTTGAACTTCCTGCACTGAGCAGCTTCCTGGTCCTCAGTGCCTCCTGAGATGTCGGAGCAACATTGTAAGTCCTTTGTCGCTTATCATCTTGCGATGGATAACTAGAGTGCTCATTCCAGTTACATGGAGTGTTCTCTATTGCTCTGAACCTCTTCCTCATCCCAGTACTTATCTGATATGCTCCCTTTTGGACATCCCTAATCTTCCTTGTCTCAGTATCTCTGAGACTCACAGATTTACAAAGGTATATGGGTGTATTGGCACAAGAGTTAGGATCTAGGGGATATGGAGGTGTGTAGGGTGTTTGATGAGGGACGTCCTGCCGCGTTCTCCTGACATGTGTTCCCTTGTCCCCAGAGGGGAGGTCTCTTCCTATGAGATCCTCACGCTGAGTACCACTCCCAGGGGGACCATCCGGTAGCAACCTTACCACCCGGGCCTCATGGGAAGAGGCTCCCCCCTGAGAAGTGATGACTACTCAGGATTCGTCACAACCTCATATCCTGCACAATCTCGGCAGAAGGTTGCTGATTGGCCTAATGCCAACTTACCATTGTTGTGGGTACCCTAGAATTTGTGGTTTATTGCCATATGCATTTTATAGTTACCACCATAATAACGGTGTTGTTGGATATTCATGAAATGTTTTGCATAATTTTTTTATGAACCCGGAATTTATATTTTTATTTATTTCTTCTTTTTTTTAAATCGAGGCGCCATTACAGAAAGTTTTTTTTTTTAGTTGCGTAATTTTTTTGTGTGTCTTATTTGCATATTTACAACACGCTTAAACACCCAGAGGTTTCTAAGAGCGGACCTGGGGATCGAACCTGTGTTGCTTCGTGTCGTCTTGCTTCCAAGGTGTGCACGTTGCCACTGAGCTATCCTCCCGCTCGTCATACAATTACATACCGATACCCAGATAAGAGTGAGGCTGAATGCTTCCAGGATCCGTCACGGGTGCGTGCTAGCACCAGCACACTCCAGTCTTTATCTAGCAGATGTGGGTTCTGCCATAAATAAAGTGATGGCATTCACTCCTAAACTGGATCAGGAATGTATACATTATATAGCTTATGCAGATCTAGTGATACTTGATAGAACCCCAGTTGGGTTACAAATACATCTCAATGCTTTGAGTGACTACATGACTAACCACCTAAAATTCACTTTTCAAAATCAAAAAGAGTGTATTTAATATTTTTTTGGAAGATGAAAACTATGAAGTTATTGCTCACTTTAAAAACCTATTTTTTGTTTTTTTATTTTATTTTTTAATTAGTGTTTTAGTAAAAAATGTACTTTACGCACACAGCTAAACACAAACAAAACAGCAATATGAGCTTGACAACCAAATTAATAAATAAATCAAATTTCTTTGTCTACTCTTTTTCGCTCATTCCCTCCTGTCATAATACATGTCAAAGAAAATTAGGCAAGAACATTCCCCCATCCAATAGAACATCCACTGATCAACATTAAAACCCCTTTTATTTTATGTTTTATAACTCTGACTATAAATGCTCAACACACAACCTTGTGCTCAAAATCAATAATAGCTGATGCTCAATTGAGAAAAATTAATAAACGACATGGACACTTAGTTGCTACCTGTCTTGACTTGTAAGCGAAAGATAATTCCCTCCTTGACGTATGGTGCAGAGGAAATCTTATAAAACCCTCATGAACATCTTTGGAACAAAATAGAGGGGTTTATATGGATGCAAACTTTCTTTGCCAAATGGTCTCCCTTATGCGGTCTTCAGATCTGAGCTGGGTTGTTTGTCTCTATGATTCAATGGTAGACCTAGTAGCATTTTAGGAAAGTCATACATTCTACTCCAGGTTCCTTGTTTATTGATTTGAAATTTTTCCAGGAAGAGTGACATTCCCTATATTTAACACTTTGTGTTTAAAATGTGCAGAACTGACATGATTGAATTTGACTCCTTAGAATGAAATTGACAATCATTTGCGAACTAAAGAAAAAACATTAAGAACTATGACAACACAAAGGAAACTATCTTTATTGATCGTTTGTATTATACAGTGACGGACGAGGAGAAACCTTTTTCATTGATGCATGATTATTTGATAAAATGTCCCTGTTAAAAGGAGAAATCTCAGAGATTTAGGTAGAATCTTCTGCTAACGATAAGGGTTACTCTTCTTGTCGGTTTTGCAAACCTGTTTCTGCTAAGGAAACATTAACACATGTATTGGTCGTTTGTCCAGAATTATTGATGGAAAGTTATGTAGCTTTTGTGCCCTTTTAATTTTTAAATTTTGACTTTAACTTTAGACAGTTGTTCAATATTCAATGTATTGTAGCTGCACAATCATTTGGTGCTTATACAATGGACACATATATCCCCAGTTCAAATAAAAAAAATATATATTTTGAACTAAAAAGAAAGATACAGGTCCCACACCCCAGCAAAATCACCCACACTGCACACCTTCATTTTCCTTTCTGACAGACAAAACATTAGCACCTGCCTCTCTTTTGATGCACCTAAGAAGGTTCGGGATACCAGGACTTCTTTTTGTGGCATCTACTTACTGGCTGAGTTTACCTCTCCATGCCATGTTATATTTGTGGTTCTGTTCATGATTTTGCATATTTGCTGGCTCCTGTGCCAGTTTCAGCCTACTGATCAATGATTATGATCTTCCACTGGTTTTGGTTGAAACTAGAGGTGGACACTCTCTCCTCCGGTTAATGAGAGGATAAGGGTGTGGCTAAATTCTTAAGTCTCCCAATCCCAGTGAGCCAGGAGGTTTGTCCGCCATGCTCAAGTCTTTGAGTTTCTGACTGCTAGGGAATTCCCATGAGGAGGATATGACTGAACAGATGTTTACTGCCATCCCGGTTAATAAGCACCTTGACTTCCATTACATGGGTGAGTCAGGAGTGGAGAGAGGGGAATGGCGGTTACAGGACGGACATTATGCAATAAGCCAGAGAAATTAGGTCTGCAACAGGGGAATTGGGGTGTCTTGTCTAGGATATTTTGGAATAAAATCATGGACCTGTTTTAATTAGAAAAGATTGCACCTGGAAAAGCAGATATTGCTTAACTACAGCATAGGGCGAGTTTCGCTAGAGGGAAAAAAACGCACAATGAGGGTTTCGTGATACGAAGGATGCAAAAAGAGCACATAAAAACCCTCTGCTTTTGAATTCCATCTATCCTCCAGCCCTGATTACTCCCCTGCTTACTACAATTCTTCAATAATGCTGGTGCTAGCCATCCCCCTTACACTCATGTAACATCAGTGTTTCACTCTTCCTGTGAAAGAGCTTCCTCGAATCTTGCATCCTTCATTACTGCTCTAGAGGCCCAGGGCTGTTGGGATGTCATTGTTTCCTCTGCAGTATTTATACCCCTGCCCTCCTCTCGCCCATAAGATAACAATGTAGGTACTTCCATCTCCTTTCATAGGATTCGTAGGGCAGGCCTTGCACTCTTTGCAAACTTGTATGGCTTGTCTCAAATCTATCCTTAAGGCAGTGGCACAAGTCCGACTCTTCTCAGCTGAGATTTCTGCATGGGAATAAAAGGCTGTGTTCATTGGTGGGGGGTTCACGAGAGTAACCTATGACCTGGACCCAGTTGCTCTGTATCCTTTCAAGGTTGTTACATTGAGTACCGTTATGCTAGCTGCTAATAATGCTTGGAAGCAGGCGGGATCCAGCATGTAGCGCTTTATAAAAAGGTTATTTTTATTAAGATCCCTCTCTCTTGGGGTTGGCCTCCTCCCGTCTTTTATGGCGATGCTATGACAAGAGCGAAAACATGATGCGATGTAAATTCCCTCTAAAACTGTGACAAATGATTGATTCAGCTACAGCAAATCTATACACCCCTTTCCTTAAAATACGGGTGTGCAGTGGCTTTAAAGTCCCACTACTATTGCCTCTCATGCCTTCCTGCTGCTGGGCCCTCAAGCATGAGGAATGGTTCCTGCCGGCCTCGTTCGCTTCCCTTATTTTTTCTGATTGTCGGTAGAGCTTTTGCCCCTGCTCTGCCACTATCTTTCGCTCATTTATTCTGCAAATGAAGATGTGACTTTATCAATCTGTGGAGCTTTTAAGTGCTTCTTGGTGATGTTCTTGCTCTCGTGCTGCCCGCCTTACTCCCCTGCCAAGGAGAGGTGCGCGGGGTAGGTCCAATTAAGCGTCAACTTTGAACCACACGTCTGGTAAGTACAGTTTTACTCCTCCTCAAGAAACACAGAAAGAAATTACAGCTAATGGCTTTTGAACAACTACTGTCAGGCAATTGAATTTAAAAGAACGAAAGGAAAAAAGAGCAAGAAAAGTCTATTGTTCTTCTTAAAACGTTCAGAATTCTTTCACCCATCTGAGAGGTAGCTTGTGAACACGTATTGCTGAAAGATGGCTTTTGTGATGAGGGGGCGGGGGGCGGGTGAATGACATATCAATTCCATACATGCGGTTGACAGGGCAGAACGTGATATGTAGCCTTGCGTCCTAGGGGACTCTTTGCTGTCTTTACTACCGTTAGCCATTCCTTTGTTGTCTTTCTGCTAATGCCCAACTCACTGCATTGCCAAAGGTGGGCGTAGAGCTGTGTCGCAGTGGATAGGGGTGGGCCCTGTCATAACATTGCCAGGGTCCAAAATGGGCACACACCAACAAAATGCACCTAGAGTTGAAGTGGTGCCTGGAGCGTAAAGGTCAAGCGGTGACTGAAAACGCTTTTAAGAAGTGCCTAGCGTATTCTCACCCCTCTGGTCACTATGCTTCCTCAGCTCTCTGCAGGTTGGGGGGGGGGGGAGCGTTTCACCTGCATGCTCAGCAGTAGACGCACCAAATCTGTGGTGCAGAAGTCCCTGTGGAAAACGCAGATTCAATAGATTCCCTCGTTGCCCATGCATTTTCCCCCTGTGCCTACTTTCCTAGCTTGCTGAATCCTACTGGAGGGTGGAATGACTGGGTCCAGAAAGATATAAGAGGCTAGCTTCTTTTATAGTTTAAACATTACATTGAGACCTTCTGGCCTTTTGGCCGTTTTTACCGAAGTTCTAGCTGATATTCAGGTTTCCCAGGCAGATTTCACTTTTTCCTACAGAAATGGGACAATATTTCAGCAGATTTTCGCATATTTCTCTGCAGATTTGTTCCGCCTCTATTCAGAGCTTCAATTCTGAGAGGACCGTGCTGCTGGAGTAGAACTCAGCCCTCCGCCCCTCACAGATCATGAGCTAGCTCCCTTCACCAGCGGAAAATATTCACCCTGTCTTTCACCGGTTCTGTTCCTCTATTGCAGGGGTTTGCAACCTTTGGCTCTACAGATGTTTTGGACTACAACCCCGTTTGCCCTAGCCAGCATAGTCTAATATGGGATTGTGGGATTTGTAGTCCAAATCATCTGTAGAGTCTTATTGGCTATGCAATAATATGTGGTGATTCCGCTAACCGTACAGAATGTTCTGCTTTCCATGCGAATGATGTAAACGTTCAGAATTGACTTTGAGCAAAAAATAGGCTCTAGAAATGGAATGGCAGTGTCTCTAGTGCTTCCTGACTGATATTTCTCCCAGACGCCCAACTGCCTCGTTGACTGCTCTTGCCGGTGCCTACACCTTCTCATCACAAGTTTGCTACACCTACCTTTCCCTTTCTCTATCAGTTCTAGTATCAAGATGAGCAATATTGCTTAGTGCTGACCACTTGTCATGTGTTCACATTTGGCTTCCTTTGGGCCAACCCCTTTAGGTTCTTCGGCATCTAGTGTTCCAGTCCGTAACTTGGTGGCAACGCTCCCCTAAAGTGTTTTCCTATTGAACGTTTATTAACGATTTCTGATACTATTTCTTTGTTCGTTTACCCCTTTAATTAATCTGTTATATTATTGAAATTGAGGTTTTACTATGAAAGTAATACTTTTGCCTTTTTCTTTCTTATTTTCGAATCTGCTTTGCCCCCTTGAAATTCCCTAGATCACACTCAGTGATTTCCAAGTTCCTCTCAACTCTATTCATGCATGTACCTAAAACAGTGTCTCTACACTTAAAGTTAATGAGAGGTTTTGAACGTGTTCTCCACTCAAATGTCTCCTATCCACAGATTTTCTATGGCCTGTCCCAGAATATCTTGCTTAGGTAAATGTAATGATCGCATGGGCTTTGCAAGAGAGGGGTTTTGTAGGGCTATTTGATCATGTTTGGGTTCAGTTGATCTTTCGGTTCTACATGATTTCTTTGGCAAAATATTTAATTTAAAGTTTCCCAAATGATTGTGCAAAATCTGTAGTTGGAAGTTTCATTGTGGGTATATGTTTACTTAATCGTTGTCCCCCTTTAGAACGGTGTCTTACTCACTGCCCTATGAACTAGCCCCCAATACCTCCTGCCGTTTACCCCATTCTCCACCTTCTTCCGTTGTTTGGCACCTCTTCCCTCTGTACTACAAGTGGGTGACACCTTTGCACTCCCCCTTCTTTTCCTGCGTTTCTGCCAGTGTGTGGGGAAGACCCCCACATTCCCTCTCTGGGCCCTCTCCATGTCTTTGCTCACTCTCGTTTTCTCCATCACTTGGCATTCTGCTCCCTCGTTTCCAATTATGGACCTCAGTAGTCTGGAGAACACCATCTCCTACCTGCTGGTCACATACAGCTTTGGTCCGGAGCCTGAAAAGATTTGTCGATGAAAGGGGCAGTTGGTGATGGAGCATGTGTCCTCGATTAATTGGTGGCGATGAATAATGGCACTTTGTGAAAGGGGGCGGTGAACGAATCAATGGAAGCTGAATGGAACACTAATAGGTCACTGTGGTGCCGTCATCAATAAAGCCACTTAATGTTCCAAGGACGGATTGTTTACAAGCTGTTTTCTTTACTAGCAAATCTTCAAGTGTTCACCCTTGCACCATTTTCTGGCCTTTGGCGATGGAAGGGGTTGGGCCCTGGGGAAGTCTTGTCCTTTGAAATTGAAGTTGTGGAAGTAGACTGTTCATCAAACCGATCCTTAGAGGGAAGCCCATGATTTCAATACAAGGTCTGTGCCCTGCCCAGCCAAGGGCCACCATCAGCAAAATGTACTGGCTTTTTTTGAGTTTTTTGGGTCGAGCATAAGAACTTTTCATCACTTCCCTGCAGACTGCAGCAACTGCTTAGACCTTGGTTGCCTATATTGGCTTTCTGTACTTTGCTCAGTTAGGGGAGGATGTATGTTGGCCAGGTGAGCTCTGGCAGCCGGCAGCAGCTATGGGTTACCTCCACCCAAGTCTTGACTTTTGCAGTCAAAGGAGCCACTACTTTGGGGAGCAGGGTGTAGGCTTAATACATTTATAGTAGTGGAAACCTTTATGCAACAGTCCAGTAATGAAGGGGACAAAAAAGCAGTGAACACCCCTTAATGGACGCTAAAAGATGTACAAGGATTTGATCTGAAACTAGGAGCTGGCTGAAACTGAGGACCCGAGTTCTTCAACACATTCCCCTTTCGGTACAGTATCGTGCAATGGCAATAAACGCAGGTTATTCCTATTGCTCATTGATGATTTAAAGTATACCTGAGCCAGTTTATCTGCATTCTAAGGCACTCGAGTATTAAATGGATACTCCTGTATCTGGCCAATGTTCCTTCTCTTCTGTTTCAGGACTGCAACTCCCCAGAGTGCACTTGGGAACAACCAATAAAACCCAGGCTAAAGTCAGGAGAAAGGGGATCCAGAAGGGACACCAAATGCCGGATCTGACCACACCAAACCGATCCTAGGCGAAGGGTGGGGCAACAGAAAACGAACTGAGGGTGAGAAGAGACTGCTAGGCAGTAGGAGAGACTCTGAAATCTCCCCAAACCGAATTTGACGTCAAACCCACCAGCACAGGTAGACCATTGCAGGAAAAAAAAAATTCCAGACCCATAGTAAACATGGAGACCAGCAGAGATTACAAACAAAACCATGTTGGAAAAGGGGTTGGGGGTGCTTACAGGGGTTTTTAATGTGTTCCCCCGTTCAACCCAGATCCATGTGAAAAAAAGACAGACATAGATGGCCCACAGATTCAGAGAAACACTTCAGCCAATTGTCGGGGTGGGTGAGTGGGGGGGTTAAAGGCAGAGACGCATAATATACATGGGAAGTGAGTGAAGGACAAAGTGTGGGTTGCAGGGCTAACTAAGGTCAGGATGTGTGGAGTTTGACAGTGGGACCAGGTGGAGGGCAGATGGAGGTGCAGAGTGCTGAAGAGTTGGTGGCAGAATTGGAGAAGAGTGCATGTGAGGTATTTGTATGACAGAGTGGTACTGTCTGTGTAGTGTGAGGAGGGGTGTGTGCAAAAGGTGAGTGACAAAAAAGATAGCGAGGGAGAGAAGTGTAAGGGGAATTAGCAATATAGTGAAAGTGAGAGGTCACTATATGGCACTAATGTGCTTTATAAATCTCTAGTAAATTGAATTGATAAAATGTTCGGAATAAATGTGTGACAGTTTCAATGTTTATCCACACAGACGTTATATGTTCATCTCTCCATGGCTCACCTAATTATTGATTACTCTTTTTACATATTTAAGATTTTATGGGCATGCCATTATATTTTAAAGCCTAAATCCTTGAGAGCGTCTCCCTCTGCACTTCACCAGTCTCGACCGGATGCACTTTGTCCCCTGCCCCTCCCTTTCCCTGCCTGCACTTGCATGATCTGTATATAGCCCTGAAGATCGTTGTCCGTTCTCCCTTGTCTTGACCCCTAATGTGCACTTGAAAAAAAATGCAGAATCACCATCAGGCCTAGTTGCTATATCTAAACGGTTACATTTATTTATTTATTTTGCATTTTTAAAGCGCTCACACAGCCCGTGGGCATGGAGGTGCTGTTACAGGAATTGTTCGGTTTTTTTTTGTCTTAGTTGTTAATTTATAACACGCTTTAAAACCCAGAGGTTTCTAAGCGCGGACCCGGGGATCGGACCAGTGTTGCTTCGTGTCGTCTTGCTTCCAAGGTGCGCACGTTGCCGCTAAGCTATCCTCCCGTAAATGTATCATATTCACGGAATCTGCCTGTGCTGACCTTTATCGTCTCAGAAATTCAAGGGCTATGAGCAACTGTTGTTTTTTCCCTGTGTTCCTACCCTCCTTGAGCGCTCTGAAACACTTGCCTGTGTATAGGTGCTTTATAAATAAATATTACCATACCATAGGACGTACAGTGTCCAGGCTTTTATATTGTCTCCGTCCATTTGTCTTGTCATGTCAAATGTAGTGGCTTATTTTTGATGTAAGGGAGTCCCTGTCGCACATCAAAATATGCGCGTTTATAAATGCTTTTGACCGGCTAGCGACGTGAATAAAGTTAGTTACGGAAGAGAGACGTGGCTACTATGTTGACAAATGATGCTACGAGGCCGTGAAAGGAACAGCCCTGCGGCTTATGAAGCATTGGCTCTTAGGCAGGTGTGTGTAGTCTCCCTAAGTCGTGGTATGGTTATGGACAAAGCTTAACTGGTGGTGTGGAGCTGTGCTAGATGTGTGCAGAGGGAGGATGATTGGGTATGGGCGAGCTAGCGAGTGTTTTTCAAGTGCATAGAGGAACTGTAGGCAGGGTAGGGAAAGGGCCGGAAAAAGAAGGCGTGGAGCTCAGGCAAAGTTTCTTGCTGGAGCCCTGCCAGAACTCTGCTGCCTCCCGAGTCACATGGGCCAGCCCAGGAAACTCACAGAAATGTCCTCACGGCACGGAAGAGGAATGCAGAAATAGCCAAAGCATCACATACTGTTACAAAGCTGTAAATTGGTATATATCGATTGCAATTGGCAGACTTTTATTTTGCATGGGGTAAGTATTGTGACTAATGAATAGAGCAGAGTGAAACTTTCACTTCTCGCACAAAAGGGTTTCTTGTTAGTATCCGGCATGTTTCAAATTTAAAATTGTGGGCATTCCTATGTTCCCATAATGCTCTTTGCTTTTATTCAAAAAGCCAGGCTTGGGCTCTAGGAAGAAATACTGTGTTGCGTGACTTGACCTTGGGATACACCCCTCTGCCCTACCCACTCCTCCCCATGGCCCTGCGCATCCATGTAGATGGTTCCTCCAGTACATGTGTTTGCATTTCTAGCACTGACTGTAGGCGGTCAATGGGCCTCATTCCGAGTATGGCGGTAAGGGATAGCGGCCACCGGTAACGAGACCGGTGGCGGTAATCCTTTACCGCCATACTCCGAGTTCCCTTTGCGCCCTCACCCTTAACGCCTGCTTTGAGCAGGTGTTAAAGTCGAGGGCGCAAAGGGGCCTCCAAGCCAATAACGGTGACCGTAATGAACGGTCACCGTTATTTGCATCTTCCCCATTCCCATTGAGCCCTATGGGGGCTCATTTGGGAATGGGGAAGAGCCTTGGTGAATGGGGAATTACCGCCCCGCCAACCTTGGAATGGGGCGGTAATTCCGCAATCCACCAAGGCGCTGCCAGTCCGGGTACGGCGTCAACCACGGCGTTAATAGCGCCATTGGTTAGCGCCGTACTCGGAATGAGGCCCAATATCTTTATCTCGACATATACCATATTACAGGCACCTTGTTTATTTCTGCGCGTTAGCGGGTTTGTCATTTCATCAAGGAAGCAGAAAAATCAACTGGAGTTGTCAGGTAATTGAAAACATGCTAAAAACATTGAGTTAGTAAGTGGTCTCAAATCATGTTAACTAGTGGTTAAGCCAGTGAACTATGTTCTGCCAAAAAATAAGAAGGGGATCTGTGAATGGTTGCTGGTGATGTTAGTTAACATGTCTATTTAGTTACAATATTACTATTCATATAGCAAACACCGAAAACTGAACCTTACCTTGGCACTTGATAAAAATTAACAACAACCATTTGACTGGCACTTAATTTACCAACCTCGGAAGGATGGAGGGCTGTCCGCACTGCCGAGTTTAAATCCTGTGACTGCAGGTTTCACGCAGATGTCGGGGGTGGTCACTTAATTTGCTTTGCTATTTTACCGGCCATGGACTGTAATCTAATTTAACTGGGTATTGCAAGGCCATTCTGCCAATTTGGGAGGCCTCTTGGAGCTCTTGCCTGCAAGAAGGATAGACCTTGTTAATGGGAAAAGAGGGAGAGGGGAGTTCCATTTACTGATATAGTTGGAAGAATGCGATTGAATAAATTGGGCAATGAGGAAGATCCTGGGACTCCTTAATTCGCACTCTCCTCTGCAACCATGCCATCACCGAGGTCGCACTAGGATAGGGAACAGGCTGGTCATCAGTACACGAAAGGACCATTATCTCAACCCTAGTACATTACTTTTCCTTTCTTACTCAGGGATACATGATAATGTGTGCCATTTAAAGCACATCAGATCAGTAACATAGCTCAAATTGCCCACAGAAAACTGGCCCATGCCAACTTCTTATAAGCCTGCCCCTCACAGATGGCAGAAAGGGGAAACACATCAATGTTTACAGAGTTTTTGTTCCATTTGATATTTGCATGTAGCTCTGTGTGGCGTTGCCTGCTTTCTTGTGTAGACCCAACGTGGCATAGTAGTGCAGGAGGCATCTTCCTCTTGGTCAGGATTGAGCAGCTTTGCATGTGGAAATTGCTGGGATTCACAAAAAAGATAACATGCCACTGTGAGTGCATTACACCCCCATGAGTTAATCAGCTTTTCTGTTGATTTTAGGGATGTATACTAAAGCTAGGGAAGGCCTAGTAGTGCTGCCCGTAGATGCTGAGTTTCAAATAGACTTGTGCATGCCAGGAGATTGTGTGCACTCTTGGGCCACACCGCCGACTGACAAACATGCAGGTGGGAAGGCTCTGTGATGCTTCCATGCCAAGAGAAGCCTGTTTTTACACTTTGCTATTATCACATTGCTACTGTTTCTGTGTGTTGGGTCCCATCTTGTCTGTATTGCGAATAGAGTGATGGGAGTGACTGAAATAGCTGAGTGATCTATCGTGGAATTCTCAGCAGATTGCCTGCCTGAGTGTTTTAGGCGTGCAAGTTGGTGCTTGGGAGTTTCGTGCCAATGGATTATCCGGTGGACGTTCTCCTTTGTGTCCTGAAACCTGTAACGTGTGCAGAATAAAGTACGTTTGGAAATAAGCTTGAGGACCCAACCTCATCACTACTACCTGCTTTCTGCAGTGTTCATTTTGCCATATTTAGAAAAAGTGCGTGATTAAACATTTAAGGTACCTGATCCTGTAAACGCCATCAACAAACCACTTGCATATAGCCAGTGGTCTTTCCTTAGACTCTGTTAGTGTTCCAGGCTTGTACTGTTTAAAATGAGATTTCTCCAGTCTGAAATATCTTGCATCAACCAGTCTGGGATTGTACCTACATTGCCAGCGGTGAAAACCAGCTCTCTGGGATTAAACGACCCTGTAATTGTAACAATACCCCAAGGCCCTTCCATGTCAGCTTGTAGCTAGATCCCTGGCAGCTCAATTCCCCTAGCTCTTCTAATGCAACTTCTTGGCAGTCTAATCCCATTGCAAATGTAAGCATCAGTGGGTCCTCGTTTTGATCGCTCTGGACAGGTGCTGGTCCTTCCTTGGAGAGAGGGAGGAGTGATGCCCCTGCCTTCTGCGCTATTGGATTTGGGCGTTTAGCTTGTGTCCACTTTCTGTAATGAAGAAATTTCCCTTGGTTGAAAGCAGCTTACATTTCCGTGGCTATCGCTTGCCACGCTCGGCCTAGTTGAAACCCAGCTAATTGGCAGTCTCATTCAAATCCGGGGATTAAGGCCGCGAATGTTGTAGAGCACAACCGTTTCAGCACAGCCCCAGCAATTCAACTCTTCCATTTTACTGTGGTAAATTGCTAAATGTGTAATGAAACAAAGACGAAAAAGCTCATTTTATAGCGAAGAAAAAGCTTACTGCGACGTTCATATTTTTCGAAGTCGTATTCGTTTACACCATTTCAATCTATTGCACATGTTTTCTTTGTATTGCAATTTAAATACCTCCTTTAACCTGGGGTTCTCAAGCTGTCATTAAAAACTGTTTTGGCACGCATTATATTAATATCACCTTTTTCTGCAACACCAAATTTTGTAATTTAGCTCGTTTCTGAACACCCTCAATCTGGGCAAATAAGGGAAATAACAATGGCAATAGAACTTTGTTTTCCAGGGCAAAGAATAGACAGTTTAAGCGTTATACTGCACGTGCTCCCTGCACAGAACTAGGAACCTTTCATTAAGACCATGGAAAACTGATTTATGTAGTCGGCGCTTTATGGCATAAGGTGTACTAACCTACTGAAGTAGGGGCAGGCACATCAGGATATGCATGATTAAGTAGCACGACCTCCACCAACAGGAGATGCCTTCCACCAACTGACTCTCCCCACGCTCTACATGCAATGATGACCTCACAACATTCTGAAAGGAACATGAGGCAGCTACCACCCCCCCAGGCCCACCCAAATACTTGAACTAAAACATGTAAACATACCTAATAGTGAATAAACAAAGTCAGAACTACTAAACAATTCAAAGTGCATACTAAACAGAATAACCTAATGTAATTAGTATTTTCACAAAAACATGCTACAGATCTAGAATTAAAAGAAACATCTTGATACATAAGCATAACTCATCTCAAGTAATCCTTCATCCATAGTGGCTCTCTTCTCCTCACAGAACCACCACCAACACAATCCCTGCCAATGCTACCCGTAGCAGAGCCCACACCACCAACCTCACCAAGGAGACCATTACCGTTTTCCCTTCCACAATCATCTCCAAACACATCCTCCAACCCCGAAAACGTTCCCCGTGCACAACCCCATCATTCATGCCTTCCACCACCACCACTCTATCCAGATTACAAATGGAACCATCATTCACCCTAACCGCATTGCCCAAACACTCAAGAACCCTTTGGGCTCCGAAAATGTTGACCTTTCTTAGGCCGTATACACTTCCTTCTTCGCACACACTCATGACCCCACCATCACCTCAACGCACGCCTTAGTTCTGTGACCCAATTTTGCATCATAATAGTTCTTGTTTTTCCTTTTTGCTTCACTCATTCTTTCGCTCAACCTACTATCAAAATCTACACCTTCCTGGGCACTCCCTGCCACATCACCACCCATAGTCCTTTTGTTCACCCAGGCAGATTTGAGATCCGTGTTGGCCTACCTGCACCTCATAATCATAAACTGGGACACCTGCGTGACCCCATTAGGAGACACCCATACATTGCACAAGAATCTCCAAAATGCCTCCTTCACTTCCATGCTATTCCTGGCCGCCTGTTCAGTCACTCCCACCAACACCCTGCTAAAGCGCTCAACAACACCTTTCAACTGAGTTCTATACAAATGCGTGAATTTCCACCTAACACCCCTCTTTCTAGCATACTCTGCCATTTCCACACTTTTAAACTGGGTACCATTATCACTTCACATCTCCACAGGAAAACCCTCTCTCGTGAACACTTGTTCCAAGAACTTAATTACCTCACCACTATAAATTTGTTTAACCCATTTCACCTCCGGCCACCTCGAAAAATTATCCATCAGATCACTGTTTATTTCCTGTTCCCACAGCAACCAAGATGGCAGCTCACTCCTTGACATTCACCGACGCCCATGGGTCTTTTCCTATAGCCCACGAAAACTCAGTCAACTCCAGTCTTCCAGGCCGCACTGCTACGGCCCCCCCAGGGAACGCTAGCAGCGTCCAGTCAGCTCCACATGGCCACAGCATGAACTCCTACCCACACTGACACGCCAACAGAGAGTCCGCACTCAGCGCCCTCCACGTCAATTCCGCCGCAGGGTTTCTTGGCAGCACCTAGATTCAATCGGCAGGCCCTCTGCACCACACCGGCCCCACTGAAGACATCCATCATCCTCGTCGCAAAATTGGAGTTCCATGACCATATAGTGGCAGAGGATCACAGAACTCGTAGGTTAATGGGAAGATACTAATTAGGACAGAATTGGGAGCATTTTCCCATCTTTAAATGCCAGATATCTTGATCTGTTTCCAAACCAAAGGCCTGGGTTTGGGCAAACATACGTTCCTATCAAAATAAAAATACCTCATGTCTTTAAAGCCAACTCGGCAACCCCTAGTCATGGTGGCCCCTGGCCTTCACCGCATTGAAGAAATGGTCCCTGGCCTTATGTTTCAACGTATCTTATTATATGACACTGCATTTGTCATACAATGATGCAACAAAACAAATCCTAACATACAAGAAAGTAAAAGACATGCTATTGGTCTTGTCTAAAACAGGAGAATGGGGAACTTCAATTTCTGATATAAAGTAATCACAAAGGTTTGTGTTTTGATACTTTTTATGGGACTAACTGAAAATATGCTGCAATGGAGTAATACATGAGCTTTCAAAGTCACACAGATGATCATCAGATGTGTGATGAATCTGGAGATTTTGTCCCTTCTTCCCCAGGGGGAGCCACCCCCTTTGAGGCTGTGGAGGTGAGCCCTTTATGCAAAGCCCTCCCTAGGGGTTCAGAAAAGCAGGACTTCACTTGGAATGATTCCCATGGGGCACTTCCCATACGTCCATGGGTGAATGTTATGCCCCATTACATTACAGGAGCGATAATAAAGGGCCTACGACCCTTGAGTGGAGCAGGAGAAAAAATGTGCAGGGGCGAGGCTTTAATATGAGTATGTCGGCAAGGGGCGGAGCCGCGCTTCACCGAAACCAGAAACTGAGGGAGAGTGAATCTGCAGCTCCCGAATAGAGAGCAGAAGGGCGAGCGAACACCACAATGAGTGGAGTCAAAAGATCGTTTGTATCCAGTCTTGAAGACCAGCAGGCAGGGTTGAGTGCTGCCGAAGAGAGACACCCTCACTGGAGGGAACCAGCAATACCAAAGGTACGTGGGTTGCCCAGGTCAAGGGGGAACAGAAAGTGCTAACTGAATTACAGGAATCCAGAGGCAGGAGAGAAAGACTGAAAGAGAGAAAAAGGATTACAAGAGCCTGAGACACTAGAGGAGGATTATAACTTGGATACTACGAGTCAACATTTACTATATACTAACCTGGGCGCAACCGATGCTTGAGTTAGGGTGCAAATGCTAACTATAAACGAGTGAGTGTGGGACGGCCCTAGCACCCTGCAAAGAAAAGCAATTAAACCCTTAAATCGTCTCTGCTAGTTGGAGTGCACTTTGATCCATCTGTGAATCACACTGTTCCTACTACCTCGGCAGCTCCAAAACCTCTTTGAGGTGGCCTTCCACTCTCCGAACCAGTAAGTGGTAGGATTTTATGTACATAAACACATTGCATTGTATTACTTCTGACACCTGGACATTGCAAATAGTCTCGCCCTTCTCAAGGAATGTCCAGACCTTTCCCCCACCACAGCGTTGATATTCGTCAGATACCCTGCTGCTAGTGGGAGTTCAATCTCTCCTAGGGAAGGTAGCCACAGATCTGGCCCTGTGGATTAAAAGGGATGAGGAGAGGTGTTCTCTCTGCTTTTTGTTACCAAAAAGGATGGGGCTCGGTGTCCCATCTTGCACTTGAGGTTTCTAAACTATTTTCTCAGGAAAGTCAAGTTCGAGATGGTAAACCTTTCTAAGATTCTTCAGGCCCTAGAGTTGCAAGACTGGCTGTTTTCATTGGTGCTGTGGTTTGTGATTGGTGGCACGTGTTACCTTTCAGCTTAAACTTGGGGTGACCTGATGGTCTTTAACAAACTGATGTCAGTAACAGCAGCTTGTCTCTGGAAGGAGAAGCTTCATGTCATCTCCTGCCTAAATAACTGGTGCATCAGAACTCATTTTCCGGATCCAGTGGTCTCCCATCTTCACCACACTTGCCAACTGCTGCCCAGTCTGTTCTTCTCCATGAATTTAAAGACACTGCATGTGCAATATCCCAAAGGCTCCAGTTCATTTGACCATTTTGGATGCTCTGGAAAGTCTTTTCCACCTCAGGACAGGGCAGCAAACATCTTCCAGTCGGTGGAGAGGATCCAGAACAGCAATATCCTTCTATCCTCTGCCTTCCTTCACCTTCTGGGTCTCATGGCATCCGGCATCTTTCTGCTGCCTGATGTTCGACTAAGAATGAGATTGCTCCAATGGCTTCTCAGGGGTCACAATTCTGGGGAGACATGTCGGACCTGCTTGGTCCGTCTTGATCACAGGATCTCCTCTGGCGGGCCCAGCTGGACAATCCGAAGGAAGGGGAATCCGTTTGGCAACAGTGGTTAGAAGTGAAAGTCTAGGGGCTCCTTTGGGGATCTCCTGATGAGTGGGATTTGGTCCATGGCGGAGTCAAGTTTGCACATCAATCTGTTGGCGATCAGAGTGGCTCCTAAGAACTTCTTTCCTCTAATCCAGGAAAACGTGTCCTGGTGTTGAAAGACAGCAAGGTGGCCATGCAGTAAGAGAGATGATGTGGTGGGTCACCACCCTTTTGCAGGCAAGTGAGTGATGCAGCTTTGTTTCTGGATATTAGACTACATTATATTCCTGTGGATGACCCGTCTTGGCAGAAGGGAGAATCTGGTTACGGATGCCTAGAGCATGTAGGGCTTGGTATTTCTTGAGTGAGAGCTGTGCCAGCAAGGGCTTGCAGAAGTCATAACCTTTTGGGGCACATAAGGTCAATTTGTTTGACTCTGGCACCAACAGGGAGTTCCCCTAAGATGGACACTGTGGGATGCTTTCCTGGTGGAATAGGTCTTTGATCTTCTGCAAGCAGTCCCACTGATTAGTCATTCTACAAGTTGTCAAGAGGTTATTGCAATTCAGGACTAAAATGATTGATTACCCGGGACTGGGTCTCGGGGGCTTTGTCCTCGGATGTCTGTCCTCTTAGTCTCCCAAAGAGAACTGACCTCTCCCATCGGCAGGATGAGTTCTTCCACCGAGTCTCAGCACTCACAATCGGCATGCTTTATATATTGAAAGGCTCAGATAAAGGGATCGGGACTTGTGGGAAGAGCTTTTAGCGGTTCTCCTGTCCCTATGAAGACTGGATAAAAGATCATTTCCGGTTGTTGGTTGAAGAGGTTTTGTGTCTTGAGCTCGGACACAAATTATTACCCCCGTCCCCCAAGTTGTTAGCCAACTTCAGTTCTGCAGTCCTTTATTCATAGCCATGCAGGATATTCAAAATGGTATGATCATGGGTTATTTTAATGGTTACTTTTCAAAAAGACACCAAAGCAGGTTTCCCATTTTACATCCCAACCTTTCTGCAGTTTTTGAGAGTTTTAGTTACTGTTTACTCCACAAATGTGTGGTTCCGGCTAGGGATCGTAACCTCATTCACCTTGCAAGCATCTTCACTCCTTTCCCTTAAGTCTTATCACTCTTAAATCGGTCTACATAATGCCAGAAGGATCAGCAAACTGCAGGAAATGTATGTTAAGCCACCATACTTAGTATTTTCGAGAGAAAATATCACAATACGGGTATTGTCAGCGTCCTTCTCACTCCAAATTCACTTCAGAGCCCTACCTGAATGAAATGATTAATCTCCTTGTGCTCCATCAGCCTTCTGACGCCTCCAAAGAGGAGACGGATTCCATCAGATAAAACCCAAAAGAGCACAGAGCTAATATGTTGCTAGGTCTAAGGATTATTGAAACGATTAACTGTTTATTCATTTTGTGGGAGGCAGGCAAGGATGATTCTAAACCAGTGGTCTTGAAACCTTTTTGGCCCGAGTCTCCCTAAGCACAATTTGGGCATGATGGACCCCCCAAATTGCCATATGCTAGTAAGTCCAAATGACACTGCTATCGTGCTCCGTTGCCCCACTTCACTCCCAGTATAGTCTCTGGGGTCACCCACCTGCTCCGATCGCAGCCTCTGGGCTCCCTCATCGCACTCCTAGCTCAGTCCCTGGGCTCCCCTCACCCGACTGCTGTTCCTGGGCTTTCCCCACCCTGCTCCCACCAGAGTCTCTGGGCTCTCCCCATTCTGCTCCCACTGCTGTGCCAGGGCTCTCCCCACCCCGCTCCCAGCACAGTCCCTGGTCTCTCCACTCCCAGCACAGTCCGTGGCTCCTCAACCCCACTCCCAGGGCTCCCTCAACCCCGCTCCCAAGAACATACCAGAGCTCCCTCCGCCCTGCTCCCGCACTCCCTGGACTCATGCTACCCCACTGCCTGCATAGCCCAGAGCCCTCCATCTACTCCAAAAACAACCCAAAAGCCCACGCCTTACCTCGCATAATGGTCTGCCCCATCCCATCCCTCCGACTAGATTCAAACACCTCTGATCATGCTTCCAAAGTGTTTATTTTGAGAGTCAGCCTCGCCCACTGACTCTAAGCCTGGCTCCCGTCACACTGAGCATGTGCAGCGGGGTCATATAGGGATGGGATATGGACATGAGTGCACATCCCGTCCCATGCCAGTTTTTTCTGATGTCTTTATTTTGTGTTTGTTTAATATCAGACTGAGGACCCGTGCCCCCCTGGGCCTCAGGCCACCCCTCCCCCTCCTCTAGTTTGAAGACCTATGCTCTACACCATTTCCAGTTGATGATTCTGTGCATTGCAGAATACCACACACTGGCGGGGTAGGAGGTGCCTTCAGGTCTAAGGCACACTTCACTAGCGTTGTGGCAGCAACATCGCTGTTGCGGTGGAGGGGGTACAGCATTGGATATCTGCCAGGCAGCTCCTTGGAACTTCCTTCACTTTCTCACAATAATTTTTCCAGCACTCCATGCCTTCGCAGGATGCTTGCTTTGGTAGGGCTGTCCTTCAACGTGTTTTGATTTAAGTGGACTCTTCCCCGCTCTTTGTCCTCTTCCATGCCCAGAGTATTTTACTCTCCATATGTTGTTGTTCGGATTAAAATGATTTGGTAGGGTGTAAAAATGTAATTCCCATTCCCAATTAGAGTAATTGTTAGGCTAGTAAAATTAGATTTAAACTCTAAAAGGGATATCTTTTGTAATGAGTCAGTAAAGTGACTTGCCATGGAGCAGGTTTCTTTAAAGGAAAATGGGGTGGCTTGTACTTGGATTTTCCCTACAGATGGATGCACCAGCATTTGGAAAGGAGAAGTCCAGAGATGCAAGTTTTGAAGTGAGTAGGCCTTTGCATAAGAACATGTGATGTGAGAAAGGCTGCCATTAACTAATAACTTTGCTTGTAAGTGAAGTTTATCATTTGTATTCTGCCAGTGAAGTTTGCTGTTAGCGGAACTGAAGAGGTACTTGGGAGACAGTCTTTTTGTAGAACCAATTAATGAGGGTTTATACATTGATTGTATGAGAGTTTATACAGAAAGCTCTAGAATGTCACCATTCGTGTATGAAGAACCTGGCTAGATGCAAGTGTGATGCATCAGGTGTTGTATAAGGATATGTTAATTTAAAAAAATCTAGGTGCCAAGCCTTTAACTAAAAAATGGTGTTCCCAAGGAGCGCCAGCCAATTTCCTGTGAGAAAAGGGCACAGCCAATCCCCGACCTTATACTTGAATCTTGTGCCAGAACATAAAAGGAGACCACAGGCCACCAGTGGTGTAGAAGATAGGATGGTGTTTCTGGAAGATGGCCTGTAAGCAGAGAGAGAAGCGGGAGGTGAGAATAGCAGGTGGCTAAGAGTGTAGACTGCAACAAGGGATATGTGTGAGAAAATAGAGAGCAGGTTGAACCTACTGGCGGGCTACAGCCCAGATCCTGGGGGCGGGGGGACTTGAATCCATTAGCGATGGAGATAAACTTAAGCCTTGCTTCCCCATTGAGTCTATAGCCTGGCTGATGATGGTAATCCTGGGAATCTGAAGAAGAACCTGTAGTGGTCTCGAGCACAGGAAACATGACCTTTTGCTTGTGGATAACAATAACTGCAACCTACGAAACACCTCGGCATGGGAGGGTTGGGCTCCATTCACGGTGCCACAGGGCAAGACGTGGAACCACACGGTTTTGCACATGGATGGGTGTGTTGGAAGTACAACTCCAAAATCCAGGATAGGGATGTCACCTGAAGCCCATTTCAAAAACCATGAACAAAGAGTTCCAGGACATTTTAAGGACCCTGAAGGATGCATGCATGGGACAGCACCCCTGATACTTTAAGACAAGAGAATTGGACAGAGAACAAGGACACTAGGTCCTCTTGGCGTAGACCCTTGTACTGCTCACTAAGAGAGCCTGCAGTTATGGACCGCAAGGTTGCTTTCTTGGTGGCTATTACTTCAGGCAAGTGATCAGGCGAACACAGACATAATGTTTTTGCAAGATGTATCTTTTGTTCTGGTCCTGGGGACATCAGGCTTCGGTGCTAGAGTTCCTCTGGGTTCAGTGCTGGCCTGCAAGAGACCAAGTACTGACTGCTACTGGAGCAGGAGAGAAGTCAATGAGTGGAGCCCAAGTTGGTATAGTTAGATTATTAGGATGTGTACCGCAGATTGCTGATAATTTCATGGTAGAGGATCTTGAAGAGTGAGTGGGCTGGTTTAGTTGGTAGGAGCGGGAAAACGCAAGGTTGTGTTGATGGAAAAGATGCAAAGCATCCGTATCTCTATCTGCTTTAAAGCTTTCTAGGTGTGATTTGTTTGGAGAATTGAGGGCTTTGTGTCCAGTGAAGGAACCTCACGCTTGCAGTGTGGACATGCATTGGTTTGGGGCCGAGTGTCTCAGGTGGTAGGAGAAATGTAGACCTGTGTTATTGGGTGTGTGAGTAGAGGGTATTTTAGAAGTCCTGCGTGGGTGGCTGGTTTGAGTTTGTGTGGGGTAAGTGAGGTAGGGAAATTGAGTGTTAGTTGGTATGGTAAGAGGGTGGCCCTGCAGGTTTTCTTCATCTGGTGCAAGTGCATGACATCTCTGTTGGTTGCGTTGTTGTGCGGGGTGTGGAGTGTCTTTGTTGTTGTAGAGGGCTGTTGTCCTGTGTAGCATTTTTATATTAAAGGGGGTTTGTTTTCTTAGAGCAATGCCCAGAGATGTTGACATGTGCTAGGCATTGGTATATTTTGTGCCTTGACTTGTTTTGGAAACGAGCAATCGGAAGCTGTTAAAGCATTCCCTTAGTGTGTATCTGTGTGTGGAAGTTGCTCATTTGAGAGGTGTTTTTTCCACTGCTTGCTGAGTGTTGGATCATTTCCCAGGATCGGGTTCTGAAAAGACATATCTTTAGACTTTTACTGAATTGCTAGGGGTCCTTTAACATGTCGATTTCGCCAGCAGCCCTATACATGTAGCATTTTGATATATACATCTATTATTGCCTAACAGACAGCACTCATCTACTGACCTCAGAAAGATAAAAGGCTGATCTGGCCTTGCCGGGATTCCAACCTGTGACCTGCAGGTCACACGCAGATTTCAGCAGTAAGACAGAGACAGACAGAGACAGACAGAGACAGACAGAGACAGACAGAGACAGACAGAGACAGACAGAGACAGACAGAGACAGACAGAGACAGACAGAGACAGACAGAGACAGACAGAGACAGACAGAGACAGACAGACAGAGACAGACAGACAGAGACAGGCAGAGACAGGCAGAGACAGGCAGAGAGACAGGCAGACAGAGGCAGACAGACAGAGGCAGACAGACAGAGGCAGACAGACAGAGGCAGACAGACAGAGGCAGACAGACAGAGGCAGACAGACAGAGGCAGACAGACAGAGGCAGACAGACAGAGGCAGACAGACAGAGGCAGACAGACAGAGGCAGACAGACAGAGGCAGACAGACAGAGGCAGACAGACAGAGGCAGACAGACAGAGGCAGACAGAGGCAGGCAGACAGAGGCAGACAGACACACAGACACAGACACACAGACACAGACACAGACACACAGACACAGACACAGACAGACACAGAGACAGACACACAGACACAGAGACACACAGACACACAGACACACAGACACAGAGACACACAGACACACAGACACACAGACACAGAGACACACAGACACACAGACACAGAGACACACAGACACACAGACACACAGACACAGAGACACACAGACACACAGACACACACACACACAGACACAGACAGACACACAGACAGACACACACACACCGTGCAAGCAATAAAAGCACACAATCGGGTCTGTTATGATAGACAAAGGAAACATGAAATAAAAGAAGAAAACATATATACATCTGTCAGCGAGCCTGCAAGTAGCCAATGAATAATGCTGAAAAGCGCTATATTTGACCTAAACCTCTGTCCTGAAATTGTCTTGCACGAGCACCAGCAAACATTGAAGGCCACCCTCCAGTGAAAGCTGCCTCTGGAGTAGACTTCTTAATACAATTATAAAAATGTGAAGTTGTGCAGTATAAATGACCATCCCACGATGAACTTGGATAAACTAACATGCTTTAAAAAAAAATACATGTGCATCGGTCAAATTGGCGAATATTTTATCTGCCCGTTTCTCATCTTTGCGCCGTTTTTATGTCTTTTTTTCTGGCATTTCCATATGCCATTAGTGCATTTTTTCTTGTTGCCACTATTTTCTCCTCCTCCTTCCTCTCTCTGCCACCTGGCCTCTAGTATTGCCTTTTCTTTGTGTGAAGACAAATTACTCCGTTTCTGCGACTGGAATACGCTCTCCCGCCTCTCCCACTCCTGGTTTTGTACTTGTGAGCTGTTCTGCGTTTTCCTCTCCGCTTTGATTATGCAAATACGAGCAGTGCTGTTTAACTAGCAGGCAGGTGTCGCCCTGTTCCCTAACCCCACACAGCCTCTCATCAGGTACAGCTCTGTGTGTACAGAAAGCCACTTTGCGCTCATTAAGGCTTCCTGTGCAGGCTCATTTCATGCAACTCGCATGAGCAAGCGGAGGGGCTCTCTCGCCCCCACGGCCCGCGTCTTGATTAGTTTTTGAAAGCAGAAGGTTGGTGCTGTGCGTGAGGAGAGACTCATTCATCTCCTCTTCGCTATTGTGATCAAGGTTGGGGAACCAAGGGTTGTCAGTGCTGGAAATGGGGTACATTTATTCTGTGATGACCCGCACCTCCCCTTTCATGCGAGGAGGGGGGAAAGGGTGAGTGGTCAGTGTGATTTGGGCGGGGTGGAGTGCCAGAACCCCAACCCAGGCCGAGAAGAGCCAATTTCCCGAAGGAACGAATTTAAGTGCAGATGTGGGGAGAGGGCACCTGCATAAGGGACTGAGTCATGGACTCAAAATGACGGTCACTCAGAGTCGGAATTGTCACAAATTATATATTTTGCATCTAGTCTGCATATTGTAAATTAATTTCTCGGGTTTGTAAATGATTCGCTCCATATATAAAGAATTCAATCAGTGAGTAAATCACCAACATTCTGTAAATACATCCCATGAGAAAGTGGGGTGGCGCGGGGGATGGGTGAGGGTACCAATGTGGTTTCCTAGCAATTTGTATAAAAACAAAAGCATTTTGTTTGTCACAACACACACTCTAGCATTAAAATATCTATAAAGCACAGGCAATATATATTCATTTGGACAATGCCTGTTTATGGATGCGAGGCTTGGGCTGTTCTGTTTGAGCGTCCACTGGGCCCCCCCCTCTCGTAACCCAAGTCTCTTGAAGCGTGCCATCAAACTAAGGACACGCTCACAGGAGACATAGCATGTATTGCTTATTTGTGACAAAGGGAGACTTGGCAATGCCTCCTCACATAATACGGGTGGTTTGGGCTTCCACAGAATTTCACTTCAGACGAGTTTTGATGCAGTGTGTCTTGTTCCCGGCCAAATCCTTCAGTGGCTGTTGCCTACTTGCCAAATTGCTAACCTTGGTAACCGATGGCTTGTATTTAGTCACAGTTCCTCATTTGACACAAAATATTGTGTGGTTCTAAGCAAATCACTAACTAGCATATGGCTCAGAAAGTACACTTAAAAAATAACTGTATTGTCTAATACTTGCCAGTTGCCCGTTCTCACCCTTCACACCCTAGTTTCTGAAATCTGGCATTTGTTGCCATTCTAAATTCTGGGTAAGTAGAAGCCAAATTCTCAGAAGAGCGATGTGCATGCAGCAACATTGAAGAGCATGTCGGGCTACACCCTAGCAGCATTTTTGAGTGCTAATGGGCGAGTTAAACAGGGAAGCAGGGGAAGATGGAGGGAGAAGAGCGGAGGAAAGGGGCGCGTGGAAGTCAGAAGACTGGCCAACTCATTGTGGTTTATACTCCATGTTTTTATTTTAGTGTCTAAAGAAAAACCTGTTCTAACCCAACGACTTTGGTACCTACACTAAAAGAAAGAAAAGAGTTCAAAGGGTGCATGTCAGGACGTCCTCCAAATTACAATCTGCCATCTAGAAACCTAAACTATTCTGATCCCTATCCCTACAAACATAATAATATAATTCCGAACACAAAAGTACTCGAGGGCCTATTTCCCAAATGGCTGGTTTATGACCCACACTGCGCACTGTTTTAGGAGTGGAGTAGGGCTTCTTCCCCTAAGCAGGATTCCAAAGTTATCACCAGCAATTGTCTCCTTTTGCCCGAGTACATTTCCAGCACAACCAACCTCCTTTCTCCCTGTAACAGACATTTTGTGTTCACTTGGTGTATGTCTTTTGAGCACTTTATTTGTTGTTGTCTGTTAGGGCGGGATAGTAATGGGATAGTTCTGCGTTCGAACTGCAGTCACCAATAAGACCCCTTCTCTTATTCCATAGTTTAAATATCTCCTTTTAGCCCTGTTCACCCGGTTGTACCAGAGAGAGGTGGTGTGGTAGGTTCCAATAGTTAGGTTCTGCCCACTATCAGTAGTGGTCTTTGCCTCTTGACGGACGACGTTGAATAGATTTAGGTTCATGTGTTATAAATAAATGGTATTTTCTATCGGTCCCCAAATCATTATCGTATATTATTTTAATGTGCTTAATTTTGAGATTGGACTGCTATGGGAGTAGAACACAGGTTTTGCACTAAAGTCCACATGATGGCTCTGTACCATAACCTTTGATACAGGACTCTTACCGTTACGTTTTAAAGGATGTAGGGTATTCTATTCAGATGCACAGCTAGTGCTTCATATATCCATAGCAGCATACCTGCTCTATAACAACTTTCATCTGAATTCCTCTCCTTTCATCTTCTCGTTTAGACCTCTTTATCAACACACACACTCCGGCATTATCACCACTCAATTACCGTGACAATCTATAGTACAGTACTCTACTGGTAAATAGTGAGAGATTTTGAGGGACAGTAAAATTGCCACTTTGCTTAAATCCCATTGTGTTACTTTTTTATCACAGAATGTTACACTAATACCTCCCATTGCACAACTCTACCTCAGAACATGGTCATACATGTAACACACTGAGGAATGAGCCAACACACCTGCTTTTCTGTCGACTTTAAACCTCACTCCCCTTGCATACAGTCCCCTCTGTGCAATCCCAGATTTCTCTCTTTGGGCTCTGTCAGGTTATGGTAACACATAATGACTAATAAGCCTCTGCACATCAAGGGTATCCTGGAGCCCCTCACTCAGCCTCTTACTGATGGATTTTAGTACTTCCTGTGAACTGCTAGAAACTACCCACACTGGTATAAGTTTGAAGGATCATTAAGCATTTGCCCTTTTACAATAAGTGACATTATTTTACCTCTCTACATGCATTTATACGATCAGAAACTCCACCCCTATGCTTCATTCCTGATTCTTACATGTACAAATCCTACATCTTTCATGTGCATTTAACTTGGCTCTCCCGTTACCATTCCCTTCATCTATTGCCCAGACCAATTTCTGGATACTCCGGCTGTGCACATTACACCACTATCAGGGCAAGTGTTTGTGCTATTAGGCTATTACAGTTGTTACTGGTATATTGTAAATTTCTCATAGCCTAACATAACATAAAACACCACATCTGGAATAAGCCATCTCTATATCCAGACTATAGTCTGAATTTTGTTTTTAGGCGTACTCCGCTCTTAGTACGTATGTACATAAACGCCATTCTCCAGTTCTGTTTTCAGAGTCCATTCAATCTAGTTATTACAGTGTTGCAACCCGTGTAATCGCGCTCTTAAAATGTGTAATCTCAGAACTATGCAGTGGTAGTCTTCTAAATATCAATCTTTACGTATATTGATCCCCTGCTGTCTGTGTCATAGTGAGAAATGGGCTTGGGGAATACCTAAAATCTCATATAGAGCCCAAACAGTGTGACACGTAACAATTTGAAAACAGGTCCTTTCTAAACAATTTTTCCTTAGCTTTACACAAATATGTTGTCATCAAGTCATAAGTGTTTTCTATGTATCCTTCATTCCAACATAATCCAAGTAATACCATGCTCTCGCCACAAAGGTGTTGACACTGTACTGGTAGGTCAGCTGCCGTTGTGGAGCTGAAGGCCAGACTGTGTTGCTGCATCTCTAAGCAGCTTGTATCTTTGGTTTCACTTTAACAACTGTCTCTGCAGCATTCTAGAGCTGTGTTAGCATTCTGTCTTCTATCAGAGTTCATGAAAATTTGCTAGGAACAACAAATATATTATCGGTTTCCAGGTAACCCTTTTTGGATAACTGATTGTTTGTTTTTATTAAAATGGAAAACCATCCGAGTAATTGTAATAGAACAAATGAGTAACAAAGTGTAATGCTGCAACCTTATTGGACACATCACAAACATTCTTCCACAACTGGGCTGAGCTAAAATAATACAGAATGCCTCATCCTCTGAAACAAATTTTATGCAACCAATTATCAGCATTCCAACTGAGACTTACCTTACTTAATTGATTGCAGTTGTTAAAGGTCTCAATCAAAACTTTGAACCTTTCAATTCAAATACGAGTTAATGATGCCACCACAATATACAAACCCATAAAACTAGTATTTCAAGTTAGTATATCTTTCGAGGGACTCTTTCGGTGGGGTTGTCCTGTTGCTGGACCTCAGCGCCCTTTGTTATAGTGCTGGTATGACTTTTCAGGATCGCATGGAAAAGTAACAGAGTCCTTGGTTCCTCTCCTCCGTTTTGAAAAATGAAACTCTTTAGGGTGTTACATTGGCTTATTCCCAAGCGCCCACAAATAACTGAAAAGGATGACAAATGACTCCCTTTACAGTGTTCAGAAACTCCACATCTTGTGGTTTATCATGAGATATTCTGGTGCCCTTTGTGATTACACGTGTTTCGATGACTAAATCATCTTTTTCAAATCAGGGCTATTAGTATTACATACAAATTATTATAATTTGATAATTTACACATGTTAAGCACATACCATGATATTCCCATATTAACAACATATGAGAGTCATTGATTTATCAAGTAAGAACATTCAAGTCAACACATTTTTTAAATCAAAAATACACAAATTAAGTAAGATAAAATTAAAGAATGGCCATTTTAGGGAGGGGTGAAGGGTAGGAGTGTTAAGGATTGAAAAAAACGATTAGATGAGAAAAGAGAGAAAATAGTAAGTTAAACCACAAAATAACGTAACGTTAAATTTCACTAATACTTTTCATTGGTAAATGAACAGGTATTCATGTAATGGTCTATGCACTTCTTGATTTATATATTTTATTTTTTATTATTTATTTTTTCGTTATTATTCTTCATTTACTATTAATTATTATGGTATCGGGTACTACGTACACCGCCTTACCTAGTTGCACTGTTTCCCACTAGTATTCTTAATGTCTTGTGAATAATTTCATGGGTTAAATCCCAGATCCATCTAGAAAAAACAAAAGGAATTGTTGTTGGGAAGAATGTTTGTCCTGTTATGTGTTTACGTTAACCAAATTTGTGCTGGCTCACGTTTCTTAATTCTCATAGTTCCCATAAAGAAAGAGTAAAAATCTTTAAATGGTTGGAAAAGTGTTCTATGAGCATTTTTTTCCCTTGTTGTTGTTGGCTGGCCTTTACGGTAAACACAGCAAATTGAGAGCGTTAAATTTACAGGCTTCCACGTGTTCCCGCGTGTGCGAGATAAACAAGACCCCTTTGTATTTGTATTTCTAGCCCCCCCATGAGCGGGCTTACTTTTCGTTCACTGCGTCCCGTGCCAAAATGTCCTTGTGTTTACGGCGTCCCCACCAGACTATTGTATGCTACACTGTGGTTGCCTGGCAACCCAGTCTCGTTTCACCGTAGTTGCCCGCGGCCATATTGGAATAGGAAAACTGAGTTCACACGTTTACCCATGGTTCCGATCCTGAATTAACCTCTTTAGTTGCAAAGAGTGATCCGATGTACAATGTACAGTTACTAATTTGGCATTTGTTGAAAATATTAGCCAAATAGTTGCCTGTTATTTTCTTTTTATTTTAATAGGTTACTAATGCTAGTTAATACTGCATGATCTATAGTCCTTTCTCAATTACTGGTACCACAGCCATGTTCCTGGGCTGCTCAAAATTACGGTCTTGTTTAATATAGTATTTCAGTTCTAGTCATATGTTGTTAATATGGGAATATCATGGTATGTGCTTAACATGTGTAAATTATCAAATTATAAAAATGTTTATGTAATACTAATCGCTCTGATTTGAAAAAGATGATTTAGTCATCGAAACACGTGTAATCACAAAGGGCACCAGAATATCTCATAATAAACCACAAGATGTGGAGTTTCTGAACACTGTAAAGGGAGTCATTTGTCATCCTTTTCAGTTATTTGTGGGCGCTTGGGAATAAGCCAATGTAACACCCTAAAGAGTAGTATTTCAAGTTATAAACAATTATCCAACATTAATTTTGAAAACATTCAAAACTTTCCTATAATTTTAAACCTATAAAATTGCTTAATAATTATAATTAAAAGAGAACCTGACTTGAACAGTTCTTAGTCCGTACGATTTAAAAAAATAGGTAACTTATTCCTGAGCTCTCTGAGCTTATTAGAGTAAAAATTGTCTGAGTGACATCTTGAACAACCGCGTCACACAAGGAGCAAATTCTAGCATTGTAACTTTTTGCCAAGCGACTAGCACGATGTTGGTCTTAAACTGGCTGAGCTTAAAGCACAGAAACAATCTACATGCCTATCCATAGGTTCTGCCAAGTAGTATTGCATTACTTGTGGCTTTATCATCTGACTAATACCATAGAGGAGCTTACGAGTAAGGGAGCTACCAAAATCCAATTGAAAATTCCCTGTGCTTAGTCGGTCCTTGAGCATTTTATTTTATAGCGAGTGCTAATGTACTCTAAAGGATTCATCAACTATTATTTATAATTCATCACTTGCCCCTCGAATAGGTTCCACTACTTGGGGATAGGCCAAGGGATTTTTACTAAGCCTAACGTGTAGCGAATGTCTTGGGGACCTGGGAAAAGTGAACACCATGAGCTGCTGCTCTCGAGATCGCTACTGCTCTTTTGAAGTCACTGGTCTCTGTAGAAGACTATTGAGTCCTAACTCAAATCTCAAGCTCTCAATAGTGGTACATCTGCCGAAACACACACATTCCCTGCAGATTTTCTTATGCCCAATTTTATTAAGATGCTTGAAGGAAGATGCTCAGCATGATTATAGAAAGAGAGGGGGACTTTTCACCTTGTGCACCATTTCAGCCCACCTATACTTTTTAGATCTCTGGGCCTTTATAATAATGATAATAATCATGTATGAAATTGCCTCATTCTATATCCTGCAAGTTACTGTGATTTTTCAAGAGATGATGATTGACTTTTTTTGCCATGAATTATTCCGCAAAGGGTGGGCCAAATATTTACATCTCTTAATTCATCAGAATCTCCAGTAGAAACATACCATGAAAAGAAACTGCATCACCACTACCTTAGAGAGCATCATCTTTCTTTTCTCAATGTATGCATTGAAAGTTGACTCTGCCATGTTACTCAAATACATGTATAGCTTATGGACGATCAGTTGGCATCTGGCCGAAAATAACCACATTGTCAGCATATGGCAATACTTGTTTTTATTGGCTAGTTTTGGTGGAAGCATTTGACTACTTTTAATGCCTTAGGAAGATCTGTTAAATCAATAAAGAAAATGTAAGGTTCTAATTTACAGACTTGTTTAATGCCACTATTAATATAACTGAGGCTTGTATTCCTATAAAACTGACCCCTCCTTATCTCACTCATCCCTCTCTCTATTTCATACACACCAGATTCAATCAGAGTCCAGCTACACAATACCCTATAGGTGGTAAAAGAAAACTTCCAGCTGTAAAACACATGCAACTGGCAGAGACCCACAGTTTGCCAAATGCATACATTTCATAGGTGGTGGTCTCATACAATATGTTTGAGAAGACCACTTTTTCTAGCAGTGATGGGCGGTACTTAAATACACAATCTTCCAATTCTGAAGTGCCCTCATTCAAACATGCATCACAATCATGTTCTATTTTTCCCGTAGGAGCTAGTTATGAATCGCTAGAGATATATATGATTCGAGCGATTTTTCTTTTTTTTTCATTTTTTTTTTTTTTATAAATCCACGAATTGCCTCAACACCAACAGTGTAACGGTTCTCCTGCCAACTGGTATCAATTGTAGTGTTGTTTTTGAATTCCCTATTCCATAACAATTTGCACATGCACATTCCATTGGTAGAATGTGATCATTCCTTGACTTAGTTCATGTGCACTTCCCCTCGTAGATATACAAAATATTCAAAAATTATCTGCATGAAATGTCTATGATAAATGCAAAATCCATTTTGCTCTATATGCATATACATTCACTCATATGTGTTGTGAGTAACCTGAAGGTGTCTCACTTACTAGTCCCCGGGGATCTGTCGTCCAGGTGGCTAGGACGGGGCAATCGCTATTGAATCCATTTCCTGTGGGTGGACCAGTGTGCGAGGATCACCTGGATAGGCCGTCCTCAGGGAGTGGAGGCGGGATGCTGACGGGTGAGACATGGTATCCCCCTTCTTATAACACCCTTTCCCCATCCCACCATGAAGGATGCTCAAACACTCCAACCCGCAGCCCCCTTTTCCGACATGAACACTTTCGCATACCACGAAAGACGACCGACAAATACCAAAGCCGTTTACCTGACATGTCCTACCACAAGGGTCAGCAAAAGTCAGGTAATTGACCAGAATCACACACACCCAACTGCCAAGGGGCCAACTCACCTCAGGGATAAAAGGTGAAGCACGAGAGCACAATACGAGCAAGGCAGACTGCACGACAAGAGAGCTAACTCAGCACAGCAGTTCAAGAGAAGGATAAAGGCACAACTCGAGAGGGTGAAAAGGAGAGAAGCAACCTTGCCCTTTCCGAGCCATAGCCATGAAACCTCTACAGAAGGAATCCCAAGACTGCAAACAAAAGCCAGCATGTGTTGCAGCAGATATCAACGGTACACAGGGCCCTCCTCCGCTGATAACCAAGCCAGGGAGACACGCTTGACGCCGCGGTACCGGCCTTGACTCCAGATACGGGACAAGAAAAGCCGAGCTGTCCATCACAGCTGGTGAGTCGAGGGGAGAGCCAATAAGAAAACGAACTCTGTTGAACAAAAGTAGCAAACGGCAAATTGAAGAAATACAAAGAACTATTAATATGATGTGAAAGGGGAAAACCAGCTATGGAGGAGTTGGACGCCACATGGGTGCTCACTCAGGGAAACTCTGGACAATTACCCTATTGTTGAAACTACCGTAACCAGAAGGCACTGGGAAAGGCAACAAGGGGTCAAAGTAGTCATACAGGGATCTAATAAAATCATCTGTACAGTCAAGTCTTTGACCGACAGATCATTGTGAAGCTAAGGGAAGTGAATCCTGCATAGTAAGAACTGTTCAAGGAATTGTGTGATTGACAAAGTTGGCCAGAGTGAACCCGATGTGACTAATCAACTTCCGGGGCACCAGTGGTCCAGGGATGAATATCGGTTTGTAAGCCATCAATCAACCCCACACCTCTAGTACACCAGAAGGGATCCGAACAGATTGGAATACAAGTAAATTATAAGACCTCCTTGTCCAATTTCTAGTAACGTGGACGGGAATGGCAAGCTTATCTCTGCATGGTCGTGGATCGTTGGTTAGTTGCAACACAGCAAAAATACAATTACCCAATGATAAAAAGGACTGTCCAGTCAAGGTTGAAAAATATATCTACTTTTTCATTACTACAACAGACAGTTCTAGCACACTATAACTACAACCCACACTGTAAAGGAACACAGAGGACAGACAGTTTCACAAAGGAAAGGGATTCACTCTGGATGCTGATAGGAGGGTAGTTGGTAAAGCAATCAGTCTTAATGTTCAAGGTTATTTTGGTCCCAGCACCAAAGGGGAAAAGGGTCTTCTCTAGGGGCCTTCGGAGAAGGACCAGGGGGACAGAACTACAATGTACCTGGTGCTGAAGAAGTTCTTGGTGCTCGGCCGCGTCAATGTGGTTCCCGGTTGCTTCGCAGCCCGTGAGATTGAGTTTAGTGGCGGGAGACAGCTGCGAGTACCAGGCAGCAGGCAGTTCGGCAAGCGTGGCTGGACGGATGTTTGCAGTCTGTTTGGCGCGGCGGCTCAGGGCCAAGAATCGTTGCCACTGTGCTGGTTGGCAGATCTGGAATGCTGGGCGAGGCGTCTCAGATGGCTCTGGCGACTGCAGTGTGAGAACAGTCAGTGGTGCAGCCGGATACAGTTCGATGACTCAATTGTCTCGAAATTGTCCTTAAATAGATGGGCACTGGATGATGCTTGGGTGGCACTCCTATCAGCTTCTTTGCAGGGCTTGTGTCCTTTCAAGGCAGACGCCCCAATGCTCAGGAGGGTATTAGCAGGCAATGGTCTTGTCCTTTGGTCAGAGACTCTCTGGCACTTCCTACCTAGGAAGCTTGCTATCAGAACCGATCAGGGCATGCTGCATGCTGGCTGGGTACCGGTTCTGGAGCAGCTGGACGGGTCCTCCGAGTCCAGTATCTCCCTCTGTTCCCTGGGAGATGTTTATGGGTGGGATCTTGCTTCTCTCTTGGAACTCCTGGCCTTCCTTCACTGACAGAAGATGTAAGGTAGACTGTACCTTCAGCTCAGGTCCAAATGAGTCGTCGTCCTTGCAAAGTCTTCAGATCTGCTAAGTGAGGGGTTCAGCCCTCTTTTAAAGTCAAATGAGCCCCAGTGTTTGGTGTAGGCTAAGCCCACCTTAATGAACCAATCCTGGGTCCCCACCAATAATCTTCAGCGATGCTTCAGGTCAGAACCAGGGTGCTTGGCAACAGACAGGGGAAGGATGACAACATATACTTCTAAGTCCCACCCACCTTCCTGTTTGCTGTACATCAAAGTATCTCCCTAATTTATTGAGCGCTATGCAGCGCTTGATCACAACATCGGCCTCCTGTGAAGTAGGGGGTTACAGGGAGGCTCATCTCCTGCAATTCACATGCTTTCCTGCTCTGAATGGAGTAGTTTAAGACAGGGCAGTGAATGTCCTTTCATACCAAGGAAGAGTGTTAGTACCAAGTTGGCACATTGCATTACAAAGAGGTGTCTGGCGTTTGGTCTCCATTGTCACTCCCTGCTCTCAGGCTTTCCCTGAGGCCTGCTAATTAAGATTCTTCATTTTTCGCCGCCACCAGCAAGGTTTCACAATGGAAATGCAAATCCATGGGGCCTTGAAATTCTAATCGGGCTGCCCATGGCCAAAGGCTTTTGATGTACACAAAGCTGTCAGGTGTCAGCTACACATGACAGGGGAGGGTGGCGCTGGTAAACTGTGTCCTCGCAGAGTACATCACTATTTTCCTGCTGTGCGGTGAGCGTGGAATATGTGCGTGGGAATGGCCCCATCATTCATTCTTTTAAAAACAAACCAAAAAGCCCCGGCGAGTGCACTTTTCCCATGCAGATGGCCGAATGCCTCGCACTGATGGAGGGATGCCGATAAAGAGGAGGCAATGCCAACATTCCCAATAAATAGTGTTGACAAGAGTGAACCCGGCAAAGGGATGTCCACAGTGAACTGTTTAAAAAGATATGAAGATTTGTGAATGTCATAGATGAGATTGTGTTAAAAAAGCCATAATGAACCCGACACAGGGAAGGCAAACATTCGAGAAGGGTCTGAGCCCGGAAGAAAGGGATCCAGGGGTGAGAAGCAATCGCCCTAATGGCGCGGGAATGTCACGGATACAAGTTTGCGAATACAAGCCATAGTGAGCCCAATGGATGGAGGCTGATATTTAAGAGGGGTCTGAGTCTGGAAGAGGTGTGCCCAGAGGTGTAGAACAATCACCACAAATGCTATCCGAAAGGAGCTTTTTGTTTGTTATTTTGAACATATAAGGCCCTCGGAAGCAAGAGATTTAACCACTGAAGGTCCTGACATCGCTGGAGAGCTTTTTGTGGATCTGAGCCCGGAAGAGGGGGATTCGAGCGTGAAAGATCATTCAACGTACCTACGGAAAGGAACCTTTGTTTATTATTTTGGAACACATCAGGTCCTCGGAGGCAAGAGACTTAACCACCAACAGTCCTGGGAGTTGAAAGCAGAACTGTTGGCTCGTGCTGGGAAAGCTTGCACGTGTGCTGTGCACCGGAATCCCACCTTGTCCCGTGCTAAAAACATGAGGAAGGGAGACCCCCCCCCCCCTGGCTACAGCATCCTGACTTAAGTTTGTGAACACTTCTTTGTTTCTTGTGAACATTATCCCATACTCTTTTTGTATTTAGCATAAGAATTGGCAGTAGATTTTCCTTAGCATAAGCCTTTTTATTTGACAAGACGCCACTATGACTGCCTTATTATTTGATGGTTGAAGCTTGCTCCAATTTTAGATATAGGTATAGATTAGGCGTTTTCACAACCTACCTATAAAGTTTAATAAACACCCTTGAACTGTGATCACGTGTCTGTCTTTACTGTTGCCACCATGAGTATTTACAACGTATATACTGTAAGTACATTACAAAGGATTGTACTGTTGGTATTATCAATTGTTCTTCTGGCTTACAAATTGTGGTTCTCTGCATAGACCACCTCTGCTATTTCTTTAGCGCGTGCTTCTGAAAGCACTATTTACCTGCACATTTATATATCCTTTAAATGGTTTACTTCTTCCAGAAAGTTCATTTTTCAGCTAGTATTCTCTGTGGACAATACTTTCTGTGCTTTTTGCATTTGCCGAACTGTACCTTATGGCCACTCTGTTCCTCTCCTTAGAGGGAAGTCTGGTTTCTGCGTCATGTTACCAAGGTGACTGTCACCCCCTACGTGGTGTTAATCCCTGCCTAATACCAGAGGGAATTGGAAAAATCTCTCTACAGATGTATATACATGTGTTGTATCGTGAGGAACTCATGGTGACAACCAGTAAGATAGACACAAGTGATAACAGTTCAAGGGTGTTTATTAAACTGTATAGGTAGGTTGTGAAAACGCCTAATCTAAACCTGTATCTAAAATTGGCGCAAGCTTCGACCATCAAATGAAAAATAAGGCAGTCATAGCGGCGCTGTGTCAAAATAAGAAGGGCCTATACTATGAAACCTATTGCCAACCTCACAACTAATACAACAAAAAGATGTGGGATATAGCTCAAGAAAAGAAAGAAGTGCTCTCAAAATAATATGCCAAGATGCAGTAGCCTGCGTCTCCCTTCACCACGTTTTGATCACATGGTAATATGGGAGCTTGGAACACAGTACAATCTCGGGCCTCTGCAGCACAAAACGACAGTTCCAATGGTAGCTGGCAGGACCCTCGATGGTTAAGTCCCTTCTCACTTGAAAGTCTCTTCCCTTCAAGGGCCTGGCAGTTTCCAATATTCGCTGGGTGATGGGTTCACCCCTGGGTCCGCCTCTTCTGGGCACTGACCCTTCTTGACTTCATATTCACTTTACTCTCAAGTGTTACAGGATTCACTTTGCTTGCTTTCTCTCAATGCAGTATTCACTTCACTTCCTGTCTCTTAATGCGGGATTCACGTCCCTTGCTTTCAACTTGTTTGCAGATCAGTCTTTTGATTGTCATTATGACCACTTTGACCTATTCTGCTGGCTCTGCTATGGCCTGCCTGATGGTTTCTATAGTTTCTCTCAGATGAGGATCAACCAGAGTCTCTTCAGTTGGCACCCATGTGGCAGTGGTCTCCCTCCGCAGCTGGTCTCCCCTTTACACTTTTTACAGTTCATTCAAAGTTCATTAGCTTTGGTTCACAACTTTCCACTTTGTGATTCTTACTCAAAACAGCCCGGTTCTTATCAGTTCTCCCCTCGACTCGCTGGCTATGATGAACCGCTTGGCCTGGGGCTTTTATGGAGTCCAGGCCAGTACCACTTTCGCTGCTAGAAAAAGTGGTCTTCTTATCGGCATAAGCTTGCCCCATGTACCGTTGACATCTGCTGCAAGACACTTCTGCTATTGTTCGCAGTCTCAGGCTCTTTTCCAAGAAGGTTCTGTGGGTCTGGGACGAAAAGGGCATGGTCACTTCTCTCCCCGCCACTTTCTCGGTTCCTGATGCCTTTCTCCTTCGTTTGAACTACTGCACCTGCATAGCTGTGCTATTGTTCTGTCTGCCATGCTCGCCTTGCTCCAACTATGCTCTCCGGCTCCACCTTTTATCCCTGTGGGGAAGGAAAAGGTCTGTCGGGTGTGTGCGATTCTGATCAATTGCCTGACCCTTGTATTGGGACAGTAGTTTTGGAACATCCTACGAAAAAGGATGGGGAAAAGATGTCAAATGAAGGGGGATACTGCGTCCCACCCGTCGGTACCCCACTCCCTGAGGACCCCTATCCAGGTGATCCTCCCTCACTGGTCCACCCTCAGTAACTGGATCCAATAGCGATGACCGTGTCCTGGCCACCTGGATGACAGATGCCTGGGGACTAGCTAGGGAGACAGCTTCAGGTTTCTCACAGTATGCAGCTTTTTAGCCAACTCAATATCTCTGAGCCTTGGTTGTATCCAATGCCTCCTGTGAAAGCCTTTACTCCATGTGCAAACACTTGGAGCATCCAACGGTCCTCAAGTTTCTACCCAGTAAAATACAGACTTGCATTGTCCTTCCTATTACGGTACCATTGGTTTCCATATTTTAAAATCGGACTTCCTTTGCTCTCACTGTCTTGGGAGACATGCCCACAGGAAGTCCCTTGTAAAAAAAAAAAATGATTTTTCACTGGGGCCATAGTTTACTAACTCATCCTAATTGTTTGTGGACTACTTTTTGATTTTCAGCCACTCGCTCCACAGCCTTGCTCACATTCACATCAATGGTCCTATTTTCCCAATCCAAGGTGGTATCCGTTTGGAGTCAGGATAATGTCCCCGTATTAGTACAGAAGTCTCCACAGCTCTTACAGAATTTGGTATCAATCAACATGCATACGCCAACTGCATTTTCCATTCATTTACTTATGGCAGTTGAATGTAATCTTTGATAAATGTATTGGTTCTTTCCACCAACCTGTCCTAGGACTTTGCAGAACCGACTGCCAGTACTGTACTCAGAGGCCACCTCCTCCTATAATACTTACATTTCGATGGAACAAATGTATACCTCATTGCCAGTCATCTGCTTCTTTGGTATCACCCCCTTGCGAAGATTGCTGTTACGAACATTACAACCTTTACAGTGGTAATGCTTATTCTCAATCACTTGGATGTCATTTCAGCAAAATAAGTCTAGTGGCAAGTGTGTTCCAAAATCCCATTATATCCATTGCTAGCTCACTGCAGACCTGCTTGGATACTTTTAACATGAGCCATTGGCTTCAGATGATCTTATTCATGTCCCTTGCTGCATAAATATGCCTCCACTTGATCATCCATCCTCAACCATCAATACCTTTTGTCTCAAGCGTGTCTTAGTCATTCTTTAAACTAGATGAACCTTCATGTGCTCAAGCCAGCAGCGTTTACTTCATTCTCCTAGGCAGAGTACACCTTCTCCTTTTCCAAAACCCCCATTTTCTTTCAGACAAATGATCTAAAACACATTAATAACTCAGCAAATGTAATACCACAACATTTCATTCTTCTCTCAAACCCTTCCGAATCGTAATAGCTTCTGAATCATCCTGCCAAGCCAAGGTTCACCCATCACTCTCCACCACAATATTTATTAATGCACAATGAACCTCTTCCTCAAGCTCTTCTTTGAACTCATCAACGTGTGTAGTAAAGTCCAACATTAATCGTGCAATGTGAGGTGATGCTTCCGTCAGTGGTATGAAAATGGAATAGGGAGTTATGATGCCTTCCTACAATGAAGGGCAAGCCCAACAAGCATGTCCTTAAATGCTTGATAATCCACAATGTTTTCAAAGCCTATTTATTCCCCAACATCTTTGGTATGGCTCAGATCATTTGCACATTCTACGTTTAATCTGACAGTTTTCCAACTTTAATGTTAAACTCATGTCTTTCAAATCTTTAGCACGTTGTGTACTGTGACAGTCACTGAGAAGAGGCTACGGTATGGGTCTTTGGAGACAATTGAGCCAGGGGCAACAGCTTGCTACGTAGTTCTGACTGCGGAGATGGTGTACAGGGGAATCCCAAGTGCCTTCACCCCATTTCTAGCCTGGTGTGTAGTGTGCGTAGCATATCTTTCTGGCCTGATAATAGCCCTAAAGTGCAGCGCCCAAGAGAAAGGAGGTGTGCACAGCAGAGGAGAAAAATGCACATAATGCGAAATAATTTATCTGCAAAGCAACTCGCATGTGTGCCTACAGACCTGACTTGGGCATAATCGAAGAGTGGTGCTAGAAGGGAAAATGGGAGAGGTTGAGCAGCAAGGAGATCCCACCGTACCATGGAGGGCTCTGTTGGCCGCCTGACTACAGTGGTGGGGTCCCATTTCAGAATGAAAACACGGGCCGCCTAGCAGTATTCTAGTGATTAGAAGTTTCACGGCAGTGTATGGCAAGAGGCAGCACAACACCCAAACCTCGTCTGTAAACTCTAGACACACACAGGTGTCCCCAATGTGGTACTAATCGGCCTAGTTGACCAGAGAATGGCATGCCATGGTCAGTGGTGTGGGATAGCGATGAGTGCTGAGAGAGGGAGAGAAAGGAGTTGATGTGGAGTGAGTTGAAGATGAGAAAAGAGGAGGGAAACTTGAGAGATGAACAAGGACAGTGTGGAGGCAAGGCCAGAAGAATAGGTGCAAGAGAGAAGGCCACAAGTTCAGGAAGAGAGGGGGAGAGAACACATGAAGTGAGTTAATAGCGAAGATGAAGTGATGAGGTAGTTGGGGCTGGAGCAGACGCGAAAGGAGAGAATAAACTGAAAACAATGGAAGTAGGGAGGGATTGAAAATACTGATAAGGAGGAGGGAGAAAGGAGAAATGGCGAAAGGAAGTGAGGTCTAGAGGGGAAAAGGATGTGGCATTAGGGAAAGAATGGATTGAAGGAGGAGGGAGGAAAGAGAGGAGAGGCAGTGAAGAGTGAACAATTGGAGAATGAAAGGCGGTTCAGAAAGGGCGAAAGATGAAGTGAACCAAGATGAAGCACGGAGTGAAAGGTACGTTCGGAAATGGGTGGAAGATGACTGGCAGAAAAGGCACTCCCTGTAAGACTAAAGTATTACGATAGAAAGGAGGCAATGCCAGGTTGGTGAGATCAGGGACAATTTGGATGAGGTAATAGAGAAAGGAAGAAACGACCCCTGATGTCCAGAGAAGGCAGTTTGGTACAGAGCTTTGTTGAAAGAGTGTGAAGCCACTTAGTTTTGGTGACAGAGCAGACTGCCATGGGCACAGAGGGAGAAACTCCAGACCATTGCTAATACCGATCAGGGGTGCAGAAAGCCCGGTCTCAGCAGCGGGGAAGGGGGCACAGTAGTATTCTGCTGTCTAGCCATCTCAAAGATGTTGACGCTTAACCCCGTGAGACAACCTAGGGGCAGTGGGGTGGTGGTGTTTGGTAGCAGTGACTTGAGGAGGACAAACATGACCTCACTTTCACCACACAGGCTGCCAAGAAGTGCCACCAACATCCAAGAAAGAAGTGTGCTGTATGTAGCGCCTCAAACCACGCATGTCACTGAGTGAATGTCAGGATTGTGTGTGGTATTGTGACCCGGAGGGCCAGGTGCCGCCACCCACTCCTTCATCCAGGGCGCATGGTTGGTTTGAGGGATCCTCTGGTCACCCCACTGGACCTGGTTCAAAGGAGATGGCCCCACTACATGTAAAGGCTTTTATGAGTTCGAGAATTGCCCCGTGAAAATCATGTATCACCCCTTTTGATAGTGTGGGTTATCATAAATAAAAAGTACCCCATACATCACGCGCACACTGCAGGGAAAACATAACCAGTCTGTCAGTTGAATCTGGCTGAGACTGGCTATGGAGGCGCTGCATTGTGCACACTGCACAGAACTAGGGTAGAGATCGGGAAGGAGTGTACTGCTCTGCATAGTAGCAATAATACAGAGAGAATTCAAAATAGCAGCCCCTTTTTTTAATAATTGGCCCTGCGAAAAAGCAACATGAACAGACCACAAAACTCAAGCACCTGGGAAAGGTGCAATCCCACTCCCCTGAACCAAACCGGCTCTTGCACATCATTAGCAACTCGGGTGAAGCATATGCCCAGATTAGATTAGTAATTGCTGGACCTAGAGAAGTATACAAGGGTAAGACTTTATAGGGTAGCATGCACATTTGGCGAAGGATAAAGTGCAAGTTTGGAGGCGTCTGTTGAAGGAGGAGGTTGAAGGTGGCTGGTGGAGCAGATGACATGGTGAGTGGGATGATAGGGTGGGGAGAAAAGAAGAGCAGAGGAGGTGATGGAGCGTAATCACAAAGTGGGAGGGGATAAAAAGAGGAGAAGGTGGTAATATGATCAGAGGAGAAAGGGGAAGGTAGACCTGAGAGAAAAGTTGGTGGAGGAAAGATCTGAGGCTGAGGTGGGAAAGAGGATCTCAGAAGGACCTGAGGAAAGATGACTGAGAGGATGAGTTTGAGAGAAAGAGGTGCCAGACTAGATGAAGAGAACAGTGAGGGAGACTCATACCACAAGCGTACAGTGTGCATGAGTGAAGTGGGAGGAGGAACAAGCATCTGGTGAAGCAATGAGATGTGACGGAATCGGTCAATAGTGAAGGAGGACAAGTGGCATCGGGGAAAGGTCCCGTCGGCATGTGCAAACAGTCGCCATGGAAGAGAAAAGTAAAAGCGCATTGGGCCTCTGTGGGATCAGGACCTGTGGGCTAGAGGAATGTCAGTGGCACAGGAAATAGACTCCAGCAGCTCTGACAAAGCCTGTCTACAGCCTAGTTGTGGCTGCCTTTCTGGTGGGAACTTTGGGCCATTTGTTGTTGCTGGTTAAAATGTGGTGGAAACCTTATACTGATGGCGATTGCCAAGAGATTATGAAAACGACCTCACCCGAGGACACCACAAGCATGAAGGCCAGGTGCTCTACGACTAGCAGTACCTATACTGATAGAAAAATTGTTGGTATCTTTTAACGTAATTTTCAGGAGAAATTCAGGATCTGAGAAGACTGCCATTCTGAAAGCTGCTTTTGAACACGCTTGAAGTAGTTTGGAGGAAGGAAATGGCGATTCTTGCAGAAGGGAGAGTAAGAGTTGCCTTAAGGGTAAGTTATCCCAATTTCGTTTAATTATCATTCTTTGATTTCTCTGTTCTATGATCCATTGCAACCCATTTATAGCCAGATCCCGTGAATAAAGCTGAAACCTTAAGCAGATTCCTTTCATCGTGTCTTATTGTCCCACGTGTATTTTCTAACGGGAAAAACGTAGGTCCTCGTTTCTTTAGTAGCTTAGCCCTCACGAGTTTTGGTAATTTCTGACCATCACACTGGTTCATTATTCCTCCACCCCCACACACCCTCTTTATCTCTCGCCTATAGGGAGTCCTGCATGCCTTGTTACCCATCAATACTGGTTGTAACGCGCAATAAAGATAAAGCAAATCAAGTAAACGTTCATCCTGGGTCGTCTGTGGCACTCTTGGCTGCTACAAAACCCTAACATGCTACACTTCAGGCAAATCGGATATTTAACTATCTCGCTGGAAAGATGTTGCTGCAGTTATGTATGCCTATAGTTACTGCACAGCCTTTGAAAAGATACCGATAACAAGGACAACCAGAAGGGCATGCACTGAAAGGTGTTACACAAAGGTACGCTGTCTGGAACTGTTAGAAGTTTGGCTGATGATATGCTGAAGATAAATCAAGAGTGGTTAACCACTTTGCAGAACCTACTATAGTTAAATGTTTTGGCAAGAGGGTGGAGTGCTACCCAAATAATGGCATTTATGTCGCGGAGGACTCCTGACAAACGTTGCAAAAATGCATCATGTTTATGAACCAGTATTGCTGCTGAAAGCCACTCAAATGCACCATCAACTGCTAAACCCCTTTCTAACATGGTCTCTCACACTCTTACTTCATATTTTCCTTTGCCAGTTTTAGTATCTGTTAGTGTTATGTACATTTATTTTGGACTGTCACAAAAGAAGATTGCATGTGTGTGAGACGCACTGTAGGAAAATGCAAACCGTTCAATGAATGTACAGATGCAGCAACGCAAGTAGACTTAAGTGATCATAGAAGTGGCTATACGAAGTGAATAGACTGCAGGCAAAGCCGCCATTATATAAGAAACTGGACATCACTGTCACAATTTTAGTAAACTCATACCCACGGGGAAAGAAGGATCTAAAACTGTCACAGCAAAGAATTAGCTGGGAACATGGAAGAAGCGAGAAGGGCTGGCTGGCTTGGTGTCAAGATTGAAGGCAGCCAAGAACTGGTTATCTATCCTCAAAGAACAGCGAACGGCAGAAGCCGAATTATCTTTCGTCAGGGTGCAAGGAAGGAACACCATGAGTGCCAAGTTTATTAATTCAGGACAATTAAATGCTAGAAAATGTCATGTGACCCGAGGTTGGAAATGGGGGTTGGGCATGCAGACCAGAACTGTGATCAGCATGTACCCATACTGCCTTTTATTCCCAGACAAGAGAAACTACTGCAAGGCCAAGTTCAAAGACAGTCTACATGGCAGAAGGCTTGGACGATGAGTGATGTAGGGTTAATTGCGTGGGGAGGTGAAGTCAAGTTCACACCCTGGCGCCTGGGTCTGAGCTTAAGTGCTGCTATAGTTCCAGACATGGCCAACTATTTATAGAGGGCCATATAATGAAGGGCCTTATAGTTTGAGAGCCAATAGTATTCGGTTTACTAAATAAGTGTTGAGGATGACTTGCACTAGAGGCAGGCTTAAGTTGTCCACCTGACAGTAGATGCCCTATCACAGGCCCAGTCCCTATAGAAAGTATACTTAGATGTTCTCCCTGAACCAAGTACAATCCCCCGTAGGTTGTTCTTATTTGCCACATAGTATGACGTCACTTATGACAAATGTTTTGTATAAAAACGTATTTTCAGTTGAAATGCATTGAGAGAACCTGAGTGACCGTCATTTGTAACTCCCTGTTTTAGACAATTGATATTAAAACAGTTGAATGGGACTTTGCCAACTTCCCGAGTCGCTTTGATTATTTGGTGTAAGAGTTATTCTGCATCCCATCCATTGCATTACATGTTACTGATTAATGTTCACGGGTACCGGGAGACATCTGGCAGACTTTGTGGGGGCTGGTCTTTTTTATCATAGGAATGGCGGGGAGAGGGTGGGGGGCAAGGCCGATCTCTCCAGGAAGAAAGTTTCAAAAGAAACTTGGCATTGTCTAATAACTCTGAGAATAAGGGGAGGGAGGAATTATTTGTGACAGGCATGAGGTGTCAAGCTAGTGAAGGGCAAGCCGAAAGGGGACGTTTTATTTTAGTGGATGGTTTTACCACAGCAGACAATCGGTGATGGTCATAATGAATTAAATGCCAGTAACATATTTTATTTTGAAACAAAAAACTTGTCAACTGCAAAGCACAGTTACTTGCATGTCTTAGCTGGTGTTGGAATGTCCCCTCTAAAGAAGCATACTCTTTAATTAACTGTGCTGGCTCAATGCCGTACTGTGCAAACCTCTTGTGCATGAACAGGGTTGTTGAGAACCTTGCTGACGACCACATAGCTGGTTTGACAGTGAAAATGTGTTTTAATGCAGTTTCAGACAATCGCTTTTAATGGCATCTACCCTCCTCAACATTAAGGGGCAGTGTCTGTTGGCAAAACTTTGACAATCATCAGTCTTGCATACCTTCTAGATTAGTTTGCTGCAACAACAATATGGTCTTTGAATGCATTTGGCACTAAATTGGCCCTACCAACACTATCCTTGCTAGTCTGGTTGAGCTAAACACTTGAAGCTCAGTCCTTTCTTTTCTCTCAGCTGATGCCTTGATTGCATAGTACCTCTGAGCTTCTCGCTGCCAACTTTTCTTTTTAATGCATACATGGCATCCCCCAAAAATCACCACGTCCTTCAATCTGTAGTTCCAGATGTCTGCTGATTACTTGCCTGGCTCTCATCACCAGCTGGGTGTAAAGACTAATGGGAACAGTATAACCCTTATCCCTTTTGAGACCCTCGCCAGGGGCCTCAGAGTACCAAGATGGGTGAATAAAACAAACTCACTGTTGATGGTGGCAAATCAAAAATCCTCAGTGCAGTATCTTTGGGGTGGCGAGGGCTAACATTTTTGTGATGTCATAAGGAGCATATGTATGTAATGAGAATGTTAAGACTAGAATGAGGGGACAGTTTGCGCGCCGTAAACTGCGCAGTTGGTGAAAGTATAAGGTAGAGTTGTTACTCAATGAAATTCATCAAATCTTTGGCAGTTGCGTGTAAGTATATGGAGGCCCTGCCACCGTGTTGGAAGGTAGTTTGGACAGCCTGCACTGCAACAGGGTCATGTAAGCAATAATTATTTGCAATGTTGGTCTGTCAACCACCATATGGTACTACCATGTTAGAGGGAGGTGTGATCTGTTCTTGAGCATGTATGTATCCACGCATGTGGTTCAAGCTGCAGGGCTGGAGAATTGTTATCCGAGTTGCTGGCTGCATTGGGTATATGAAGAGACTAATCCCTGAATTATTTGTGCTGGTCATAGTTAGGCAGCTCAAGGGACCGCAAGGCATAGGAGGGATTTTCATTCTTTCTCTTTTGGTAGTGTTGCATAGCTTTGTTCAAACCTTGGGTACAATATGCAAATAGTGACAGCACCTCATTGCCTACTTCTAAGCCCAGGGGATGCTTATCCCATTATACTAAGATAACGTACCTCTCTGCTATTGGCCATGGCACATACATGACAAGAATGGTTTTTTATAACATTCACATATCCAGGTGAATGATTCTTTCCAGGGAATTGCCTTTGTTGGACTGCCAAGGGTCTGGATGGTGGGTGAACAAACACAGGGATGCCTTGGGGACAGTCTATTTTGTTGGGAGTTTTATAAGGTGCCAACTACGAGCAAAGTCGCTTTACCAAATATCAACTAAGATGAAGAATCGTTTTTATTGTACACCACATGTGAGAATGTCAATTGATAAACATTTAGCTGCATTGAGGACTAAATCATTAATTCCTCGCGGTATAGTAGTATACCCGAGGAATTAATCAGATTCCAGATTATTAATGAATATTGCCAAAAGCGTGCTGGGGGCTACAGGCTAGATATTGGCAGAGGCAAGAGACCGCTAAAGGAGAGAGAACCCGAATACAAGCATGCTTGAGGCTATAGACCATAGTGTGGCTGGAGCCAGAGAATCAGAAAGAGAAGGAGCGCAATCAGTCCCTTTTGCAGTGTCAGGTTCAGGAGCAGATGGACCTTCCTTCAGACTCCACTGTTGCTTGTCAAAATTCCAAAGCTAATCTGTCTAAACTAAATGTCACTCAGCATTTGTTCAACCCGCTATCATATGACTGTAGAAGACAGCCGTTGCCTGTGCTGTTGTGATTGGGTTACTTCAGTGCCGACAGACTGGCCAATAAAAGGTCACTTGAGGTCGCAGTATAAACCAGGGAGGAAAGAAAAGTAAACCTCTCCAATGGGAAACACATACATTTATAAGGCCAACACAGGCTACCACAAGCCCAAAAGTTAACAAGCAGCTATACAACCATCAGCCAATCTATTTAAAGCAGAGAATTCAATTATTGGGACTGGCCACAAGCCTATTGTTGAAGTATTATGGGCAACGGGACATTCCAGATAAACACATTGGGCCTCATTACGACCCAGGCGGTAAGGGGTTTACGGCGGCGTAAACAGCGCCGACCCTTACCGCCTGATTCCGAGGTCCCTTAGCGCCATGGAGGATTTAACACCTGCTTTTAGCAGGTGTTAAAATCCATGGCGCTAAGGGACCTTGTTGTTAATTACACCACCGTAATTTACGGTGGCGTAATTAACGCCTTCCCCACTCCCATTATGCCCTATGGGGCAAAAATGGGAATGGGGAAGGGTAAACGGGATTGGGGACTTACCGCCCCGCCAACCTCGGAATGGGGCGGTAAGTCCGCCAACCACCATGGCGTAAACATAGTTTACGCCATGGTGGTAAAGGTACGACCCAGGCGGTAACTTACCGCCTGGGTCGTAATGAGGCCCATTGAATTGCAGGATTAGAGTTTGCATGAGTACCCTTTTGTTGTGAAAGGTTGTATTGTAAAAGGAATCGCATAGGAGATTCAAATGTTTTCAATTGCCAGTTGAGTAAATTGTTTACGATGGGAACCCTCAAGCAAGATGACCACATTTCTCCAAGCTTTGAGTTATGCTACAGGAAACACAAAGCACTGACCTAAACTAACCCTTAAAGCTTCCTATTGAATCCAAGAGCCATGGAGGGGAAGCAGTGCAGCACATACAGGGGTGGAAACCCAGAGAAACCGTGAGCTGGAGGTCTTGGGCAGCCATCAACAAAGAGGGACCGCTTCCAACATGTGTGTGCCTCAAAATCAACAGTGAGGATATTAACTTTCAGAGTATGGGCAAGGTAGTGATTATGCACACTAGTGCAAGAGAGGCGCTGGAATGTGGCTTGTGAGCGTTATATTTATCGGCACATGGTGAGTAAAGAGCAGTTTCAGACCGTGATGGATTGACCGCACTAGTTACTAGCCGAGAGGCGATTCAGCGGGAAGAGACTGGGCTGATGCGCCCTCAGAAAAATGCCATCCTTTCTCGCAGCCTAAATGGGTCTAAGGTTGAGACCTGCAGCTGGCAAGCATACCAGTGTCCAATTGCAAGATATATCTTAACCTGGGACTATAGAGGGAACAAAGAGAGATCAATATGCTGTACAAAACGGTTGCGGTCTTAGGGTAAGGCATTAGTTGCATGGTTCTGTGATAACAGCTGAACAGCAAACAAGGGACAGACACCCCTAATAAGAGTAGTGGATTTAAATGTTCCAGTCATCCAAACAATTTAAGAGAGATATTACCAACTCAGAAAATGGAAAATATAGAAGCAAAGACGGAAAGGACAGGAACAGATGCAGATCGTTTTCATTCCCCTCAATGTGAAATCGAACCACAATAACAGATATAAATCCTCTTGTGGCACAGTCTTTGCACCACCTGACACAGCTCTGGTTACCCTATGCAGGACTGAGTACCCCATTTCATGTTTGGCTTGCAAATTTGATGTGATCGTTGTGGTGAAGGGACCACTGGGAAGCCAAGAAAAACATCTAGTGTAGGATCTTTTCTCGTCTTCCACGGCTGACTGAAGCCATCTGCAGCATCGCATGAGAGCAAAGGGTCTTAAGTCAGAGAGATGAGTCTGGAAGGAGCTGCTGTGCTGGATGGTAGCGGGAAGAAGTGGAGCGACCGAGATGTCCGATTGGGAGAAGCAGAGCATGGGAGACGGGGAGAAGGTGAGAAGTGTCAAGGATAAGAACAGTTAGCAAACCAGAAGGCAGCTCGGTTGGTAACGGTTGAGAGGCACTGAGTGCTAGAGCAGTGAGAAATGCCAGATGAAGGAAAGATGCTGAACTACTGGAGCATTCTTGCTGATGGTGGTGTGCTCCATTGACGAGAAGTAGTGATGCAAAGTGGGTGTGAGCAGGCCCAAGCGTGGAGATGGGCCAGTCGACACCAGCCGATGTACGCAGGCTAAACTGAGGAGAGAATGAGAGGAGACCAGCAAAATAAATCCTTGGAGCAAAAACGGACCCACAAGAAACTTTAGAGGAAGCAAGCTGACTAAGCTGCCAGTTAACAGATTGAATTGAGAAATGATGCATGCAAGAACATGGTAACAAAGTTCTACTATATTTTGATGGAGAGTGAACTTAGATCAGATAAATTGAAATCTGTAACTTGGAGACAAAGTTCCCAAGGCCATTTGACAAAGACGCTTGAAGGGAAAGCAATGGATCTTGTTTGGAATTTGTCAAAGTTCCTAGTTCAGTATCACCAGGCAACTGATAAAAAGATTGCATGTTCTTTGACTAACCCCTGAGGCAGTTTGAACCTATCAGGCCACCTAACAACTATTGTAAAGCTGGTACATTATATTTCCTGTCTGACAACAAACTCATCCTTATGGGATTGCACAACAAAGAGTGTAAGTCAGGTTTCTCCTAAATCCAGCCCCAAATAGCCATATCCACTCTATGGATTCAGGATAATGGCACAATGTAGGTTTAAACACAGGGATTCAAAATGGGAGTTATTGACAGAATGACTGTCTTGAAATCCTGGTATGGCTCCCGAGGACCAGACATGCAGACCCCTGATGTAACCCATCTGTAATGGAAAACGAAATCTTTAAAGTGGAGAATAGATCTGACAGATGCTAACCGCTGCAAAATGTGCAAGTACGGATAAGAAGATGAATGCCATCAGAAAAGAAGAATTTGTCCGCTCTTCCAAAATCTAACTTGAAAATATCAAATGGCTCGAACAAATAAGGCTGGTAGGTCAGCTGCATCACCGGTTCTTGACCAAAAAGAGGCCCCTGTCTGGAGCCCGAGCTCTACCGCCTGCAAATTCATAGCCTGCCTGACTAACCATGGTCAGCCTGCCAACTCGCCGCACTTGGAGTCCTGAGGGTCTTCCTTCGTCATGGTTGTTTTATTGGTCACCTTTTGTTTTCCCTGTCCAGATAGTGGATCCTTAACAACTGTGCCTTCTTTGGGAAATCGGAACTACAGCTATCCAGACCCAAACCAGACAACAAAAATTACCTTTGCACCTGCTAACCATTGTCCACCTGCTGCTGGATCAAAGATGTGAGCAGTTGACCCAGTAATTCCTACTTACCTTGGTGTCTTGTTGTTGTGCTTTTTGGCTGAGTGTGCATACTGCGTTTCATTTCAGGCCCATCCCCGCCCTCCCACTCATTGAAAGGGATTCAGTGGACGCATAGTGCAACCCCTCTTAACTACCCTGGCCTGATTGTAGCTGGTGGAGTCCTGCTTGGGAATTCCTTCCTGCGAGCGTTCAGTTAGTAGGGATTGGGAGGTACCCCATTCCCTTTGGGAAACCCATGTTCTTACTCAAGAGTTTGACTCTTTTAACACACATAGTTTCTTTCCATGTTAATAAGACGGGTAACTGTTGCCTCTTTTCTTGTACTTTCATAAGTGGATTGTTACCCTTCTTTATTTCTATGTAAGTCATCTTTCAGATCTTCGATCTCTCTTCATTTCTAAATCCATTATTCCCCTTCTACTTTTGCAGAAATAATTTTAAGGAAGTGAGTCCCCTAAAGGTAGACATTGCAGCATCTCACATTCGCTCAGAAGGGTATCTCCTGTGTCATTATTTTTTCTTAAGTGTTGTATTGCCTCCCTCATAAATGGGTTGCCCAGCAGCAGGGCATCATTGCACAGCTAGAGACTTCTTCCCAAAGGGGCATTTTTCTCATCTAGTGTCACCATCAATACCCAGCCACTTATATATCACAAGAAGACATAAGATGTACCGTCTCAAGCTACAGCAGAAGATAATCTATCTGGCTATGCGTTTGATGCGGAAGAGAATAAAATGTAAATTCTTTCACTGCATGTGTCCAAAAATTGTTCCAGATGTTGGCTAATCTTCACATCCTCTCTATCTCTCGACTTGCATGCTCCTTCCTAGAGTGAGAGAGCAGGTTGGGATCAGATATAATATTGAAATCTTCTCCCTTTATCACGAGACATCCCACCTATTGCTCAACCTTTTCCTAGTCGACCACAAATGTTGCTTGTCCCTGCCTGGGTCAATATACTCCCTCCCTCACCCCCTCCACCCCCCCCAACGTAGCAGCATTTCCACCAATCTGCCTTCCACTAAAAGCAAACTCCTTTAAAAGGTTCTTTTGATTGTCAGTAGCTCCTCTCTAAGCGAGTCACGGATTAGAATTACCACCCCGTTTTTAATCACTACCAGAGTCCTAAAACATCAGATTGGCATGAGTTCCATCTATTTGTTATTCCTACCTCTTCTTAAAATAAGTCTCTTGTGTAAACAGAACAGAACGTCTGTTCCTATTAAACTCCTTTGCTTTTTAGCAAACTCATGTGTGGAGTGCTGGCCATTTAAATTTAATGTAGCATCCTTTAATGCCATGGGAAAAACTGACCCATAATAATCCAGCAGAGCAATCCTCAAATCAAGAACCCGCTCTCTCCCTTTGACACGTTTGTCCATTAGAGCCTGAAGTTCGTGAGCCATTTCCTGAGGCATGTGATGTAGAACTGTAAAACACATGTTCAAACAATAAGAGGTTACTTCCAGTGATTGAAAGTCTCAAGGGCTTAATTCTATATGCGCAACAAGAGTCACGGTCTTCGAGAAGTCTAGAACATTTTGCATCTTTGAAACTTCATAGGTAATTCCTCAATCTCCTCATGATAGTGAAGCTCGTTGCCCCAATGGATCATCAACCTGTACGTGGGTCTCCTACTCTGTGGTCTCTGTCCAACAGAATATTCTTAGTCTCTCCATGTTTGAATGAAACACTTATTTCTTTTGCTACTCGCTCCAAATCCTTAGTCTGTCTTTCTCAGGAGTACCCCCACAGAGAAGAATACAGTGATTTGAAGATCGTGGACCATCGGCTGCTGTCCTCTTCAGCATGAGTACGGATTCTCCATTCTCCAACTCTTTAGACTACCATTTATACTTCATGTCTAATAAATCAGTAGAAAACGGATCATTTTCTAGAGCTTCCATTATGTTTGCCACTTTATCAGCTCGTGTTCTAGATTCCGAAACCCATGTTTTACTATATATTCATAGCATCTTCATTTCAGCTTGTGCACCTTTTTGATATTATTGGTCGCCACATCCATTCAATTATCCTGTGCGGGTGTTTCCCTCTTTTGGGTTCCCACTATGGTTGGAGGAGCAAACCCACACAGTAATATCCGAATGAAGGTAAACTTTGATGGACTGAATTGTTGCCACAACTATTATAACAAGCACACCCCAACCCCTGTCACTTTTCTCCACTGTCATTTCGCATAAGAATTATTCTGAGCACTAATTCAGAGCTTTGCGTCTGTGTCCAGGTACAATTTCCCAGCTCCCTTGAATGTATGAATCGTAAAAGGTGCGGCTATCCTAAAAATTAATTGTTTTGCTACCAAGTTCTGTCAAGACTATTACATTTTTGCAGATGGCAGCACTACGTTTATTCAGTGTATACAGTATGTGCTACTAGTGGGCAGAGGAAGACATCCAATGCCGACAACTTAGTTCATGTAATTCCCTCTCTCCACCTCTCCCGCCTGCAGCATCACTTTGCACATTAAAGAGATTGGTTGTTATTTGAATATTAACTCAATGTGGAGCCATTTCCTGCACCACTGTCTCTTATTGTGAGCCTCTGATCTCTGTGATATTTTGCAAGCCTTTGCCAGGCCTCTGACTGTCCCATTATCAGTGCACCTTCAGGTCATGGCAGCGATACCTCTTTTGTCCTCTTCATTATGCTGCTTGCCTTCAATGCCAACCCTTGCAGTCATGGGAGGCTGGCACACTTCATCCTTTTCTTTTTCTCCCCTGCAGCTTTAGGATGTCATTTTCATTTTAATTTTTATACATGGTGCCACACACCCAAAGGTCTCAGGGCGTCAAAACATACCAACAGAAATTAAGAATGAGGAGTGACAGGGAATAGCACAGTCAACACCTTTCTTGACGTGAAAAGTTTTGAAATCTTTTTTGAATTTCTTAATGCAAGAGCAATTCCGGAGATCAGCCGGAAAGTTGTTCCAAGTTTTAAGAGCCTAGGTATCAAAACTGGGACCCACTAAACTTAACAAATTTGTATCCAGGTTGACACAACCAGATGCTATTGTTGGAATGAAAGGTTCTGCTAATGGGTTTCGCATGCGGACTAGTGCTAAGGTAGCCAGGCCAGGAGCACCACCATGAACACATTTGTTTCAAAGACATGCCCTTGTGTTGAATGCAATGTGTCACTGGGAGCCAATGGAGAGCACGCCTGAATGAGGTAATAGGTTCAGCTTTACTCATTCCATAAATGTCCCTACTGCTCCGTTTTGAAAAACGTGCAACATGTTCGGGTTTTTCTTGGAAATGTCAATAAACTTTCTATTCTGATAGTCGATCCTGGAGTTTGAGATGGCAATGGCTAAAAGGCCTCTATTTTTCAGTGAAAGATATGGATGGGTTTAGCGCAGCAATTTGTTGATATTTCCACATGTGGAACTAAGATAGTCCACATGATTAGAAAATAGCATCTGGGAGTCAAAATAGACCCCCCAGTGTTTTCACACAGGATGCAACCTTTATACGACAATTAGCAATTACAAAGTACTCCCATCTGCAATCAAGTTAACTCTGCCGTTTCCCAGAGCCAACATGAATAGCTCTGTTTTTGCTTCCGTTAAGAAATTAGTTGCCATCCACTCTTGAACAAGAGATAAAATCTTATTGAGAGTCTGGGAATCCGGTTTATACTCACTGGACAGCTCCAGTAGAATTTGAGTCATCTGCAAAGTTGGTATTGGAAATGCTGATGCTATCCAGTAAATTGAACAGTGGTCTGGTATATATATTGAATAGTGTGGGTGAGAGGTATGCGCCCTGTGGAACCCTGCACTCAAGGTCCACTGGCATGGCATGCAAGTCACCCACTACGGTCAACGAAGGTGAAAGCCGCTGATGATAAATCCAGTAATATATGAGCTGTGTTTTGCCCTTTGTCAATGATTTTACTTGTATTGGCTTTTAAGTCCAATAATGCTTACTCTGGGTTATGCATAGACCTAAAGCTGGACTGACGGACACCCAGAATATTGTATTCCTCAATGTATTCTTGTAATTTCAGGTAGGCAATTCTATCTACAATATTCATGAGGAAAGGGGAGTTTGTTATTGTCCTGTAATTATTTAGTAATGTTGGTTCCAGGTTTTCCTTTTTAACAAAAAGAAAAACAAGGAAAATCCCTGACCGTCTTAAGTTTGGTCAAAGTAGTCCCTGTATCAGATAGTGAGGTCAAATTGATATTTCCTGGCGGGAATTGCATGTTGGTGTTTTGCAATTTTATTCATAAATTCCTTCTGAATGTTTTGGCACTATTCATTGGAGAAAGCCAAAGAGATCTAGAGGAATGCCTTACCCTCGAGTTCCTTAAGAATGGTAAATCTTTCTTTAAAGCTAGACTTTGCATCCAATATTCTTGTATTGTAGGCTACTTGCTTGGTGTATAATATAGCCTGTTTGTAATAATTGGCAGATTTCTTATAGGCTAGTGCATATTCAGGACGAGGATAATTGCACCATAATCTTATAATCTACAAATGATATTGTGACTTATCAACTTCCGAGGTACCAGTGGTGTTGGGAGATGGACCAGTGGGTCAGAACCACAATGTAACTTGTGCTGTAGGAGTTCTTGGTGCTCGACAGGATTGCGTCGGTTTCAGCGCTCTTTGCAGCTCCTGCGACAGAGTTCATGATGGGAGACAGCTGTGGGTATCATGTGGCAGGCAGTTCGATGAGCGAAGCTGGAAGGATGGCTGCAGGCCTACACAGCGGCTTGGGGGTCAGGAATCGTTGTCTCAGTGCTGGTCGGCGGTTCTGAAGCAGTGGACGAGGTGTCTCAGACGGCTTTAGTGACTGCGGTGTAACAGTCGGTGACGCAGTCTGTTGCAGTTCGAGGGGCTCCACTGGCTCAAAAACACTCTTTAAGGTGGACCTCAGTAGATGCTTGTCGATGCACTTCTCCTAGCTTCTTCACTGGGCGTGTGTCTGCCATTAAGGCGGATGGCCCAAAGCTAAGTTGAGTGTAGCAGGCTGCTGTCTTGTCTTTGGTTTGGGTTAGAGACTATTTGGCACTTCCCACCTTGGAAGCTTGCTGCAGAGCATAGCGCAGGGCAAGCTGTGTGCTGGCTGGGTCCCGGTTCTGGAGCTGCTGTAGGGTCTTCTGGATTCAGCATCTCCCTTTATTCCCTGTGATATGTTTACGGGAGGGCTCTTGCTTCCCTCTTGGAGGTCCTGACCTTCCTTCACTGACGGAAGATGTAAGGCAGACTGTACCTTCAGCCGGGGTCCAATTCTGCTACTGGTGTAGCCTTCAGATGATCTGCCAAAAGAGGGGCTCTGCCCTCTTTTAAAGCCAAATGGGCAACAGTGATTGGTGTAGGCTAAGTCTACCTTAATGAACAAATCATGGGTCCCCACCAAATATCTCCATTATGGCTGAGGTCATAACCAGAGAATGTGAGGTCTGTTAGATTCAATCTAGATGTTTCCCCAGTGTTGAAAGGAGCAGATCGAATTCTGAATAGGGCACAAAGGGGAGGTGTTGTCATATGTGCAAGAGGATGATGTGACAGTAGTAGATGTGGATATAGTAATCAAATCATCTTCAATTACAATGGGATAACAAATATTCTTATTACTATCCGATGCAGCTATATCGAAATTTAAAACATCAAGCTTAGCATCTTCAGTTCTGAATTTTTTGATGGCGATAAACAATCCAGCATGGTGGTAGAGAATACATTATTACTCATAAAAGTGTTTGTACTAATGCTGAATTATATAATAAGTTTATAGTGCTAGTTAAAGAAGTGCCGAAATCCATTGCAAGATAACTGGATAAAATGGCGTCAGCACGACACTTTGAATTCTGTACTGTAAAAAAGTGAGTACAATTAAGAAATATCAGGTAATAATATGAATCAAGTACATCAGTGAATGCAGAGTGCTGACACCAGCCAGACACAAACCAGCACTAACCAGCGTCTTTGGTCACGCGCCGGCGCTGACACACACGTTAGCCCTGTCCGTATACCTTCCTTAAGCTAAGCTTCGAGAGAAATCCATATACAGAGTCCAAACTACATGCGTGCAAAGTGACAAGACCACTGGCATCTTGTGGCATCTACTAGACCCCCACCATGTTCACTTTACCAATGCACAAATCCAACACTGGCATGTCGCTCTCTCTCTAGGCTGCTATCAAAGTCTAAACTACAGCTTTGGAGCCATATCTGCAGGCCTATCTCCTAACGACCAGGATCTCCAAGGGCGTCAGTCTCTGCACTCCACAGCTCCTGCTGAGAGGGTTGAGAAGAGTTATTAATTATTTCTAAATGGGGATTGGGTGCTGGGCGGATGGGGAAGCTGTGTGATCATTCATTAGATTTGGGGTGGGTGGATGGAACGACTGCTTTGGCTTCCATCTTACCTGGGCTCGTTAGTGGTTTCTTTTTCAAGCAATTTATTGGAGGTTTACCGTTAATTATTCCCCCAAATGTTATTGGACAAATCAAAATAATGTACGGTGTGGAGTGTAAGCATAAAACTAGCTCTGTCAAGATTTGGGACTGAAAGAGCTATCAAGGTAACTGTAATTATAGGAAACCACCGCGTAGAGAAGCAACATATTCAGGTAGGTGATATGGCAGAATATTATTTCTGGCATAGTTCAGTAAGGGCAGGGGGAAATGAGAATTCTAAGAAAAGTATAGAAGACATTATGATTCAGTTATTGGTGGAAAGAAGGTGTGGTATGCTGAAGGTATGGGGTTGCAATATGTTTGGGGTAACAAAGAAAAAGTGACATCGAACATGCCTGATCCCATACTACCAGTGTGACAGGTTACATGTAAAGCAGTGTCACTGATGGCTGGGCAGCCATTTCGGTTGCCTGGATTGCTGTCATTAGCTACCATTCCATGCTTCCGTTCCTTGCACCCTGGTTGGCTGCTCAGTGCGTTGCTAGCCACCTGGATGGCTGCTCAGACTTTCGCCAGAGCTACCCCCCTTTCCTACCCTATTCCTGTGCTGGTATACACCCTCCTCCCGCACCGTTCATTCGCCTCGGGAGCAGGTGCAGTGAGACTTTGTTTATACCCCTATCAGTGTGAATGCTCATATGTGCATTTCGATACCCCTCTCAGGTTGAATGCTCATATGTGCATTTCGATACCCGTGTCGGGTTGAATGCTCATATATGCAATGTGAATGAAAGTTGGAGTTAGAAAAACCAAGAAGCTAAATGTAGGCAGCACTGCATTAAGGTGACATTGCAACAAATAAAAAATTGGGAAAGAATTATTTCACTTATTAATTTCACTCCGGCCAGAAAATAGTAATCGCTCTCTGAATCACATACACATGTCACAAATGGTCTACTTTCGTCAGTAGATCAGCCAAAGCCACCCGGTGCAGAATCTTTCTAGAAACATTCACCTTGTTGTGCCAGAGGTAGTTTTCATCCAGAAGATGGATGTTGGCATTTAAGGGGAATCTAACTTCTCTGTAGGCGCTCAGTAGTCAATTGTTTTCTTTTCTTTGTCCCTCATGCCTTACTTTTCACTTGAAGTACGCTCTCCATTCATTTTACCTCCCAGCAAGATACAGTGGATTGCAAAGGGCTTAACAAATGGGCCAGACAATGCTGCACGTTTCTTGGCGATGTGAAGGAGAAGCCACAACATAGTTTAAAGTAAATCTGGATGGCATCGGTGCATGTTCAAGTAGTTACGTCCGGGTGCGGCGCACTATGCAATACAAAAAGTACAGTCTAGGGATTTGGCGATGGAAGTAAGTTTTATTCCTTTGTCAAGGGAACATTCCATTTGTACCCCGAGCCCTTGGCTGGGCTCTAACCTGCAATGGTCAGCTCGGCTACCACACAGCTTTTGCTTTAAAGGAATTTGAAGATGATTTGACAGGTTTTAAAAATTGTTTATATAACCTAACCAAACTTCGATATTTGCATGCAAGAAGAAAGTGCATATATGTCTTGCTGTTGCACTACAGTCTATAAAGAAGCGCCTCTGGATATTTATTTAGTGGAATACACTTTCTTTGATTAGATTAAGGTTTGTACACACAGCTAATACACATTAAACATTTTACATTGTTTATACTACAGATAAAATCATAGCAGGTGGATTTCTCCTGAGTTTTCTGTTTCGACACACATTTGCATAAGATGGTTTGTTGGGTGAGCACGGAATGTTCCCACTCCCTTGATGAAAATCACCTGCTAATCCAGGTGACACAATATCATTCTCTCTCATTAAACATGACTAACTCAGTTTGCCACACTCCCAGTAGGATCACAAGACCACACAATAATTCATATATAGCAAATATAATTGACTTCCTTTCTGCAGTAACATGGCTGACAAATATTTTCCTTCTCATTATAGTTTAAAGATTTGCCTAGTAAAGCAGTCTGCATAAAACGATTGATTGCCATTCACTTAACTATGCCTTCAACTGACTTCAAAAGTAAGGCAAAACCACACTCTAGCCAAAGGGGTTGTAGAAATGTTGGAGGGAAGTCAAGAAGAGGACAAATGCAAACATGTTTACATTCATCATTACTCCGATTTACACTATAATAACAAAATGTGAGCCAGTCGAGAATTTTTAATCAAGCCGGTAGTCAAAAGAGATGGGTTTGTACCAACCAAAAGGATAGCACACGGGCAACACGCTGGTCTTGGAAGCAAGACAACGCAGAGCAAAAGAGGTTCGTATCCCGGACGCGCGCTTAGTAACTAAACTCAGGTATGGTATTAGACGCGTTTTAAAAAACCCATAAAATAAATAAATGGGTCGCCAAGGTAGACGTGAGGCCATCCCATTTACTGCTTGAATTATAGTCTTTAAAATGATATAAACGGGGGTAGTTACCAAGCTTTAATGTATCCCAAAACATGCATGTCAGTCTATCTTGCATGCTTTTCTATTTAATGCATGAAATCTTCCCACTAGTTTTTCCTAAGATGGTTTACCTCAATTGTAAATCTTTGTAAGTCCAGTCCAGCAGTCAGTCATTCTCGCTATTTCTTTGGCATAAGATCCACTGGCAGTAGCTTAAGGAAGACACTTGATGATAATTAAAATTTGCACAAACATCAGGCCTCGCGTTGCTCTTTCGCAGGATGGTCTTGCATTCAGTATAGAAACATTACAAAATATGTACCTTTAGAAAACTGACCTATTATTTCCTAGATTGTGCTACACACGTGCCATTTTTTAATGTTGCATTACACGTCAAATAAACGAATAATGACATTGTGTGTTATTTGACATTTTTCAACTTTAATGTAATGCACCTCTATCCAGAGTAGAATGACAAGCTTACAGTTCATAATCTTGATAACTCCTTCTCCTGGCCTTCACCCTGCACCCAGTCTTAGGAGAAGGTAAGGATTCTGAATGTTGTCATTATGCTTTGGGGTTGTTCACATCCCAGAGTGTGCCTTTGGGACCCTATGTGAATATTTTTATTAAGTTTACTCCAGCGAATTACTCATCCCTACAGAAAAAGCAGCTGCACCTTTTATGCCAGTTTTGTCAACTATGCACTCCCTGACCCACACGCCTCCCCTCCCAACACTCCTCTCCTTCCCAACACTGCGTCCTCCCCCCAAGCCCCTCTGCTCTCTGCTCTCATTAACCCTCAGTCCACACTCCTCACTCTACTTCAGTGGTATTTAAACTGTGGTACTGGCCCCCGTAGGGGAGGCCTGAAGGATGTCCGGTGTGGGGAGTGCAAGGCTCTTTAAAATCTGATTACAGTGACTGCTTTTAATAGAAACCATAAGCAATTATACCTTGTTTGAAGCCTGGAAACAATGTTTTTACTGAAGTGGGTGGGGGACTCGGTATAGAAAAGTGTGAATACCGCTTGCCCTACTTACAACTGACACATACTGCACACACCCCATGTCTGGGACGGACGGATTTCATACTCCGAACAAACGCTCATATGCAAGTGCACCTACTCGTCCCACCCAAAGCCCCTCAATTCTGGTTCTTTCCCAAACTCTTCAGACGTCCAATATTGCTTTTTATAATAATACCACCATGTCGCTGCTTCTGAGCGACTCGGTAGGATCCTGTCTGAGCGCCCTGTAGCATGGAAGGTCCTCTCCTTGGCGAGACCTTACCAACGGAGCCAATATATATTTATTTTTCCCTCCTGGAAAGCGCACCAACGCTCACCCTCCAGCCTCCATGCACCACCCCTCCCAGTATTGGACACATGGGGGAGACCCATGGGGTCGGTCCCTCCACCCTCTCGATAATATCCAAACTCACTAGGTTGCCAAGTTCTTGCTCCACCCGTCCTCTGAGGTGGAATGGTATTCGGCCCTGCTTAAGGGCTGTCGGGTGGACTGACTCTTCGGTATGTAGTTTGATTGGCTCAGCCAAGTAGTTTTCCAACCCCGACGAACACGTCCTTGAATTTCTCCAGGACTCCATTTATGTCTTCGACGTATATTCGGTATGCGAAGTGCACAATCCCCAATGCCGCAGCACAGCTCAACAGGGAGTGTTTGCTAATGTCTGGGACGAAAAATTTTGCTTTGATCTGTCGTCCCTCATGAGCCACTCTGGTTGCGAAAACACCCTTGACAGGAATAGGTTGCGTGCCTCTGAATGTGAAAATTCTTGCTTTCCCCCGGGATAGCTCCATAGTGTTGAAACACCATTGCACTCACAAATGCCCCTGTGTCCACTATGACGGGCAGGTCTGTCCCCTTATTGGTTACCATGCATGTAGGCTGGCTCCTTTTCTTTGTTTGCTTGAGATGAAGAATATTGCTTCTTCATCTTCTTCCTCAGCCAGGTCATGCTCTTCCACTTCTTGTTCTACCGCCGCTGTCGCCTCAAGATGTCGAATGACATCCGACTCGGTCCTCTGGGGATTGCCACTGGAGTTGGGGCCTTGCACATCCTGGTGAAGTGTCCTATCACTCCGCATCTGCCACACACTTTTCCTTTTGCTGGGCATTCTCCTGCATGCGGGAGGTCATATGTGCACTTCGGGCAGGGTGCAGGGATCTCTCCTTTCTCCCTCCTGGGGTTCCACCGCGGCTTCACCGCTGTGGCACATTACTGTCGGCCCAATGCAGCCGGTTGGCCTCATCCATCTTGGTGGCACGCACCTGTCCCAGTTCATATGACATGCCCATCTCCAGTATACAGGTCAACGTGAGCCTGGGCTCACGTAGTACCTGGCTTCACAATTTTCCTGAGGCAGACCCCTGTGTTAGCTGATTGCAGACCATGCCCTCTTTGTTTTCCCAAGCACATGCTGCCGCTAGGTGTCTGAGGTGTCCATAGAACTTGTTCAGAGACTCCTCCTCTTTCTGTTTGGCAACACACATGACAAACCTCTCGTAGTCTTCGTTCGCCAGTGGCATGAAATTTTCTAGCAGGCAGTCCTTCGTGGCCTGGTATGAGTTGTCCACTGGTGTGAGGGATTTAAAGAATTTGTGTACTTCAGATACTGCTGAATATATGAGTGTGGCCACTTTCGCCTCTTCATCAGACTTGCCATTGGCCTTGAAGCACATGTCTAGTTTTTCAACCCAGAGAATACATTTTGGCCTCAGGCTCGATGGGTTACTGGACATATCAAATTCCAGCATTGGGGCTAAGGAGCCCTGTTGGCAAGGGCCTCTCCTAGCCCGAGGAACCCTTGCTGTAGGTGCCTGGCCGGCCACCTCAGAGTCTCTGTATTCCTCGCTCATAGTTGTCTGTCTTTTCAACACTAAACGTGTTTGAGTGCACAGGGACATCCCCAAACGCAGAGGCCACATCTCCCACATGCCAGAGCTCGCAAGCACCTCTTTGTATACAAAGGCCGCAACTCAAACCAGTTTCAGTATGGTGTAGGATGCTGCTCTCCCCAACTTCAACTTCCCATCACGACCACACTGGTGCAATCTGTATACCTCCACTCACAATTCCTCAAACGTCTCTTTAACACTTTCATCTCCTTTGAAAATGTATTGTTTAGGCCCTCGAGGGCTGTCTAAGTATTGCTTGCCCCGTGTGGCATGGTCTGGTGGGTCAAAAGATTACCCTTTGGGCACACAAGCACTCCACCTGGGAGCCGCTGTCACCGGTATGATAAAGAAAATGGCGGATAATGTTTTCCCGCGAGTTGCAACTAACAGGCCTTGAGAGGAATAACTGCTGCTGCCCGCTGACAGAGTGCAGACTGAAATTTCTTTCCCCTGCCGAGGCGCCGTCCTCATTGCCAATGTTAAGGATATTGCACCGGCATGTGGAGCACCGGAATGTAGGCCTTTCCCCCTTGGTAAAGAACCACTAGTACACAAGTCTGTCACCGTCGGGCTCGGGGCGCGCACTAACGCTTTGCGGGAATGCCCCTTTTATTATTGAGCGTGCAAGGTCTTTGCTGTCAAGGGTTTTGACCCATGTTGAATCAATAGACTGGGTAGATGTGGGGATGAGCTGTCGCCGCCCATTATTCTATCCCAGGACAAACTAAATTAATAGACTGGGTGGATGTGGGGATGAGCTATCGCCGCCCACATTCACGCCAGAATAGGAGAATTGCGCAGTTGGCACAATACCACTCCAAAGATACAACCTTCTTATGGGGGGGTTCCACATCACCACTCTACTGTAAGGATGCCATCAAAACAATGTTAAGCAAGGGTCCTATGCTATCAAGCAAAAGACCACTCTATTGAAATGCAGTAATTCAAGACAACTCAAAAATGGATGCAGTACCGACAAATTCCCCAAGGTGGCGCCTAGCGGTCTAAACTCTGACAGGGAAACTGTATTTAGGAGTTGCAAGAGGGGCAGGGACTTCAAAGCTTGTTAGTTAATTGGAAATCTTAGCCACCTGCTGTTCCCAGAGGCCAAGAGGCTGGGAAACCTTAACACCTCAGAGATTCCACACCAGGAGGCAGGATATCACATGATCCTGTTGATTGATTGAGGAGAGACTTCCAGACAGCCTGCTGGAGCCCACACAAAAGGCTCTTTCTGTTGAATGGGGTATCTTAATTTTGAGTGTTTCCTGTCAACAGCCCTCTGCCAGCAAGGAGAGACATGTGATCACTGACCCACCCAGACTTCTGGAGGCGGACCCAAACACTGGGGGGAGTTGAATTGCAACAAATATATATTTTATAGAAACAGTGATAATTTATTGTAACCAAATGACAGGAATGTACAACTTTGAGAGTCTTAGTTTGAAAAATGCCCTCGCAATTTGAGTCCAAACTCCAATTTGTACCATGTTCTGGGGCAAAACCCCGCTAATTATGATTATCGTAGACCATGTGTTTAAGCTAGAGACATAGAAAGTTACTGGGATATATGTGGAAGGGAAATGTACCTTTGTATAATTGTTGATGAAAAACCAATGTTGCAAAACCCACTAAAATCGAAAATAAGTTGCCATTTTTGAATGCAAGCTCCTAGAAATGCCAGAGTCGGGACAGGGACTATCTTTAGTAATATATGATGTGTGTATGTGATGTCAAACAACTGTGTACCTTGGAAATATGTATTTGGATCAGGAATAGGTTTGTGTGCACATTGACCAGGGGAGTGTCATTTCTGCAGGTCATAAAAATGACATCACTCTGACACACCATCCCTTCTCAAATCAGGGACCAAAGAATCTATTGGCCTATCAAATCAAGAGAGGGGCAGGCTTAGGGATGCTAGCCTCTCCACCCACTTTTTAAAACACATAAAAAGAGACTGCTGGGACAGGTAGAGACATTGAATTCCATTTTCTGCGGGACGCTCTGCCGGGAGACTCCAGACTTCACATCCATCAATCTTCAGAGACCAGAAATTTACTTCAGAACTTAAAGCAAGGGCCTAAACCCACACACTGAGAACTCTTCTCAGCAGGCCTCAGCATCCTTAAAATCATTTGCAAACTATTCCGCAGCCGGGCGAGCTGTTTGAATTCTTTGCCAAGAACAATTGCCAGAGACCAGACCAGAGATCCAGAGAGACCCAGACCGCTGTGAGCAGAACCGGTGCCTGATTGACCCGCCGAGCAGAGAGAACCAAAGTCCAGTCCAGTTGACCAGATCCGTGACGAGGCCCATTAATTTCAAAATTAGGAGTGAGTACCGCCAGAACTGTGCAGAACCCAATCTCTTAGTTAAAATAATCTAATCCAAACTATTTTAACCTAATTAGAACAGCCTCCTAGAAATCGTGTCATCTGTCATTTGTAAAGCTGCACAACTGTCACCTGTCAATTCTGAAGCTGCAAGCTGTCACCTGTCATTTTGAGTTTTACTTTAAATCCGAAAATCTACCTTTATTAAATCATCCGTATCTCCGGAACCGTTTGTGCTTTCCAACGAACCTAGAACCGACTTCCTACTCCCTATACTTTTTCCGTAATCGCGAGACACGCACTCGCGAAACTTACTGCGATTTGCGATTTGACCCGATTTCTTCATCTGTAGAAATCAGCAGCTTTTTGCTTCTCTTTGCTAAAATTCGTTTGCAATCTGCTAATCATTCATAGAGTATTGTTAAAGTGAGCCTGAACTAATATAAAGTAGCCATCACCTACCCTGAACCTCTAGAGGGAATTAAAAGCAATTTTAGCACCTTTTCACTTCCTTGCAAACCACATTAAAGTAATTTGCCTGTGTTTAAAACTCATCCCTGTTTTCTCTAAGCTTGCTGGGGGAACTGGAACTGTGTATTGCATTATAAAGTGTGATTTGTTGGGATTCTTGAAGACTGTGTGCTCTCCTTCCATTTCTTGTATTGCATAGGGAGGGAGTGAATTGTCAAAAGAAAAAGTGATCATATTACCTTTTGCTAAAATCATAACAAGTTATTTCTGTACTGCATTTTATTCCACCTTGCGTTTCCTTGAACCATATAAAGCATTCTTTCCCACCTTATTCTTCTGTTCCTATTCATAAGTTACCTCTTGCTGACTACTGCTCATATTCACAAGTGTAATATCCATTATCAAATTATTTATAGAAGTGTGATATATATATATATATCGTTTACATTTTCAAATAAACCTTTTAATTTGCAAAACAAACCTACTTCTTGGCTCAGTGGGGTCAGGGGGATTCTAAGAGAGGGGTGTTATACAAGGGTTGTCATCCAGAGTACTGAAATGGATATAAAAATACATCAAATAGGGTTTTACTCAGCATCCCAGACTAGGCATTGACTTAGCTGTAGTGTTTATTGAATATCGCTTGCATTGCGTTGACATCGCGCATGACTATACAACAAGGGATCAGGAAAGAAAGAAAGGAAACCCCTTTCTTTCCACGAGGAAGCCCTCTTTCTCTTGCTGCTTCCGAGCCACTCCAGTAAGAGACTGATTTAGCGCCTGCAGCATGGAAAGCCCTCTTCTCTGCAAGACCTTGCCAGAGGAGCCGATATATATTTATTTTTCTCTCCTGGGAAGCACATCCATGTTCACCCTACCCTCCCTGCATCTCCCCCTGCCAGCCCTCCCCTCCTAGAATTGGGGACACACAGACCCCAGAAAGAACAGCAAATTTCAGAGGGTCCAGTCGGCTAAGGGCATCTTCCTAGGGCAGTTCCTATTACCTGTTTGTGCCTGTTCGCCCTAGGCAACCAGCCAGGCCTCTACAGCTGTCTGCAGAAACTTCCAGGTAAGAGACTACTATTTACTTGCAGACCCAGTGATGTATTTGTGACTTTCGCTTTGAAGTTTGTTACATTCATTATACAACCTCTGGGTTTACACTTAGCTACAACCTTTCAATGGCCTCTATCGAATCGAGGTGCATTATTGAGTGCAGCTAATGTATTGAATCCAAATGCTTTATTGAGCATAGGTAATGTATTGAATCTAGGTGCTTTTTTATTGTTTGATTAAATCAGTTCATTTAACCCTAACAATACACACCATGAACAAAAAACTAAATAATGTGAGAAAAATAATAAAATAAAACCATCAAAAGTGCTCCATAAAACACAACTTCAAATACATAAAGGTTAAAACCCAAAGCGGTAAGCATTTCTCTAAATAATTTAGTGCAACAAATAACACTAACCAAGACTAAAAGTCCATTGGCCTGTTAAAGTATTACATCACTTGTAAAGGAAGAATGAATCTCAGTTCTAAAGGGCAAGTGCCTGATGATTTAATACATCCTAGAAAGTCTCTAATTCACATTCTAACTCCCAATCTAAAATTATTTATTAAACACCATACTCTATTAAACTGACATGCTATCAAATCTCAGACCTATTCATGTCAAACCTCCCTCACCTGTAAATGCAAGGTATTTAAAAAATGTCCTATTGCAACTAATACCGGCTGACCACTTAAAAACGTATTCCAAAACACTTCCATGGTGCCTCTTTTAGCAAATTATTTTTTAAAGGGCATAGATCTCGGGGATTTCAAAGATGGCCAAAAAGCCAGTAGATGTTTAAGGGAGTCCACAATTTCTTCATCCTTGCAAAATCTACATTTGGCCTCCCGCTCTCAAATCCCCCTACGTCTCAATAATCTCTCCAGTTCGGGAAAGGTTCCACATAAACCGAATAACCTCCCACCTGACCTTACGACACGGGAAAAGTTTTAGATATGGAGCCAATTCACCCAGGCTCTTACATTCTTGGGTCAGATGTTTCAAACTAACATACCCATGAAAGCTAGACTTAATTACTGCGGCAAAAAAGTCAGAGTACCAAAGGTCCGACCCCCATTTGTTCGCATACGTATATGTGGGGAGGGATAAAGTTCATAGAAAATATAGAGGCGTAAGGTGGGGGGCCTGTGGAGGGTCTCCCCCCCACATATATATATATATATATATATATATATATATATATATATATATATATATATATATATATATATATATATATATATATATATATATATATGAACAAATGAAGAAAAATAATTTCGGACTTTTGTTTCTCAGACTTTTTTCCTCTATCATTTCACGCAGATCCCGTTTCACACCAATCAGTGGAATAAAGCGTTCTTTTGACCCGAACAGGATCACTTTTCAAATCCGCCTTAGTCAACTTATAATTGGCCAAGAGTTTAGCACATCTCGCTACAGAGCATTTTAACACTGTCACAGCCTCCCTCTCAATCACATGTCCCAAGTCTCCTATAGGGTGTTCTGGAAGGGGCATACACATTTGCAGTATAGTGCCATTAGTCTCTACTGATGCTAAAGTCCAAGCTCAAACCTAATCGTAACTGTGGGGATTGCGTTTGGAATACCTAAGACTCTTGGCCAAATTATATCTTCCAATGTTCCCAGGAAGTGTATAACCCAATCCGGTTGGAGTTCCACACCATACATGAGCTTCAGTAAGGTTTTTCTCACAAACAGAAGTAACAGTATATATGTAAACTTACAATATTTGCTTTTTATGTATTTCAATTGAGTTAATAAACCATCTATTTATTCACGTTATGTAATTCATGATATAGCTTTTGTCTGATTTACCTAAAATATGGCAACTCGGATATGCCAGATATGTCAGATTTTCCTAATACAACCTTATTTATAGTTTATCGCTTATTTACACCATTTTTAGTGTTTGTATAAGACATGACTTTAGATTTTTACTCATTCATTTTTAAGCAATTTATAGACTAGTTATTCGTAAAAGCAGTCAAACGATTCTGCACTCTCATACTAGTGCAGTGTAATAAAATAAAGCCATCGCCATTGTGCGATAAGCATGGTATGAAGAGTTTGACACAGACAACAGTATAGTTTTCAAAACGTTTATTTATATTGTCAGGGTGGTTTAACTCCTATCTTGCCCTATAGCTATGCTGGTGGATTCCCCAACCTAAAAAAATGAATGAATGGCGAAGTCCGAAAGACCAAAAAAAAATTCTGTCTGTGTCAAAACCTATGCTTGCTCTCACTTCTAATATGTAAATGTTGTGCAGGGATGTTCCAACTAAAATATTGTTCAACATAAAGTCTGGAGATATCTCTATCCCCCTTTAAAAGTTCAGGATACAGTTCTTTCTCAATTTCAGCTTTTCAAATGCTCCTTTTTGAAGTATTGGGCCATGAAACCGTATTCCACAGAAGCTCAGTGGTTCCCTTCCCCAAACATCAAATATTCGGACGCAAAAATCAATGTTCAAAAAGGAGCAGAGGGTTTCCCTTCCCCAGATTCAATCACTGCAGAATAGTACAATGTTCCCAAAGGAGCTCAGGGGTTCCCGTCCTCAAGCGTCCTACCTTCTTGACAATTTGATGAACTTGCAAATATTTGTTAGTCGCAGGTTAATCTTCTTAACCCTCTGTAGGCTTTTAGCTTGCCAACTTTCACTTCTTGACAATATTGCCCAGTCAGCATTTTGCTCACTTTTCACTGGCTCCCCTCGGGATTCTTATTCACTTCTATGTTCGGAGGCTTTCAAAAACACTACTGTTCCTTTTACGCGTGGACCAGGTTTCTGTCGGGCTTAGAAAACTCACTGGTAGCAGCGTTCGTCGTCCTTGCTGCGAGCTGCCCTGCATACCCCCCTAGACTGTTGCTTCCAGTTAGGGGTATGAACATCTGTCAGTCACAGAATAGGGACTGCCTGCTTCCGAGGGCTACAGTCCCCCTCTCTCTCTCCGGCTCCCTGGCGATATGGCTCCCTTGCCACGCACAGGCACTCTGCTACATGGCGTCTTCTCTAGCGTCTCAGCGGCCCGTTCTCCTCCATTTTCTCTGAGGTTGTGCTGACCTTTCTGCTCCTTTCTCTTCAGCTCACTGTGTTGGATGTTCCCACACCTGTGACCAAAATATGGCCCACTTGCCTTGGGTCCCACAAGTGTCCTGGGGATCTCTGCCAGGAACCTGGCTCTGGTCCCAGTCCTTGTTGCTCCC